>NC_091823.1:39689187-40011687 GCF_038994185.2 Dermacentor albipictus
CTTCGGCATTTTGTACCGGTTTAAATGGTAATAGCCGGAGAAAAGACAGCTTTTGTCCGATATAGGCGTACAAGACGACCGTTGAAAACTGTACTAACGTATACAGACAGCTAAAATATCAATAAAGCAAGTTGGTAAGATTAGCCGGAAGAGGAACCAGCTGGCCGCCCTGCACAGTAGACGGGGTGGAGGTTGCCGGTTAAGGACAAATTCGCGCATCACTACTAAACTGCGGCACACATTAAAGATAACGCGGGAAGCGACAGGTGCAGCGCTATGGTGACTTACGTTGTTGTTAATACTTTGCGTAGAAGTTAAGAGTAAGCCAGAGTGATCTACCATGCCTATAGTGGGATCGATATAACAGACACTGCACAAATACTTTGCCCAAATCACCTTTGCGACGTTAGAAGTGTCCTCATTATCTCTGCACCTCTACACTTCACGTACACCTTCTTTTGCTGGTATATTCAAAAGAGATGGTGAGTGCCTGTGAAACGTTTGTGCTGTCAGCGTGTGTTACTTTTAGGAGTGTCAAAAACGGCAAAAGCTCATCGTCCGTTTTTCTTATACGCACACAGCACCTCTACCTTGAAAAACGTTGCGTCTGTGAAACTTCGCACCATGCTCTGAAGTTTCCTAAGTTTTCGATCATCAAAGTTTACTGTTGCAGGCTATTTCTTTTCTGCCGAGAAAAAAAAAAGTCATTTGACGGGTGAAAAGACGCTATTACTTTGCAGTGTAATCTTCTTAACTGATACAACCGGTAATGATGAAGCGTATAATTTGACAATTTTTTTTTGCTACCTCTGGTCCTCTCTGTAACTCAATTACTATATTGCCCTGTTTAGTCATCCGAGCCAGTCGCTGGATACAAAAATTATCCGCGTTCTAACCTCGTGTACAAGAAAATAAAAAACATAGATGTACCCGAACTCATGATCATGCAGCCCGTAAATAAAGGGTCGCAATACATGGGTGCTGGGGCTGTTGTACGCTTGGGTCGGGGCCAATGACCTTCCGCGTTGGGCTTTCGACAGGCTGCCTCTTCTTTCCCTTTTGTGCCTGTGCCATTTATATTTCAGTGTAAAAGTAAATAGATACACTACTAAGCTTTGGCTAAGTATGGCGACATCAACAAATAGCGGTATCGTATTCCGTGAAGTCAATTAAACCAAAACCAACACAAACAATCAAAAAGTGCGAGCAGGTTCGTACTGCTGCTTCAGGTCATTAGAGACAGCACGCTGTTGGCGCCACGGGAACGGTAGAACAGCTGAACCGTCACATAAAGCATATACTAAGAATATATACAGAGTATGTATACACATACAGCGAGAACACTTCGCCTGTGAAGAGAAAACAAAAAGAAAGAAAAGTGGAACGCCGTGGCCAGCTGCTCGCAATGCTGAGCTCACTTTAGAACGCCAAATTTATACTGCGGTAATTTGTCGTCGTTGCCAAGCGACAGACGTTGGCAATACAGACTCTTCAATAGGACAGACCAGTAAAACGTTTGTATGTCAAAGCAATCGCTTCTAGGCCTTCTTAACGGGAAACAGTGCGTTATTTTAGAGCACATCACTAAAAAGAAAGAAAGAAAGAAAGAAAGAAAGAAAGGAAGCTTGTCTACGCCACAACAAAGCAGCAATATGTTGTCCGTTAGACAAATGTACTGTTTTGAATGCCGGGTTAATAAAAAATATTGAAAATAATATACTGAAAAATAAAGCACCCATCTGGCGAGTGGACTGGATGTGTTTTCTGCAGTGATTGCGCGGGCTCTACGGGCTCAAGGACTACGGTGCAAAGTCCTGTACTCACATTGAAGGGATCCGTGCAGACGTTCCAAACACGAAGAGACGAAAAGCGCTTATATAAACACGGCGTACCTTGCAAACGCGTGGCAGGCGACAGGGGCAGACTTTCCTCTTCACGACGAGAGTTTTGTTCGTCGTGGCGTCCGGAACGCGCAGGCTGTTTACGAGACTGTGAGGCTGGCGCTTCGCGAAGATACATGGACTCCCTGCTGGATAAATAAAAGTGTTTGGTGAATTTATGGACCGCATCCTTGAAACCCCGGGGAAAGGTCGAAACACGCCCTTTATCGCCGCTGCTTCCGAACAGCTTCCATAGTCTTGGAACGAGCACTATCTGCTCGGAGTTGGGTGTGCTCGCCATTAATGCCTGTGAACGGCAGCAGCCTTCCCCGTTAGTCTAGATAGGATAACGCGCTCTTAGCTTGCGGTTCTGGCTCTGTGATTCCTACGGGAGCTGCCATCGGTGAACGAATGCAGCGATACCAAGGCACTAAGGTAATATACGTCTGCGCTCAAGGTTGCTACTTCTCGTATCTTTCCGCTCGACAAAGCCCGGCAGCTCCCTACGACCTGGTCGTTTTGTTGTGCTAGTTAGTCCCTGCGAAATTCATTTGAAGTTTCAATTCATATCTCGTCGTTTAGCGCTCACGTAATGAAAGAGGCCAGTTTAGGGCTAAATAATACGCGTACTTTCGTTTCCACCGTTTGCCGTTCGCGTTACGTTAAAGTAATTTTGACTCTTGCACTTAAATCGGAATCCGCATCCCCTTTAGTGACCTGTTTATTGGTGACATGACATGGTGCTCTTGTGTAATTGCACATATGCAGTGCCCCACTCAAGGTTTCTTTGTCGTGTTTCGTTCCATGAGCTTGGCACACCATTGTAGCTGCCAAACGCTCATTACGGCTGTTATGGGGGCACTAAAATGTCCATGGCATTAGGGCGCCTTGATACCAGATGAGCAGCAGAAGCCATGCAGTAGCTAACGAGACTGAGTAGCAAACGTGTGCTTCTGACACGTCACGTTGGGAGTCTCGTTTAATGTAGCCTCTGTAGCTTTGGACTGCATACTACTGAATTATTTACAGAGAATCGCACCTCAGCTATAGCTCACAAATCAAGCAACCTGTGTAGCCAGAATCAACGAACAACAATCTGCACGGTGACTGATAAGGCCCGCACTCTCGTTATGAGAATCCACCTCAGGGCTTACGTGGAGCCTCAGGCCCTACGCCCTGTTATTGTACACATGTGTCTACATTATTACTGTGGCATCAATTATATACGCACGTTCCAGACACATTTGCGCCGTCGCCGTTGTAATGTTGTCCTGGAGGTTTAGAAGGCCTCTGAAGACACGAGGTACGTTTGGCTCCAATAACGAAACTGACAATTTTGGTGTCCCTAACGTGAGCCATACTTTCTCCGGCAATCAAATTTCCCCCTTTCCCCAGCCCGGAATCAGTATAGTTCGAGCATCTCGTAGGGCTCAGGCTCAGTTCGCTCTCAACAATTCTCTATAGCTGCTGTGTTCTTTGCTAGTCTGTCTCGCTAGTCATTTACTCCGTGTAGTTTCTGTTTACAAACAAGATTTCCCAGTTAAGTGAAACATTCGTTTTGAAACACCTGTGCCACTATGGCCACCATTTCATCAAGTTAATTGTCAGAAACACCAACGGATGTGCTTAAAAGTGGCGCCCGTGAAAGCACCGTTTTCATCATCGTCGTTGTTTTCCGAATCTATATCAGCATGATCATTACCGCCATCAGCGAAACTCTTAGTGTGCTTTGTCTTCAGAAGACTTTAGTTGTCAGAAACTATCATCCCCGATGAATGCGATTTCTCTCTCTTGCTCTCTCTGTTTCCTCCATGTTTTCGAGTGCAGAACACTCATTCTCATTATGTTAGGATGGGTTTACAGAGGGAACGTATGTATTTTGCCGTTAAAAGAATCGACTGTGCTAACTAACATACATCACACATGGAGACATGCATATAGGCGGAACGCAGGCGAATTATCGAATCTAATGGGTGCTTCGTTACCGAATACCTAACACACTGCTGGGTAGAGCCAATGGGGCACTATTTGAATGATCGAGCGTGGAAGCATCATCAGGGGGCCATGGAAAAGAGTAATGGTCTGGCTAATTTTACAGCTCCATGCCCTGACTGCAAGTGCGAGCCACACTTTTCAAGCGATGAAAATGATAGAGCGAATACAAATGTAAAGATACACAAGAGCTCATGCAATCACAACGCATTATGAAAAGAGGAAGACTCTGCGTAAGCGACATCTCGAAATCGCTGTACAGCTCCATATGTATTCCTCATAAGTAGCTCGGTCGGATTTTGAATTCTGACATGCGCTTTCTGTCCCCTTCTCTGCGCGCAAGCCTACGGAAACGTACACTGGATTGTGTATTCTCATACGAAATAGCTAATGAACTCGGTTGGCAGTTTGCGCTACTGCTGTCTATATAGATAGATGCAGACTTTTCTGATAAGCTGGCGACGTTAGCTATGCTGATCGCCGCACATGCTACTCCAAGTGCTGGATAATAATTACGGTATATACAAAGGCCTCATAACCGCACATGCAACGCATAGGCTTACAAATATACACATTCACAATACAACTGTTCCCGAAGTGGCGCGCCGCTCTGCTCTCGAAACGCGACTCGATCTTGGAGGTGCGGCACATTTTCGAGCCGTGGAGCACCAGCGCTTGCTTGCGTGTGACGCGCTAAGAAAGCGCTTCTGTGTCTTTTCGTGGGCCCCAGGCGTTAATGAAACTTTTTGCTCAACATTCCTCTTTGCACCGTCAGCTAGAAGAATAAAGGTTTCTAAGGGCTCAGTTTTTTGTTAGTTACGAGCATATCAAGCAAACAGACAACGAATCCAGAGGAAACACAGGGGAAGCAACTGTTGTATTAACTTGAAATGTAGAACCAATAAAGAAAAGGGGAATTGAAAGTGAACTACAAGACAACTTGCCGTCAGATAGAAGCCGGACGCAATTCTTACGCATTGCGCATGCGATGCCGTACCAATTAGACTATCAATGGCGGCCACACACCCGCCATCTATCTTGGTTATTTGCGTATGAGTGTATGACAACGTTAGCCAGTGGTGCTCACTGCCATGTTGACGGATGAGGAACATCATTTCTATATACCACAGGTGACACGCAGCACGTGAATTTAGGAGCAGGCGAGAGGCCAATAAACCATATAGTGTGCTACCTCATGCATGGCATCAAGGCAGTCCTTGCTATGCAGTCAGTCAGAAGAATAAGGGAAACAGAGGTCTTGATTTTTTTTTAGTTACTGCAATGGGAAGGAAGCAGACAACGAAGCCAGTGAAAAAACACCAGAAATTAACTATAATTTTTTAGTTGAAATGCCGCAATATTTTGTTTAAGCACGTTTCTAATTTGTATAAATTGTTTTTATTCGCGCAGTTAATCACATTTGCGGTAACTACCCTTCAGTTTGTGGGCTAGTTGGTGCATGTGCACCAACTAGCTCACTAGGATACTTTAATGAAGCAAATGCACTGCCTGGTGAAAGACGGAGTATAGCTTTTATATTTACCAGCGCCCTTGGTCATAATATCCGCGAAAGAAATCAAAGTCCGTAACCGCCCAAGGCGCTCTAGGCCAGTTCACGAAAGAAATTGGCAGCACTTTAATGTGCTAAGCGCCGGACAGTATCCGCTCTATCCCGTGGGTTACAGCAAATATGTGCTTATGTAGGCAAGAAAATACAGCACTAAAACACCTAATAAATTATCGGCCCAGATTGACACTTGGGCAAGCATTGTCACCAACGTCTCAAGCAAGACGTGTGTATTGCGAGCCTGCCATCGGGGTCGTGAATAAAACGTTCCGTGAGGACATCCTAGCCGCCATGAAAGGAAACCAATCGCTCGATGAAAAATGTGCCGTGCGGGGAGAGCTGCTTGAATGTCTTCGATCGCTAGAGTACGCCCGCTTGCAGTAAGGAGGGCTCGAAATACATGCCTAGCTCTAAGGGATGAAATTACGTTGCAGAATGAATAATGCAACGTCACGTTCCACACAGCGGTAGCGAATGACGCAGCTTGCGAATGAATAGCAGAGCGGCGGTATATACTATGACCGGGAAGGTCATAGTACCCCGGCTCCATAGCGAAAGACGCTTTTGAATTATTGGCATAGGGGGAATCATTTGCACATGGGCCTTTATGTGTCACCTCTGTGGCCTACGTGACCAAGTATTACACGTATTATGCAGCACATCGGTATAATGGTGTTCCTCCGGTTGGAATCTGAGCGATTTCAGCCATCAGGGGTGCCAGTGACGGTACTGGTACGGTGGCATGATGATGAACGGAGACGGACAAAGTGCTCTTCATCTGAAGGTAAGCTAAAGCAGCGGGATGGGACGAACATTGACAGAGAAAAGATACGCAGCAGGTCTAGCGCTGTTTGTACTTTTGAGTCGATGGTGCGCAGCATTTGGAGATGGGGCTCTATGCAACCCAGCTCTTTGCTACTGCAGCTCTTGAGCAACTGTTGTGGCCTCCCCAGACGGACGGACGGACGGACGGACGGACGGACGGACGGACGGACGGACGGACGGACGGACGGACAGACGGACGGACGGACGGACGGACGGACGGACAGACGGACGGACGGACGGACGGACGGACGGACGGACGGACGGACGGACGGACGGACAGACAGACAGACAGACAGACAGACAGACAGACAGACAGACAGACAGACAGACAGACAGACAGACAGACAGACAGACAGACAGACAGACAGACAGACAGACAGACAGACAGACAGACAGACAGACAGACAGACAGACAGACAGACAGACAGACAGACAGACAGACAGACAGACAGACAGACAGACAGACAGACAGACAGACAGACAGACAGACAGACAGACAGACAGACAGACAGACAGACAGACAGACAGACAGACAGACAGACAGACAGACAGACAGACAGACAGACAGACAGACAGACAGACAGACAGACAGACAGACAGACAGACAGACAGACAGACAGACAGACAGACAGACAGACAGACAGACAGACAGACAGACAGACAGACAGACAGACAGACAGACAGACAGACAGACAGACAGACAGACAGACAGACAGACAGACAGACAGACAGACAGACAGACAGACAGACAGACAGACAGACAGACAGACAGACAGACAGACAGACAGACAGACAGACAGACAGACAGACAGACAGACAGACAGACAGACAGACAGACAGACAGACAGACAGACAGACAGACAGACAGACAGACAGACAGACAGACAGACAGACAGACAGACAGACAGACAGACAGACAGACAGACAGACAGACAGACAGACAGACAGACAGACAGACAGACAGACAGACAGACAGACAGACAGACAGACAGACAGACAGACAGACAGACAGACAGACAGACGGACGGACGGACGGACGGACGGACGGACGGACGGACGGACGGACGGACGGACGGACGGACGGACGGACGGACGGACGGACGGACGGACGGACGGACGGACGGACGGACGGACGGACGGACGGACGGACGGACGGACGGACGGACGGACGGACGGACGGACGGACGGACGGACGGACAGACAGACAGACAGACAGACAGACAGACAGACAGACAGACAGACAGACAGACAGACAGACAGACAGACAGACAGACAGACAGACAGACAGACAGACAGACAGACAGACAGACAGACAGACAGACAGACAGACAGACAGACAGACAGACAGACAGACAGACAGACAGACAGACAGACAGACAGACTGGTGTACGGACGGACGGACGGACGGATGGATAATTTGGCTCCAGGGTTTTTTTTAACGAGCACTCAAACAATTTTTTTCTAGGTGACTTTGACTCAAAGCGCTGTAAATGAGCGTTTTCGTGGTCCCCCCTTATCTGAGCATGGTCAACGCTGCCGCGAATATGACACGTGACAACCTGCACATCAACAGAATGGCCATAGTCACTTTAAGAAAACATACTGTTTGAAATATTACCTCCAAACAAGCGTCCCGGCAGCTGAAAGGAGTGGCCCATTCACCAACGAAACTTCGAAAAAAGTATAGTGGGCTCTTCAGGAGCAGAGTATCAAGAAATAGCGGGCCCAGGAGGCCTAGTCCAAAGAGGCTTAGACTGGGGCCTTGGTTTCTATGGGACAAATAAATATTATTCAAAAGAAATTGTATTTTCTTCTCCCACTCCTTGATGGCCACTGAGCCGCCATGGCACGAACGAGTTAGTGTGTAAGCGTGAAATTCTTTCACCAACTCTGAGCTGTGCTCCGAGTTGGTCAATTCTATATCCGTCGAAAGTCACAACGAAATAAACAAAAGTCAGTAAGATACAATAAAAGCGACTGAGCATAAAGAACCAAATGAAATCCGACAAAATATAGAGCAAGTGGCTATATATATATTAATGACCTACCGAATGACTCATGATGCCTGTGCATATTCGCTGACGACCGCGTTAACTATCGCCCTATTAGAAAGTCTATTGACCACCTGATCCTCCAAAATGATTTTTAACCAAATGTCTAATTGGTGTGACACCTGGCTAATCACTCTGAATTCATCAAAATGTAAAGTGATGTCTTTCAACTGTACAGGCACTAACTCGGACTATGCCTACTGTATCGAAAATGCCCCATTATCTCGGTCTTCGCCAATAAGATATCAAGGCGTAAATCTCTCAACAAACGTCTCTTGGACTTCTCACATTTCCACTGTCAGGGCCAGTGCTTCTTGATCACTGGGTTACCTGTGCCGCCACCTTCGAAGCTCACCTAAACTTAATGGGGTAATGAGACGTCCACCCAATCGTAGCTATTATAATTGCTACGAAGGAAGCCCATACGGGTTCCTCGACAGAAACGCCTCGCAGTTGAAGAAAATTTAGTCCTGGCCCGGGACTCGAACCCGGGACCACACTTATTCGCCGCTCCGTTCTGGTCTACCCACAAAATTGACCTAATTAGGATGCTGTAATCAATCCAAAAGAGATCCGCACGTTTCATTTCTTAGAATTATGAATACCATGCTAGCATGACTCAAATAAAGCTTCACCTTTCCCTTCAGCTGCTAAGTAACCGTCGTGACGTAGCTTATTTGTCATTATTTCATAAGTACGCCCACCACACAAACAAACGCCCCCTACGCCTAGAAACTTCATCACACACGTCACACAGATTACATAATCATTTTGTTTTCACGCGCATCTACAGTAAAACTGAAGCATTAAACTAATCTGTAATTCCAAGTCCCATTCGTCTTTGGAACAACCTCCCCGATAACATAGTAGCGGAAACTGACCGTGAAAATTTCAGGCAATCACTCAACTCGCTTAACCCTTGTGAACCCATGCTGTCATAATCACTGCTTGTTTTTCTTTTCTTTTCCTACTTTTTCCTTGCACTGTAATACATTTGTTAAAAAACTTATCGAGTTTTTATTGTTCTGATACGCAGCTGCATGTCTTAATATTGTTTCTGTAATTTTTAGGCTGTGCACCTGGTTGGTGTCTTTTCTTTTCGACCATCATATTGTCACGAGATTGTCACTTTTTATATGTTTACTTGGTTTTATGTCCCCCTTACTCAATGCCCCATGTAGGGGCCTTGTAAGGGATTTAACTAAAAGTAAATAAAAACCTCACCACTTCCACAAGCATTTAGCGATCTCCCCACAAGCGTATATTCTCTATTCTCATTCTTCTCGCGACACCCTTTCACGTAGAGATTGTTTATAATAATACCTTATAAATAAATAAATAAATAAATAAATAAATAAATAAATAAATAAATAAATAAATAAATAAATAAAATTACCGTTCCTGAAAGGCCTCGATGCGAGACATATATGACAGAAAGGTACAGCAGTCATAGGTTGCATGATCAGGTGTTCTTCGATGGTAGAATTGAAACGGCGATAACACATCATCAAACTAGTGCAGATAGAAAAGTAATTCCATTTTTGTGCAGTAGGCAAGAAGAAAAAGCCCTTTTGATATGTCCGCTGTACTGGCAAGTACAGGATAAACGGTGCTTGGATGGCTGTTGCGTGATGCGGTGATGTACAAGTCGAATGAAATCTTTGTTTGGGGCTAAAAAATTAAAAGAACTTGCGAAAAAAGGCAGAGACCAGCAATTGCACCATGAGACGTAGTATGGGGGAGATGAGATTGGCAGTTTTTTTTGCAGTAACGCTGGTGCGGCAAGAGTAGTTGGAATAAATCTGGCGGCACGGTTTCAGAATATACGACTTGGTATGGCGTTCAACCAGCCCTGTGCACAACTCATCGGCCTTGAGAACAGCCCCGATTGCGACCTATCCCACGTATGAGGAGACGCTGACGCACATGTTTTGTACGCCCAACATTCACAGAGATAGCGACCGACTTTTTTAGCATCTTCTCGGGCAAACATCGACGCCAGACAATTTTCATATCACTCTTTTTGGGTCGTTGGTTTTACCCGAGATAGGCTACATAAGGGTACGGGCCGTGCTGCAGTGTTTACATGACACAGGTCTAGCCTGAAAATTTTTTAATATACTGCTCTGCTGACGACTAGCATCATACCACAACCACCACCACCACCTCCATCATCATCACCGGTTCAATTTTCATTTTTTATTCCATTTCCTAGCGCTAAGTAACAGGTTCGAGCACACAAGCTAGAGTCGACATCTCTGCCTTCCATAGATATATATAGTACTACCAATATGAATTAAATAGAGAGAAAATAAAGGAAATGCAGGAAGATTAACCAGACGCACATGCATCCGGTTTGCTACCCTGCCTTTGGGAAAGGGGGTGAAAGGATGAAAAGAGAGAGGAATGGGGAGTGAGGAAGAGTGGTAGTTCTCCGCGACGGTTCACATCAGATCTGTAAATGGTCGCAGATAAAATGTAGCCGTCAGGTACCATAGCGATCAGATTCGCTTTGACATTTATTTATTGCACTTCAACAGCTCAAATACCTCCATACACTTAGATGAATGACTACATTAGTGCAGAACACTGATGCCACACGGAGCAGAACAAATATGGTTAGAAAAAGAGTTTAGTACAAACAATTGCTTTCTCTTTCATTAGGCTTGGCTTACCCGCAGTACGTTCTGCATTTGCGAGGAGGCACGCTTTGCGGATGTGACAGGAATGAAAAGTGGAGTGCATACTTTAAGGATCTGTTCATTATGATGCTGCTGCGCTCATGCAAGGAAGTGCTTATTAAAAAAATAACAGTAGCCACGTCAATTGCAACTGTACAACAATCACGCAGGACTAAGTGATTAACCACGCGAAGTTGCGAACTTTGATCAAACAGCACGTTCCCAGCAAGCGACTGCATATTCACATGATGCGTAAGAACTCCGGATGGTGACAAGCCTAGCATGCTTAATACCTCGCGCACGCGGTGTACAGGACATAATTAAGCTGGAGAGTATAAATTACGTAATTCAGGCAGGTTCGTTAATCGGTGCAACACCGTGCGAGACAGACAACGAAGATGCGTAGTATGTACGTAGAAGACGCGCTCTAAAATACGCGAGACCAGCGGTTAATTTCTACGATGATGTATCCTCTCCGCAGGCCGGCACAGGTAGTGAAAAAGCTAAGCGTGGTTAGAAGTGCCGTAGATCCAGGCTAATTTCGAGAACGTAACATAATCTTTTACTCAGTCGTTCCAGTAACTTTAATCACATCAACCTTTACAGGCATTTCTGAACTTTCGCATTCTCAATAAAAGGCAACCTCTTCCGCCTTCACCTTGATGAAGTTCATTCGAAGTGACCAGGAAGGCCTCCGCTAACTCACTCCACTCTGGCGATGTGGTTTGCAGATTCAGCTGACACTTCCTTCCCCTTTGCTCCGACCAGAAGCCGCCACGCCGGCTCGCCCTCCCCCACTGCCGGTCGCCCGTTTTCCCCGCGCTCCGCTCCTCCTCCACCGACGGCAGCAGCGGTGGCGTTTCGCCGAAACCATTACGTCAACACTGGGCCGGTGCGCGGAGCTAGCGGCGAGGCGCACGCCGCCGCCGCCACCGCCGGAGGCGAGGCTTTTTGAGCGAGAGGACCCGAGGCCCGAGGCCACAGCGCGCGCAGCCTCTGCGCCCGCCGCCGGACCGGGCGCGCAAGAGGAACCCCGGACGGACGACGCGAAGCAGCAGGCAGCAGCGAACCCGCGACATGCGCCGGAGCGCGCCGCCGGTGGCCCGAGCCGAACCCGGCTGAGGAGACGGGGCCGACCGAGAACGCAACAGGCGGTCAGCACGTCCCCCCCTCCCGACCGCCCCCCACCTACCCCCTCCAAAAACTTTGGCCGCGCTTTTGACTTTTGTGTTCGCTCCTCTTTCCACTCCTCCGAAAACCCCGCCGGTGGTGCTTCGGTGAGCTTTCTCTTCGTGGAACTGTGGCGTGGCACGAGTGATTGAGGAGCGTGAGCTGGTGGCGGCGGGTTGAAAGTCAACGGCGGGTTCGGGCCCTCGTCTCGCGTCGAAAGAACGACGCAACGCTGCTGGACTGAGTTCGACTCTCGTGCGGTGAACTGGGACGGAACTGTGGTGTAGAACTGTGGTGAGCGACGGTGGCGCG
This sequence comes from Dermacentor albipictus, assembly GCF_038994185.2. Classification (NCBI taxonomy): domain Eukaryota; kingdom Metazoa; phylum Arthropoda; class Arachnida; order Ixodida; family Ixodidae; genus Dermacentor; species Dermacentor albipictus. Next base: position 39,701,666 of record NC_091823.1, read on the forward strand.
ATGGCCACGACTACGCGTCGGTGTCCGGAGCGCAGGCGACCGGTCGCCCTGGTGGGATTCGCCGTGCTCGTGTGCGCCTGTCGCTGTTGTTGCTTGGATGAAGGTGAGTCTTTCTTGAAAAATCATAGTATAACTGCAGGACTCTGGTATAACGGAGTACAGTCACGTATAGGTGACACGCGACGAAGTAAAGGCAATGAAATGGTAAACACGTGCCAGGAAAGTTTGCAAAATTAACGTTCCGGCTCCAGCACGGAAGCCTTATTGGGAACAAGCCTTTATTTCGGAAACTTTATTTTTGTCGACTTTTGCGATATGCATCTGTCTCCTTTACGTCCCATAAATGTTATTTATACTATCTCCGTTCACGATCGACCGATTGCTCACCTTTTACTTTCCTTATTGCCTAGCTCGCTGTTAAGTGGTTGGCAATGTTTTACAACATGATAAGGCGAGGAAGGTGCACTTCCATATTTGATGGCGCCAGCTGGAAGCTTAATCAAGCAAACGGAACAACGAAAAAAACAAAAAGGTTCCGTTAGAGTTGCAATCACGTTGTGGTTAATTGCTATATGGACAGCGAAGAGATTGCCATCGTCCGATTCTCCTCAGGGAAAATGTAGTAAGATTTTCCTCAGTGATGTCTGAGTTGAGCGACGTTATTTCTCTTTCCTTTTTTTTTTGGTATTGTGTTGACTTGGGCTTGTTGGTTGTGGGCCGTGCTAGAAAGAGCACGAAAAGCATGGGTGCATGAGGCAACTAAAGAACCGGGACGGGAAACACGCAAGCCCGTTCGTGTCCTGGCAGTATCAATATAGTTGGATCGCGATGCACCATACAAGCTAGACAAAATAAATGTAATAGTGGCGCAACTGGTCTCCCCTTTCCTTTTGTGTTTGTTTCAGTGTGTCTAGAGTATACGCAGGCTTCAATTACTCCCAGTACCTAACTTCGCTTCAGATTTTCCAAACCTGTGATGTTCTTTTTATGTTGAGAATTTTTTACGGTTATTACTATTACGTATAAAGGAGTTGTCATCACCATTCCAGGGTGACAAATTCTTTCTTTTATTTTTCTTTCAATCAGAAAATGTCGAAGTTGCAATGTGTGGATAAAATGATTACGTGGAATTCTCTGTTCGTAAGTGTTGTGCAGAATGCTTGTTTAAAGCTACTGTTCAATGGAAACTGTTATTTCTCAAGAAAACATTTCGCGTTACTCAAATTCAGATTCATCTGCAGTTAACGTAATGAAAAAAAAAGTAAAAAAGAAGACGAACTTTTCGGGCGATGAGTGGGCACTTCTGCATTTACAAAGATCTTGCGTCTTATAAGCCCAAACGCACGGACGCTTACGATTACTTGCAGTACACTGCACACTTCCCAAGTTACATAAGAGGTAAGGGCGGCCGAAGATGCAGACCCGGGCTGTCCGCAAAACGCAGTGACCACAAAAACACCTTCTGGTCATCACTCACTTCTAGGAGCGTGGTGGGACACAATCACGTGTGACGCCGCGGTGAAAAGCTCACGGTCACTTTAGTTTTCCTGTTCCTGGTCCAGCGGGTAGCGACGCTATGTGGAGCAAACTGTTTCTTCTTGGGGACACCTTGGCCACGTAAAGAAACAAGGCTCGATCGCATCTGTCAAACGAGCTCGTTCCCCGCCACCGACCCAGACCCTGATTCATCTATTTTTCTTCCGCCCAAGCATGTCGTTCTCCGCGCACGTGTGATAATTGGGCGCTTTGGTCGTTACCCTGACAATTATTGGCCGTGTACGGGAACGCCCATAATGACCGATAATGACAGCGATGGATTGTTGCCCCGCAAAAAAAACCACGCGACTCATTGATATGCCGCGCCACACACGCACCGCTGCGGCGGGCGTATATAGTATATATGTAAGCGCGCTCGTATAAACAGGACCGCCGAGGCCTCCCGCGCTCCATTGACGCCGGCGGCAAAGCACATAGCTCACGGCCTACAGCGGAGCCTCGCGTTTGCCGCGTGCGCCGGCCCCTCGACGTCGAAACACGTGGTGAAGTCGGCAGAGAGGAAATCGTCGTTCGGTGGTTGCGCCAAGCGCGTGGCTTCTGCACCTCGTTGCCACACGCCGGGCTTCAAACGCGTCAGTTGTTCGCGCTTCCGAAAGATTAAACGACGCTCGCACCTGTTGCACAGGCTGTGCGCGCGCGAAACGCAATCGATAGCGGAAAGGCGGCGGACTATAGTCGGCAGCTGCGTGCGGACGCGCAGTGAGTGTTCGGATTTCCAGCGGAAACTTTTTTTTTCATTTTCTCTGCATAATTAAGGCGAATGACGTAAGGAAGGCGAGCTGCTGAGAGGTTTATTCACCATGGCATTGTTTCCTTGCCATCAACAGAGGAAGCCTAAGAAAGCGATGAGCTGTTCACGAGTGGACGTTTTCATGGATGTTGCGTTCTCTAGCATAATACGCTGAGTCAGATAGGTAGACAGAGGAACAGACGGTCTTCTTTTTCTTTGTTCATGTAAGCCCTCATCGAGCTGTTGGCAGCAGCGAGGCAGCAGTTCGAAAAGGAGTTAGTGTTAAGCTCGGTCAGTAGCTTTGTCTTCGCTAGGACATAGAAGTGAGCGAGACAGACATCGTCCTCGCTTGGCCAGCCGTAGTGAAACTGCATTCACCGCAGGGTGACTGGCACAACGCGCTTCTAACAATACCAGTTTGTCAATACCGCTGTATGAATTAAACGGAAAGATCATGGTTTGAGCTCTAGAACAACTTATACATTACAGCGTTGTCTGATTTTTCTTTCTCTTTATCGCCGGTAGATTTAGTATTTGTGCCTGGAGCCTCGTGCACCATGCTTCGAGCCTCGAACCCAGCGCCACACAATTTTCTATTTCAATTCGCTTCAGTTTCAAATGGCTCTACGACCGTTTACATTAAGCGCAATGCAGTTGTTGCCGCTAACGTGGTTCATGTTGGCACTCAGGGTTTTCCTTTGAGTGGCCCTCCTTAAATACTTTGAGCTGTCCGCAGAGCTTAGAACATCAACCTGGAGACGGGACATGCTTGGAAACCACCGACGACGAAATGAAACGAACCGAACCGCACAACCCCGAGAAATGTGTGTGGTTGAAGTGCGTCACGTCTCTGGAAGGTGTCACGCGCTCGCGAGTGGGTGAGGCACGCAGGTTGTGCCAAGTCGGCGAGAAACGCTCAGAGTAAACACCAAGAGAGAAAGAAAAAGAAACAACCAAACCAAACAAAACAAGGCAGTCCAGAAAGAAAGGAGTGTCAGCAGCTTACGGAGACGTGCAAGAATAGGCATATTCAGAAATGGCGAGGAAAGACTTCTTTTTTTTCGCTCTTTTGCCTTTCCTACTTCTCCGCACTTGCAACACATCCCCAAGCCACCTTCCGTACCCCATCGGTCACCGTTGGCGGCTCCGAGGCGCCGACGGCGAGCGGTCCCTGAAGCGCCAAGCCCGGTCGCTTCCAGGGAACGAGACGCGTCATGGGAATATTGCTATGTGCTGTTGAGCACATGGCTGCAGGAAATGTTATTGATCGGTCCATTGGAACTAGCCGATCTTGCCTACTTACGAGCACTTAGTAGCAGCCGCACTTATAGGGTTGTCCATGCATCACTGCGAGCGCCGAATGCAGTGCTGTGGTGGCGAAGGAACTACGATTCTGGGGTTTTTACGAGCCGAAACCACGAACAGATTATGAGTCACGGTGCAGCGCTGGAGTCTGGATTAATTTTAACTATACCTACAGTTTTCTAACGTGCACATAAATATAAGTACGCGAGCATTTTTGCATGTCGACACCATCAAAGTGCAGACGCCGCGGATTGGATGAAACCTGCGCGAAGACACTGCAGTATATCCTTTTTGCGTTACGGCCTGTCCTTCGAAAGCGGAGCGCTTGCACTCCGCGCAACTCCTCTAAGCCACCTAGACGGAAGATATTTCTTGTTAGACGAGATCTCTATCGGGCACATCATAGCTTCAGAAAGGCACAAAAGCGCTGCTGCTTTTCCTGAAGGCAGAAGGAGTGAGCGACCGTGTATGACACATTACTGAGAATTTTCATTACGTCGGATATTCCAGCGCACATGAACTCTCCACTGTCTCCCCTTCCTTTAACCTTTTCCTTCCTTTCTCCCATGACAGGATATCCAATCGAGCGCAGTGTTGGTTAACCTCCCTGGCCTCTCTCTCTCTCTGTCCTATTGCCGTATACACATATATAAAGAAAAATATCTTAGAACAATAACATACCTGTAACTACAATTACACACGTGTAACAACGCGAACAATAAGCTTTTAATCGGCGTCGTATTCTCTTTACCGCAGTCATGACCTATACTTTGGTCGCCACATATTTGCCTTATACATGTATCTTAAGTGAATTAAATAACTTTTTCTATCGGCTCACTCTTGGGGCCGTACTCTGAATCGATCATTTTCGCGCATACTTTCACTGATTTCACTTTAGTATGCCGTAATGCCCAACAATACAACTCACTCATGCGATGAGTATCCTGCCAATGCATTCAAGGACGGCAATTTAGTGCTCTGTACCTAAGCTTGCAGCGAGTGAGACCGCACATCCTTAGTGACTTCTTTGATACTGTTCGAGCAAGCTGAAGGGTCCCTCGTACGAGGTAATCGTTAGGTAAGAAATGTTCGATTTTAGTTGATTTTCAGTACATTTTTCGGCACTGAAGAACAAAAGCGTGAGCTTGACGTATACCAGCATTGATAATCTCTAGCGCTCAGGATTGATAATTTTCTAAAGACAACCCACTGCTCCTCGAAATGGCAACATCGTGGCTTCGTTGCGGCGAGCGTTTTGAAAGGCTTGAGGGATTTGTGCCATGACGTCACGCGCGGAGGCATGTCCACACTGGAATACATGCTTCGAAAATAGACGGTTTAGTTTAGCGTCCACACATGTTGCGTACGCAACACGCAAGCGCGCTGCGTACTTAAGTAAGTTCTTCGTCAGACGTCGCGGGGCGGACAGCCCTATGAAACTTTTTCATTGATTTAGCATGTTTTTGAGCGCCATGTAGTGCAGCATTGCAGAATATTGACTAAATTATGGTTTCACCGTCGCAGCTCTCTTCGCCAACGTAAACGCTCCGACGCTGGTCGTCGCCAATAGGGTCTCGCGAGAAAAGCCCCCAAATCCCGCACACAAAGCCGTAGGTTGGGCTTACGTTCTAGGCATGCGCACTCTGGATACGCAATGGGTTCACGTGTGAAAAGCCGTTGTGTGCGCTAAACTAAGTATGCCTAATACAGCGCTAAGCGCTATCCGTGACTCACTGAGCTATACGCCTTAACGTGTGAAATCAGATCTGAGAGAGAGAGCACAGGCTTTCTGTTACCTGGGAGCTGCTGAGCTGACCCACTTGCCCGTGTCTTTTGTCACTTGGCAAACGAAACAAATTTGCGTAAAAAGGAAGAATAGCGACACAAAATATAGCACTCAGTAGAACACCGGATCAATAAAAAATATACAGTCCAACAGTACATGAGTCGCATAGTTCTGTGCATTAGTTCAGTCCACGTACGCATATATAAAGTCAGATGTTTTGAACAGCCAAAACAAGCACCACATGTAATACGCTGCAAGTACAGGACAGAATTATACATATTGCGTAAAAGTTGCGATCACCACATTAACCAATTATGAACCACGAACAACGTTTATGTAACTCATTTAGCGTATTCGGATCATCTGATACTTCATATTTTAATAATTTTTGTCGTAGCGACGTCAGACGCCGGACTTTCTGCGACACGGGGCCCCTAACGCTATTGCGTTAAAAGGGAGGAGGGGGGGGGGGAGATTATCTAAAGTCGGAAAGCTTGGGAACCCCTGACTTAAGTAATGGCGTTGTCAAAATGCAGGAAACACATCTGCAGGAAAACATTTTTAAATGTCATAAACAACAGAAATGCAATAAACAAAGTCACAAGGCAGAAATAATGGCCCATCTTATTGATTCAATAAAAGAATAACGATACGACATACAACGGTATTCCGACAGGGAAGAAACTGTACATTCATGTCCTACTCTATAGTACTAATCAACAGCATGACTGGCCTCTGAAATCTTTCATTAGACCAACAAGTGGACGTTTTCGAAGAGCACTTGTTGTCCACGGGCCCAAATCAACTGTTTATTACCAGATAAACTATGCATCGCTCTGTTATATGTCGCATAAAACATTCAGTAATGTGCCTGATTGCATGACTAACCTCACTAGATTTAGCATATTGAGTAAATCTTGGTGACAGTGAGTGTTTGTTATTGTACGACACATCGGGGAGGGGGGAGGAGGGGGGAGGGGGGTGGCGACCCCTCCGGATTGCATTGCACTCAGCCGATCCTAAAGGAGACAAAGTGTTTTTTCTTTTCATTTTGTTTTTCGACTGTCATTGCGAATGGGCCGTCTAATACCACTGACTGCATGACAACAGCAAAATGCCCTTTATACATTAAGGCAGACGAATGAGAGAAATCCAGATTTCTCTTATCCAAATCCAGATCCAGATAATTCGCGCATGATTTATTCTATGTTCTATAATGATTAAGCTATCACGGTAGCTGTCAGTTCGTCTTGAGTATTTTTGTCAGGGTGGCATGTTCTATAAATGTTAGCTAGCAGCACTCACTGTCACACAAGAAATCACAAAGAGGGTTAATTCCCCATGCACCAGGAGTGTGAAGTTAGTTTTCTCAGTGATATAGTTATAGTGTGCTATATCATTAATTTGTTTAAATTATATATTATATATATATTATATATATTAAATAATAATGTTTATATATATATATATATATATATATATATATATATATATATATATATATATATATATATATATATATATATATATATATATATATATATATATGTGTATGTATAAATTGGGCCCCTAGGGTAAATAAATAAAGCACAGTAACTTTAAAAGTAAACTGCTGCATTTTTCTAGGCGCATGGTGGTTTGGGTAATGATGAATACGTACCCCCTCCCCTCCTCCGCCTCCTTTTTATTTTGTTGGATTACGTTCCTTAATATTTTAATGCATAATTGCCTCAAGCTTGCTACAATATAGCTCGTGGCAGAGGCAGGGGCAAAACATTCGATGTTCCTTTTATTGCCCCAACGTATTAACTGTCACTGCCATAGCGGCGAATGCATAATATTCTGTATGTTGTAAAAAACGTGCTAAAATAGGACAAGAGAAAGGGCACGGACGCAAAGGACAGTGACGAAGGACATAAATGCAGCGCTGCGTCCGTCTCCTTTGTCAGCGCCCTCTCTCTTGTCCTGTCTTTTTCGCTATTCCTTACGCAACGATCACTCACAAACTAACTGGCCTTTCTATTTGAAACCCAAACTAAAGGACCGGCGCCTGCCTTTACACTTTTGCGCCTTGCCTTTACTCAATCAAGCATGAACCAACTAGCCCAAGCAAGAGTTTTACTATTTGAAACAACCTGTACCCTACAGGCGTCCCACAATGCATGAACATGCATGAGCAATCAACTGACCTGCTACCTCCTCTGTCAACTCAAGTCATCAAGGCTATCCGCAGCAGCAGTAGGAACTGAAAAGTATAGAAATGAGCGTGAAGCGCAAGAGCAGTGGTATCTTGTCATCATGACGTCACCGAAACAATAGGCATTCATCATTCTTAGATATAGTCCGTTTAAAATAGAATTGTAATATTATCGCAGTTTCCGTAATTTGTAAAACTACCATTCAGCTAGAGTGCTGTTGTTTTTATACAGCAGCAATTTGGAGCTATTTATTCCTCTAAGATCGGCACAAAGTTATCAAAGAGAGAGGGAAGATATTTAAGAAATGACAGAAAAGGCGACCTGGAGGTAAAGACCTCTGCTCCGTCACCCTGGCCAGGTGAAAGGCGTAGGGACAGACAGAAGGATGCGAGGGATGGCGATTAAAACCCCCAAATGAAATTAAGGTAGCGCCAACTTTTGAATACAGCCGCCGTCCTCTTCCCCTGCGCTTTCCATCGACGCTCGGCCCTCTCATTGGCCGAACGCCGTCACGTGCTCTCACGTGCTTTTTTTTCTTGCTTTTTTTTTCTTTGCTTCCGCCGACATCGCGGCGCTAAACATAGCAAGCGGCGTACGTAGGCGACATGTTTCACGCCTCCTTTGTGCTTTTCTAGTGTGATTCCGCTTTCGCGATGCCGTGTTGCTGTGCCTTCAGGTGCAGCACACGTGAAACTGAGGCAAGCGAAGCTTCCGGATTCCATCTGGCAAGCGAGACACGGCGCGGTGGAAGGTACGGCTTCAAAGAATCAGCCGAGCTGATTTAAACCCCGGTTCTGTGAGGTAAGCGAGTGATTCCTCGCTGATCACTAACCTCATATGCTGCCACTGGCCGTACGCGGCTTCGTTAGTTTTCCGCTATCCTAAGTAGCGCATGTTCGAGCTGACTTTATTTGCAACTTTCCTGCCCGACTTCAACCAATCGTCTACAAACGCACGTGCTTTTTGTTGACTCAGTCATACATTCTCTTTGTTTGGCCTGAATGTATGAGAACACCCCATTTTGAGTGTGTCGCCGTACCTTACGAAGCGGTGACAGTATGTAGGCAAAAAAAGGGGCGCTTACCTACGGAAAGACGAACTTATTGGGGCGACTTGGCTCCTTCAAAAGAAACTGAAATCGGTGGTCAGCAAAGATCAAAGTTTCTGTCGCTATCATCCGCGCTGAAAGATGTCTGGAAGACCGATAACTATCTCGAAAATGGCAGAAAGTGCTCCGCGTGATAATTGTGCAGAGTATTCTAGTAGCGTATTCGCGCAGTCGCGTAGTCGGGTACAACAGAAGAGTGCAGTGCCAAGTACCCCTCGGAGGAAGCCCTAGCTTCGACCAATTATGCCGAGCAATTATTATGACGTCACGGGTAATCCGGTTAATTCCTGGTTAATCCCTTTAGCTCTACCACCTCCCTGCGATGTCGCGCTAGTCTAAGGTGCAAGGGGATTAACCGCGACGTCATGTAATGGCAACAAAGGAAACCATTGGCCACCTTTTAGGCGCATTTGTTGCTGTGTTCTTTAGTTGCATGCAACAGTAAATGGAGGAACAGTGTAGGAGAAGTTGTGCGCAAGAAGTAAGTGCATAGGAGTTATATGTCACGCCCTCCACCAAACGCTCATACGCATGTATGAAGAAAAAAAAAATATTGCCTCCACGTTTGATCTAACCGGGGATCATTATTGTGACAGCTTGCTCCTTCACTTTAGATATACAGCAGATCGCGTGTTGCAAGTACATTCATTCAGTTATCCAATATTGGAAAACGAACAATCCTTCGAAATAACTACTGGTAACGCTGTCCACATTACAAGGTTCTAGATTCCAGAGCAAAATAATTTCTGCGTGGCTTTGTCAGTGGCCAGGACAAACTTGTAGGTTAGCTCATCGTTTTTTTACTCTGCGTTCATTTTGATAAGATAGAAGATAGAATACGCAGCGCAAGATTTCTCGCGCTTGCGCGCAACGCATAGCAGAGGCGATATGATACGCAGTAGCAGCCTTGCACAAACGCCTGTGAGATGACTGTTTACAGGCGTCTCAAGTTCACGATTCTGTAAAATACCCTACAAGTGAGCGAAGCCACTTGTGCCTCATTATCTATGGACCGCTTCCACCGATTGATCGGTAGCTCACTACTCAGTGAAAACTAAGACAACTACATATATCCTACTGGTCGATCATTCTCTCTCGCAGCCTAGCCGCAAGGTTAAAGGCCCACTGTGTTCTTTGGCTGCTGGCCGACGAGGGACTGAAGCTGCTGGAGCGCGGAGGCGACGGCGGTAAATCAACCAACGCCGACGTCGTGCGCAGCGTGGCTGCAGTGTCTCACCGCTAATATTAGAGCCAGCCAAGCGCAGCGACATTCAGTCGTCCTCTATTGATGTTTCGGCAGCCAGTCATAACGTAAAAAAATTCCGATCAAAATACGACCTCAAAAGCGCGAGCGACATGTAGCGACAGCGTCTGATTCGGAAAGCGTCTGCTAGTTCAGCACCGCGTAGGGGGAGCCACGATAGACAGAAGGAAGAGGGAACGCCGGCAAAGGAGGAGGAGGAGATGACACTACTTTTACTTCTTTAAGAGGTTTTATTGGCGATGAAGGAACTGGGTTCGAAGAAGCACAGTTACTTGGCGAATCAACCTTTCACAATATATTTGATAATGTCACGATCCATCTGCCGTGAACCAAGGCATTATTGCGTTTGATATCCTAAATACTACTTCTACTTCATTACTTCTACTTATGTGTGCCAGCAGCTATTCGAAAGGTTTATGATTAAAGTGTTCCATTATTGTGGAAGCAACTTCCCTTAGCAAAAACACGCACATACACACATACGCGCGCGCGCACGCGCACGCACACGCACACACAAGTACGAGAAAGGAAGCAAAGTTGAAAAATAATTACCGACTACAGTTTCACAGCGAAAGCTGTATACGACTAACCTTCCATACTTTTTTTGGCGTCCGGCAGCAGAAACGGTCTTAGCGACTTCTAATAAACCCATACACAATGGGTTTCGTTGTTCGCTTTGTGTGTGATCACGTACGCTCACCGTGAAAAGTAGCGTGACGTCAAGGTCATCGCAGTATATAAGCGAGAGAGGTATCGGCGCTAAAGACAATCTGCGTTGTCTATGGGGCGGACACAGTTCGTACGCCCGAAGAACAACATGCGTATGAGGAGCGCCGCAGGAAACAGCAACGAGATTGTGAACGGTGCGGGCGCGAAACGACCACCGACGAAGAACGTTTCCGCGATGCTAAACGAACACATGACTACCATTCCACTCTCTGAAGATGGAATGGCAGCGAAAGCACTTTTCCTTTCGTTTGAGAGCGTTGGCTGTCGCCAGCTTTCGCTGCCGTTCCATCTTCGCAGAGTGGAATGGTTGTCATTTTTTTCGAAATTAGGACATGCCAAGATTTCGGCCATTTCCAGGAGACATCTAATTCCAGAATAGCCAAAGAAACAAGATTAGTTGTCATGGAGCATTTAAAGAAAAGAAGGGAAAGGCATCCTAGCGAAATGCACTATACGAGTAACTCGTATTCATTACCCTTCATCGGAATGCTATGCGCATAAGTCTACAAAGACACGCCTATTAGGGGGACGGAATATTTTTTTTTTACTCACCCATAACTGTGATATTGCCATACTAGAATGAGGGAAGGTGAAAAGTCTATAAGCGTTTTATGAGAAGCACTGTAAGTGCGTGCATGCAGTGTGCAACTAATAAATACAACAGAGATAGTAATAAACAGAGATAGACTTGTGAGAGATTCAATATTTGTCAGGATCTTGTGAATGATGAGCATAAAAAGGCCCACCAACCTCCACGCTAGTGGCATATTAACTCTACCGTCCAAAGAAAAAGAAAAATACGTTTAAGAACGACATGAACATTCTAATCCTGTAAGGCATATCCATTCAATTCAATCTCACAGGACATAATAAAAGTAAGAGCAATGGGAAGGCTTTGCATGCTGCGGTCCATGCTTCGTTAACAGTGCATTGAACATATTGCCCCTTTATATTGCAGCCGTGCCATGGAAGAACTACGAGGCCAGAACGTTAACCCGCTCCTCGCTCCGCTTACGACCACGTCGTCTATTAAAAAAAAAAAAGAAGAGAAGCTTTGAGGCACGAAATTCTCTTCTAAAAAAGTGGGCGCAGAAACAGACAAGAGCGTAACCGCGTGATAAATATCTCAGAGCGCTCACAGAACACGAAGGAATCGGTAGATTATATAACAAACTAACGAGTACCGCATGAAGTTTGACCTGTACAGATTAGGATTGTACTAGCTGACGTAGTAACGTGACCCGCTGTTTGAAACTACCGTAGGACGATGCGTAGACGGCAGCTTACCCAAAACTGCGTTTGGAAGGGTGTTCGCGCATGCCAGATCTCGAAACAGGAAAAAGAAAATTGGTTTCGATGCTTGATTCGTGAGAAGCATGCTCATTCCATCCACCCGGTATGGTCGTTCAGAGCTAATCTTTCTAAACGGCACAAGGTCCATAAGGAATGCGTAATCGGCAAGTTCAATCGCACCAAGAGCCACCTGCGGAAAGGAACTACACTCGTAGACGGGGAGAGACCTTTAAGCGCTGTGGTGGGTAACCTTCTTGCTACTTTTGCACTTCATGCGCCGCGCCCCCTCAAGGGGACCCACGATTCGCGATAAGGCGTGTCAGCGCGACCTGCCCGCCCCACACGACGTATTCTGATCACGGCGCGAGATTGGGCCACCAAATCGCCGACTCGCATAATTTTACGCGGTCTGCTTTCTGCCCCGGAGCGTACTTTCGATGTCTTTCTCGACCACCTGTGCCAGCTAGACGAAGATGAAGAAATGAAGAAGAGTCAAGTAATGCATTCAGAGTTTGCCTTCAGTATTTCGTGGGCTGTGTTTGTTCTTTTCAGATATATAGCTTAGCGACCCCCAGAGGCAACATTTCGATTATGTGCGGCTTTGTTAATGTGTTCTGGTGTCCTGTAATTGGCTGTTTATGGTATAAGATTTCGCTCCACGCTTCTTATATGTGCATTCGGTGCGCTGGTGAGCCAAAGCAAGCGTACGAGCCAAGGTGTTCGGTTAATGCCCGTAGAGACCGTGTAAAAAAAGATGATGCTGGATAGGTTAATCTGTCTGCAGGATTGACATGTCACCGCGAATGAGAAGAAAGGGGACATTACGCGCACTTCTTAAACAGACAGACGCTCGCAAGTTGTCTATACTCGCACACACGCAAATACTAATTTCACCACATTGTTGAGTTCTGAGACTCTTCGGAACGTGAAAAGAATCTTCGTCGCTCGCAGCAACATTAATATTTTGTCAAAGGGTCGAGTACAAGTATAAGCTCAAAACTCGAATCATCATCATAATCATCAACTTCTTCTGCTTTATCACCTCGCAGGTCAAAAGTCTATCTTGCTATCTTCACTTATCTCTATCATGCGTCAGACGAATAACGGCGGGTTCTGTGACAGGAACCAGTACACAGCGTAACGCATGTATCAGGTACAGATGCCGATAACAAATTTTTATCTGCTTCGGAGCACGACATTCCGGGAACTTCATGGCACACTGGCGAGTTGGACAAGTGAAGTTTAATTAGTGTAAGCCACATACAGTCAGATTCGGCTAGGGCAGACTTGGTGACAAAGCTCAAGACCACGGGACAAACGAAAGGCCCCCATATATCCATTGAATATTCTATTCGGCTGCGATTGTTCAGGATCCGGCAACACCGAGACTAACGCCAAATAGTGATGCCGATTGGGCCCCGAACCTCGATGACGTCATTATTTATTGCATAATACACTACGAAGAACTAAAGGTGCAGCGCGGCGAGCAAGCAATAGCTGATAGAACGACGAGAAAAAAAGAAAATAAAAGATAACAAACAGAGGTTCGAGCCTACGACTTGTAGGCTATTTGCCGTTAGGTATAGAACATTAACTTATGGGGTTTTGCGTGCCAAAACCACGATCTGATTATGAGGCATTCCGTAGTGGGGGACTCCGGAAATTTGGACCACCTGGGGTTCTTTAACGTGCACCTAAATCTAAGTACACGGGTGTTTTCCCGTTTCGCCCCTATCGAAAAGTGTTAAACATTGTCTTAGGCAATTCATAGCTGATGTTGTAGGCCCTAACATGTAAGTTTGAGGGCCATTTTCTTCTTGAACTTGAAGGTGAATATATAGCTATTTTTCTTGAGAAAGCGGCTAATATATACCTAAAGAAACTTGTTAAGCATTCTGGAAGAAACGTCCGAAAGAGGGAGCAAAAGACGGAAATGTAGAAGAACCCAATTCTTGCTCTTTTATTTTATTCCAGCCTTCGCCCTTACGCAGCCCTAGGGCGAGCTCTTGATTTCCCTGCCCAACATTAATCACCGGCCCATTTCACGAGCAATTAGCTCTCCCCTACGGAGACTGCACGTCATCGCGTGTTTGAATACTGCGGCTCTCGTTAAACATTTGAGGAGCCGTCATTAGCGAAGATAAACGACTACGATATCAAGGTTCCGTTGCACGAACTTGTTTCAATCTTGAATCCAAGTCAATCGTTCGGCATATGCAGGGGATCGCGAGAAGTAGTCAGAAAGCGGCGTTGAGTTCCTGCTGATAGGTCGTGTCGGGATTGGGTATCATTTAAGATGCCACCGCGACTACGGAATTCTGGCCGCACAGTGCAGATCGATGTCTGTACTTAAGAACTGCGTTAAATAAACGAACGAATTCGGGTGTTTTACGCGCCGTAACCACAATCTTATTATGAGGCTCGCCGTAGCGGGGAACTCCCGATTGATTTGGGCCACCTGGGGTATTATTATGCTGCTTGCACGCTTCCGCAGGAAAAGAGGCAGACGATACTCGTACGTTGTTTATACCAGGCTGCACCAACCATGCTGCTAAAAGAAAGCAGCATAATGACAGACAGAAGGTTGCAGGAGGAAATGCTCACACCGACAATGCGGCAGGTGCTTATAAACACATAAAGAGCCGGCAGCGGAACAGCTTAGCGCCTATGACGTTACGCTGCTAAGCTGGAGGTCGTGGGTTCGCTCAAGGCCACGGTGGGCCGCATTTCGGTGAAGGCGAAATGCAAAAAAAAACAAAAAAACCCCATCTCTACTTAGATTCAGGTGCAAGTAAAAGAATCCTAGGTGGTCAACATTTACCCGGAGTTCGTCCTTGTGGCGTGCCTGATAATCAGATCGTGGTTTTAATACGTAAAACCCCTGAAATTAATTATTTACCTCATACAGTGGGCGAGAGCACCGGGTGATGTCAGTGGCGTGTCAAAGAAGCATACGTGTGATTATCATGGACATACGTGTACAAATATTCCGCAGGTTCTTCGACGTGCACATAAATCTTAGCATATGAACATTTTTGCAGTTCGCCACCATTGAAATACGGTCGTCGTCTCTGGACACAAGGGGCGGGGTACAAAATTTTGATACAGAAAGATCATGTAAATATACTTCATGCACAGTTTACTTGAAGCTGTTCAATGGCATGTTGTAAAATTATGGATATACAGATGAAGCCGACAATGGCTGGAGGGAAGCCTTTCGAGTCCGCCGCCGTACCAATAAAAAAGAAAAGAGGCTGAGAGTGTTGTTGGAGCGCCTGGTTGTCAAGCTCACTGCACGGGAATGGTCCGGTGCGTTTCTGCGAGAAGGAAGAGGAGCAAATGAAGTATATATTAACTCGCCATGCACACTGTTCGTGCTTTTATGAATGAGAACATTATGATAGCACACTGATAGTATCTATACGATTACCACATCCGTTTTTTTTTTCATGCGCGTGAATTAAAAGGAAGGTACTGAAAGATACAACGACAAGCACTTGCAAATATGGCGGCTAGTGTACTGCGGATAATGAAAGTAGAAGCGTTTTCTACATTAGCTATCCAAAAGAGCAATGAACCTTTACATCGTACAGTGACAGGTTGCCACACACTCGTGGCATCAACAAAATGTCATTTTTTGCAAAAGTTTCTCCCACACCGTAACTGCCACAGTAGTAGGTAGTTCGTAATATAATTCCACAGTTGCTCACTTACCAATATAGTTGCTGCAATTATTTTCTAAATATCAAGTGCTTCAATGTGATGAATTCTTTAAATTCTTAACTTCTTGATTCCCATGAGATATAGAATTATTTAGCTTATCAGCTGAAGTTGGAAAATTAAATTTGAGTCGTTTCATTGAAAGCCCTTCATTTAATTTATTTGTCTATTTCGGATATGCTTACACCACACAGCCGTGGAGATAGGCAAAAGAAAAATCTATGTAAATATGTATTTTTTAACGGCTAAACATACTCATCTCTGGCAATAGAGTACATGAAGAGTCGCTCGCTTATTTGACAGCTGTCAATTATATTGCTCACTGAAGCCAAAGCAGCTGCTGTCATAGCAACTATACGCACATTCAAAGGCCAATGAAAAGGCTACCATGCGCGCCTATATACAAGGAAAGCAGCTTGACCTTTTCTTGTCGCTCGATTTTTTTTCTTTCCATCCTGCCCGATTAAGATAAACGACTGCCCTGCCCTTCTCGTTGTTTGTACATTACTTGTTCTGGCAGAGCGTACAACGGTGCCCCCTGACCTAATCCTACTGGCCTTATTGCGGCTAACGCAGCTTCAGGCCGGCTCCAGACAATAAGCAAGCCCACAAAGTAAAACAAAACAAAACAAACAAACAAGCGAACGAACGAACGAACAAATGAACGAAGGAGCAAGCAAACGAAAGAATGAGCAAGCAAACGAACGAAGGAACAACAAACAAATGAAGGAACAAGTAAACAAACGAAGGAAGAAACAAACAAATGAGGTAACAAACAAACAAACAAGCAAACAAACAAACAAACAAACGTAGAAGCAAGCAAGCAAGGAAACGGGGGAAGCAAACAAACACAAAAAATATAAACAAACAAGAGGTAGGGCGAACAAGGTGGGAACGACATATCAAAAAAAGCAAAAAAGAGAAAGAAAAGCCGTAACCAGTGACGAAGGGTGACGTCTCCAGCTTGAAAGTACCAGTTTGACGCCGCAACTTCTTTTCAGAATGCCTGCTGAAGGTCGTAGCATTTACCTTGTGTGCTAAAGCTGTAGCGCGAACCCTCGTTGGACATGATACTGTTGACTACTTACATTAAGCAGCTTGTAGTACGCTACTAGTTGCGTTAGTTAAAACTTCCGGAAAAAGACGAATAAAAGCAATATCAATGCAGGCCAATAAATGTGTGGAATCAGTAATGAGTATGGATTAACCTAGCTTTAAAAGCAACGTTTTGTCATAGCGTAGCTTTAAATGGCTTTTCGATGCACAGCATAAAATCCCCTACGTTTAGATACGTTTGTTATTTCGGCATCATTTCGAACTGTTACAGCAAAAGAGTGTCTGTACGTACGGTCGACTAAAACACCGATGTGGAAGTGATCCCGGAGTCAGCGAACAAAGAGCCGACTTTGTGACGCTTCCAGTAGACGTAAGAGTAAAACACGATTGGCGCGATTGTAGGTCCATTAATTAGGATTGGCTGGTGTATTGGTAAGTAATGATAATTAGAGATGGGGTCGCAAAAAAGAACAACAACTTAGAATTAACGAAACTGTCTCTTCTTCTGCATGCATGCAGCTGTCCTAGTATCGGGAACGAGATTTCAAATCTCTAGCTCCTGTTACGCTTGCCATTCTTAGTGCGATAGTACAGGTTAGAGAAATGAATCAAGAACAACCCTGCTGGTCTTATATGGAGCGTAACAACGCGGGTAATCCTAAATGTTCTTACACCAACTGGCTGGCTGATTTCATATAGAGAGCTGTACGTCCAAAGGTAACAGCGCGGCTGCGAGTGGTGCCGTGGGGAAGGAATCTTGCTTAATTTTGACCATCTAGGGTTTCTTCCTGTTGTGCGTCAAATTATAGACGCCGAACCGTGATGCATGTCCACGTCATCGAAATATGGCTCAGGCGGCGTGAAATCGGACCCGAAAACTCGCGCTCGACATCACAACTTCACAGCAACTGAGCCTTGTGGCGGATATATTTCTTACTAATTAAACAATTAATTAGGCTCGATCGAAAGAATAAGTAACAAATGTGTATAAGCTCGCTGTAAGACGTAGTGTTGCCATGATCATTAAGATGCCTCTGTTCTGTGTTTTTGAAGCGGCACAAGTCAAGGGTGCGCAAGATTGTAGTAGCTTAGAATAACTAATCACTATATAAGGGCTGCGTGCTTATCAAATGACCTTTTTTTGGGGGGAGGAGGGGGTAAATCAAGAGCCGGTGTATGCAAACGTTGTGAAATGAGGGTTTGGTTTCGTGCTCTTAACCTACGATATGTATGAGCATATAGGAATTGAATTTTGTTTTCATTGGTAATTTCGAGTTTTCTTTTTTCATCTATTCCTAAAAAAAGAAAGAAAAAGGAAGAAAAACGTGGCGCCAGGTTCTTACTATAAAATCTCATTACCTGAACGTTTGCATAGCACAGAATAATATTTGCAACTAGTAACGCTCTGGCGCTACTCATGAATGTAAGTGTAGTTTTTACAAACTTTTGTTGTGCAAATCCGATCCTCAGATATTCAAGTAGCGTGTAGCGAGGTCGAGGGACCAAATCCCGGCCTCGGCGGCCGCATTTCGATGGGGGAGTAGTGCAAAAAAGCCCGTGCCCCATGCATTGGTGGCACGTTAAAGATCCCCTGGTGGTCAAAATTAATTCGTAGTGCCCCACTACGAAGTGCCTGATAATGAAATCGTGGTTTTGGAAAGTAAACCCCAGATTTCAACTCAATTCAAATTATTGCAATTCTATTCAATTCAACTGTTGTCGATATCCGATATCCAACATTTTATTTTCTATTTATGGACGCCGCTACATATCTTGGGTTGTGACACGAACAGTTTGGTAGTTTTAAGTGCAGTGACGTCAAACCATCGTAGCCCGTCCTCAACGCGCGGGGACTCCTTCGTCCTCCCCCCCTACCTACGTTTAGATTAAGGGGCGGGCACCCCAGGAATAATAAAGTTTTCAATCAATCAATCAATCAATCAATCAATCAATCAATCAATCAATCAATCAATCAATCAATCAATCAATCAATCAATCAATCAATCAATCAATCAAGCCGCGAAACACCAAACGCATCCGCAGCAACGTTCTCGTGCACACCATGCATTCGGTTGTTACAAATGGGAAACGGCAAAGTCGTATAAAGGCGCAAGATGGCGGCACTCAAGCGCTTCCGTAAAGTAGACGTAACAAATGCTGTTGAAAAATGTTATTATAATCTTATGATAATCTATGCCGTATTATAGAAGTGCCCTGTGAGATACGGGATTTCGACACCATGTTTTTGTGAACGATGGAGAAGGACAGCGATCTAAAGGTACATAAAGCCGTGTTCAGTAAAACGCGAAAATAACGAAAAGGGCTAGGCGGAAAAACATTCCTTTTTTTATGGCTCTCGAACACGCACACGCACACCCACACACGCATGCAAAAGTAAGAATGTCGAAATACTTCACCTCTAAAAAAAAACTCACGGAATTTTAGGGTGCGGTTGTGACTTTCACAGATATGCGATGGCGACTTAATGTATTTTGTTTTGTCGATTACGGTTTTAGAACAATAAACGTGGTGAAAAATTTTCTACATATAATGTTGTGAACGTTCTTTCTTTTTAATTTGTCACGATAATATATTTTTACTTTCTGTCAAGCCTTGTTTTATAATATAACTTACCATGAATAAATCTGACCTGCCCAATTTTGCACTTTTCCAAGATTATCAATGAGGTCGGCTGTGTATACATGGACCCCAACAGATATACAGCCGTACGCGAGTAAGCTTCGAACATGAGTGAAATACAACTGTTTTTTTACCGTGCCTGGTAATCAAACAAAATTGCGGTGCGATTTCGGTTGACTAAAATTGTGGCATGTTACATTCATTGAATTGGGTCACGCAGTAATTCAACCTGTTGAGCTGAGCTGTGGCAAAGTGCGCGTACAGATTGCACGAGAAGATGCGTCAACGCGTCGCTCGACATACTGTTCCCGCTAGCTGTCGCGCAAAGCTGCATGAGCTCACATTACACTTCCCATTCTATTCACCCCTGGTGTACGAATAATCATCGGTCTTAATACATCACCAATAAAAAATGACTTCTGATATTATCGCAGGCCGCCATCCGAGTGCAACATTCTTTGAAGTGACGCTAAAGAAAAAAGATTTATTAGTTGGATTAATCAATTACCTTTCTACATTACACAGAAAGCCACTCTTATAATGGCAGGAGCTTTGTTAAACCAGGTAAGATGCAATGACGTAAGCCTGGTGGCGATGTCTCCTTGAAAGTCTGAACCCAGCAAGCCTCGAGCAACACTTTAATGAGCAACGCCCACCTGCCAAAATTTGAAGAAAAAAAAACATCGACATTTGTAACGTCACACTAATGTAATTGGTGGTGTATGATTTTGGCACGATATTAAAAGAAGCAAAATAAAGATTGAGTTCTTGGTCTTTTTTAGCAATCGACCTCTTACTGCGAACTCAATGGAAACAGAGTTTTGAACAGCTATTCTAACACTCTAAACCAAATTAGTGTTTCTATTTAAGGTATCTCTAACAATTAAACTCTGAAATATATCCGACTAAAAAATTCCAAAAGGAAAAAGAAAAGGAAGCACCATAAATGGACAGCCTAGTTGTTGCCCCCTATGGAGAGCGAGCACCTACGCTATGCAGGCAAGCTAACCGTGATAGTAAGTGTATACTTCCTTTGCACTGTTTCTAACAATGCATGTTGAGTCGGTAAGGTCACTGGCCACTAGAAGACAGAAACGCTTCGCTCGCGCGCTTTATGTCGTAACCGAAAATGTGTAACGTGAAAACAGCGGGAATCTTTCCGCTGTCCGATACGAGGGAGTGACTGAGCCGCATGAGAGGTTAAAATGAAACAATGATACGTTGCGGTCCGAAGCGAGCAGGCAGGCGAAATTGCGTTCACAAAACACAACAAAGTTTTCTCGAGCGCTGCGCAATGTGGCCCGTTCGGTGTTCGGTCACTGATTGCAAGAACCGCGCATGACTTTACGGGTCAGCGACAAATTGCACGCGTAAACATGCGTGCCTACTGAAATGCGAAAAAAAAAGACAAAGAAAAAAACAAAGGGAAAAGGGAAATTACTCTCAGCCTTCTCTCGGAGCGATGGAGTGTTGACGGTTTACACGCCTTCAAAACCATGACAGGCTTTTGGTGGATCGGTGGATTGGCGAGGATGTGGAATGGGTTTTTCCTTGCGCAGCTTTCGTCAATGGGCTGCCCTTCCATTCGTTAAGACGTGGATGGTCGCGCTGCGAAGGATCGCTCGGAGTATAGTGTTACGAAACAAAGAAAACGATGCTTCAGGAAAGATTGAATGGCCTGACTGAGATGGGTGTTTGACTGATGTGGGACACGGAGTTGCTTTATATCCATAATATAATATATAACATACAACGCTTGCGGGTAATTTCCCAAGTGCTCTCGATATTGGTCGCAATAACGTTACCCATATGGAAGTTTGTTAAAAGTGATACAAAATAAAGCAACATGAAGCGAGGCCACTATTGGTCGCTTACGTGTTAAATCGTGCGGATCGCAAATATCACAGCTTTTATAGAGATTTGAGGCAGTACGTGTAAGAGAGAGAGAGAGAGAGAGAGAGAGAGACAAAGAAAAGGTAGGGAGGTGAACCGGGAAAAAAAGAATCTCCGGTATGCTACCATGCACAGAAGAAAAAGGAAGAGCTATTCATCAGTTTGACCCTGTTGGCTGCATCGTCAAATTTGCTAAAAATAGCTTTCCGTCACAGCTGAGGCAACGGCTTTGATTCTCTTGCTTCTGTATGCATGTTTTTGGTGCCGTTCGGCGTCCACTCATGCGCCGTTGTAGCGGCTGCGCTGCCAATAACATTAGTTGTCGTTTTTATTGTGTGTGTTTTTTTTTCTCCTTTGCCATTGCGATGTCATGGAGACAATGCCATGCATGAAGGAACGCGGACAGCCGTAGTGCTCTCAGTGTCATCCATTACGTTTATTTGTTTATTTGTTATTTCCGTGTTTGTTCATGGTCCGGTTTCAGCCTCGAGAGCTCGACATCGAAGACCGTGCGTGCAACGTGCAACAATTTCAGTCTTCACTATTGCAGTATAGCAGTGTTTTGCTTAGCTTCCCATTAAACTAACGAACCAATCATTCGGACGCGTCACTCGAGACACCTTATGCCTAATAGCGTGGTTTCGACCTATCAAATACTATTGCAATTACGGTTCGGCATTTCACGCTTAATGTTAAGTAGCTTATTGATTTGGAACTTGATTGTTGTAACGCTTCAAAACAAGGTAGGAAAAGGCCGTAGGGCATCTTGGGACATACTAGCGATGTAGATTTGTGTGCATAACTTTATGTGCGTGTTCTTCTGAGGACAAAAAGAAACGTAAATGATGTTCCGTTGTTTGATGAATGTCCAAATTATGCCACACTGCCAAATAGTAAATAAAGTAAAAATTTTCTTCTTAATATTCTATGCGATTGCTCTAGATCCTACATCTCTTGTTCCGATGTGCTTCGTATGCAAGGGTCGAAACCCTCCTGGAAGCGGAACTTGTAAACGACGCAACAAAGGAGGAATAGGAGCAAGGGAAAAGGAAGACGGACAAGAAGAGGGACATCAAAATGGAGCACTGAAAGAACCTTAATATAGGCAACAACGGCAACGACAATAGCACAGACAACATTGACGCCGGAAGAGCATATGAAGAGCCTTTCCGTCATCATGCTGCCAAATGGAACGGCAAATTGTATTACTGCAAGAATGGTCTCATCACGAGTCCGTTGAAGGCACGCAATGTTCGAAATCTCAAGCGCCATTGTGCGCGAGATGTAGCAGTTTGCCTCTTGCCCTGTTTTATTCTTTTTTCCTGAGCGTGATTGGCCAAAGCGCGCTTGATTTTTCTGCAGGAAAGGACTCGGACATAAAGATGATGCCGAAGAAAAATAGATACTGCACTTAGAAGGTCGGCGAACGTGAAGAGAGTGATGTATACTCAGTGCTCCTTTCGCAAATTTGCCAAAAGGCAGGGTTCTTCCTGAAATATAAAGATAGAAGATATAGCAGTTGGGCTGCTCATTCAGTTTTAACACCTACACTGCCACTCCCGGAAAAACTCGGGCCCCCACCTTCGCCCAATCCGGGACACCTCCAAGTATATATACGCATTGTTTGCTTTCAGTGCACTCCCTAGGTCTCCAAACGTGACCCGTCAAAAAAAAAAAAAAGAAATGGAGTACCTGTGTGTCATCTATGGAGAGGCCATCTAAGCACGCACACACAAAAGAAAGCTCTCACATTTCTAACACCAGTTAGTGCAAATGTACCGGTACTCTGTCACAATGTTTTGGCAGAGCAGCCATGGCGAACCAATCTGGCAGGTCTGCATGCACTTTGGCAGACTTTGGCAGACAGAGAACCAGTTTCTATGTAGCATGAAATTTCTGTTGAACCAACACGCGGATAAAGACCTCGCAGAGATGGAGGAGCAGTCGGGGGGAGAAAAAGCGGCAGTAATAGGGTTAAGCCCGAAATGCTTCAGGCGTTGACAGTTTGCAGTTAGGCTTTAGCTGGCTGCTCCACCTCTCGCCGATCTAGCCGGATCACCAAATATGATTCATAGCTATACCACTTAATTAAGCAGAACAGAGCTATATTAAACAATACAAGGAATGTCCTACTTCACGTGTTTGAGGCGCGGATCGCACATGCAACTCCTCGGTACGGAGAATCAAGCTTAATTGTATATATGGCGTACTAAGTGAATACACCACTTATTGTAGTCCCATTTATTGGTCACAATACTGCACACAGCATGTATGCGTAACTCATGTAAGCTACCCTGACGCGCTGTGTCTGCAAAGTGTATTTACTTCTATGGTATTAGGCACGCCGTTGTGTCATACCCTGCCACTGCTGCATGAATAATAGATTGTAAGACAGTCCTTTTGTTCTTGTCTCGCCAACTTAACTGATCTGTTCTGACGGACAAGCTATTTCTGTGAAATATTATCAATAAGGCTTCTGCTGGGGCAAGTTGGTACGACATCATTCGGCTTGCTGCGCTGTTTTCCGCACAAAAAGCCGCAATAGAGACAAGAGGAAACAAATGCGCAAGATATTCTTCCTTGCCTTTCTTGCTGTGTAGTGCGGAAACCAGCGTAGTATGCAGCATGACAACATTAACACAAGCAATATCGCCAAGCCATTGGCACGGATATCCGCTGCTGCCCGTTATTAAGTGCGCGGCAAATGTCAGAGTATGAACCGCCCCGACGACAAATGCGAAGTGTAAGACGATAATATATATAGGGATCAAATAATGCTGATCAGATAAAGTGGACGACGTTGATAAGGAAGGGCGGGACAAAAGGAGTGAGCTCTCTTGACTTACAAAACGAAGTGGTCGGGGATTCGACATTTACACTCGAGAATTGGGGCGATGGGCCCATTCCAGATTTTTAGATAAGATTTTTACTCTCTGAACCACACACACAAAAAAAGCATTGTGCGGTGATCTGAGGGCCTTGAGGCCGAATTCACAGAGCTTCTTGTTTTTATAAGTTCTGTTTACTATTGGCAGACCGCCTTTGCCAATGACGTTTCCGACATAACGAACCGCTGGAATCTGCTCTTACGAACAGTTCTAACGTAAGAACTTCTTTGTGCATGCGGGCTTCACTTTGGTAAAGGAACTAGAACAGTGGTAAGCACTGCGGAAGAGGAATTATGGTATTCTGTTTGTATGTGGTTGTTCGCTTTTCTTTGTAACGTCACTTTCCTGTGTTTGTGATAAAGGAAACAAAATGAGAGGGGAGAACTAACGCATCGCTGGCCATTGCGCCAATAAAGTTACTCGGCAACATGCAAGTGACCGCAGTCGCAAGCCCTTTTGACACCCCTGAAGCGTCTAAAACAATGAAGCACCAGACAGACAGACAGACAGACAAGAAACTTTAATTGGTCCTAAGGAACTACCGTGTCGTAGTCGCGGGCCGCACCTGCGCCGGGGGCGGAAGACCGTGATCTTCAGCCCTGTCGCAGGCCCTTTGGACAGCCCGAAGCTGGACTTGAAGGTCGGTGCTCTTGACGGCTTCATCCCAGTCTTCTTGCCGGTTTAAAGGCGAGTGGCGCAAAGCAGAACATTGCCACAGCATGTGGTTCAAGGTCGACCGTTCCTCGCCGCAGTCTGGGCAGCGGGGATCCACACCTGGAGAGTAGTGGCTCAGCCTCGAGCGAGACGGAAAGGAGCCCGTCTGCAGCATTCTCAGCACCGAGGCCTGGGGTCTGCCCAGCTTCGGGTGAGGAGCCGGATACTGTCTGCGTCCCAGCTGGTAATGAGTAGTGATCTCGTGGAAAGTAAGCAGCGGGTCCGTGGTTCGGTCGATCCCCTGCGAAGCCGGGCTCCTCGGACTGGCGCGGTTGATGAGACCTCGCGCCTGGTCGTGGGCCAGCTCATTAGGGTTGATCGAGCCGGGGGAGACGTTCCGGCCCATGTGAGCCGGGAACCAAGTGATGACATGACCGGCCGTGCCTGTCTTACGGGTCCTCAGCACCGCCGCAGCCTCGGCCGAGACAGAGCCGGCGAGAAAGGCCATCGCCGCCGACCTGGAGTCCGTGAAGATATGCGTGCGCCCGGGTTCGCACAGAGCCAGCGCCACTGCGACTTGCTCTGCGACGGACGCCGTCGAACGTTGTATAGACGCCGCATTCAGGATCTTGCCCTGGGGGTCAACCACCGTGGCCACGTACGAGTTTGATCCGGGATACCGCGCCGCGTCGACAAAGGACGAGCGCTCTGGGGTTTGCAGGGCAGTCTTGATGAGTGCTCGGGCTCTGGCTGCGCGCCGGGCCTCGTTGTGTTGTGGATGAACATTCCTCGGGAAGGGGGAGACTCGAAAGGTTTCCCTTTCACTCTGGCAAAGCGGGACGGCGCACGACTCCTCGGCCATGGCTGCCAGACCCGCCATCTCGAGTATTCGGCGGCCGGCCTTGGTGGTAGAGAGGCGAACGATCTGTGCCGTTTTCTGCGCTTCGACGACTTCGCTCAGGGTGTTGTGGACCCCGAGTTGCATCAACTTCTCCGTGCTGGTCGTCATGGGGATGCCGAGGACTCGTTTGATACTCTTCCTCATGAGTGCGTCGATCTTGTTCTCCTCCGAACGTGACCAGTTTAGCGCAGAAGCCACGTAGTTGATATGGCTCATAAGGAAGGCGTGGTAGATCCTTATGAGGTTGGCTTCGCTGATGCCCCCCCTCCTGCTCGTCACTCGCGAAACAAGTCGAAGCATGTTCTCCGTCTTCGCACTCAGGCGCGTGATCGTTTGCGCGTTGTTGCCCTTTGCATTGAGGACCAGTCCGAGCACTCTGAGAGAATCCACCCTCTGGATGCGCTGACCCGTCTTCGTTCTGAGTTCGATCGGTACTTGGTCCAGCGTCGTGTCGAACTTGCGGCCTTTTCTGTCGGGTCGATAGAGCAAGAGTTCCGACTTAGTCGGCGAGAGGACGAGTCCCGTGCCCTCGAGGAATTCTTCCGTGACTTGCAAGGCCTCTTGCAGGGCCCGCTCCACCGCTGCGTCCGACCCACCGCCGCACCAGATGGTGATGTCGTCCGCGTAGATAGCGTGATTGAGATTGACGGCCCCGATGCGCTCGAGTCGGACTGATAGGTCTCTCATGGAGATGTTGAAAAGCAGTGGAGATAACACCGCACCCTGCGGCGTGCCGCAGGCTCCCAGCGCGTATCCGTCCGACTTGACCTGGCCCAATTTGATCGTGGCCTTGCGATCCCTTAGGAAAGAGCTCACGAACGCGTGAAAGCGTTCGCCGAGGTTCAATCTCGTCACAGAGTCGAGGACGTGCTTGTGCTTGACCGTGTCGAAGGCCTTGGCGATGTCCAGCGCCAAGATGCCTCGGACGTCTCTCGTGACCACGTCGACTATCTGCCTCTTGATCAGCAGCATGACCTCTTGAGTGGACAGGGAGGGTCTAAAGCCGACCATATTCGGCGGGAGGAGGTGTCGTTCCTCGACATGCCTCGATATTCTGTTGTGGATGACATGCTCCGCCACCTTGCCCACGCAAGACGTGAGCGAAATGGGTCGCAGGCTGTCCATGGCTGGTGTCTTGCCCGGCTTCGGAATTAGGATCACCGAGGCTTCCTTCCAGGCATCCGGTACGATGCCGGCCTCCCAGACATTGTTTATTTCTTTGGTGAGCAGTTCGATCGAGCCTTCGTCTAAATTTCGAAGGAGTCTGTTCGAGATTCCATCCGGCCCGGGCGCCGATCTTCCGTTGAGGCCTTGAAGGGCCGCTCTGACTTCCGAGACGGAGAAGGGGGCGTCGAGCTCCTCGTCCGCCTTGCCGCCGTAGGCCGGGTAATCTTCTGGCCCGGACTGCCCGATGGGGAGGTAGCGACGCGCGACTTCGTCCATCACTTCGGTCATAGATGCGCCTTCGCTGTTAAGCTTGTGGACCAGCCTATCGATAGCCAGAGTGTGGTTTCTCTTAGACTGGGTGTCGTCCAATAACTGCTTGAGGAGGTTCCACTTGCCTCCCGCACGCATCTGGCCGTCGACGGACGCGCACACTTCGTTCCATTGCTGCTGGCCGAGCTCCTTGCAGTACGATTCGATCTCGCGGTTGAGGGTCGCAATCCTCCTCCGGAGGTTGCGATTCAGCTTCTGCGTCTTCCATCTGGCCGTGAGGGAATTCTTAGCTTCGAGCAGGTGCGCCAATCGAGCGTCCATGCGATCGAGCTTGAGGTCTGTTTCAACGGTCCTGGTGACCGCAGCTACATCCTTCTTGAGCTGCGCCACGAGGTCCGCAAACGACTCGTATTTCGCGTGGTCGTCCTTCCTTCTCTTTCGGAAGGCGTCCCAGTCGACTATTTCGAAGGACCTCTGCGGGGCCGCGCTGACCGGTAGGGAGATTTCCACGATGTAGTGGTCACTTCCCAGGTTCTCTTGTAAGTTGTGCCACTCTGCTCCCGGCGCGTTCTTGACGAAGGCCAGATCTGGGGTGGTGTCTCTCGAGACCGAATTTCCCATGCGTGTGGGGTAATGGGGGTCGGTTATCAGTTCTAGGGAGCTGTCAGTCGCTGCCTGCAGGAGTCTGCAGCCTTTGGGAATGCTTCTCACGTAGCCCCAGGCTTCGTGCGGCGCGTTGAAATCTCCAGCCAGAACAAGCGGCGTCTCCCTCGCCTTGGACGATGCCTTGGTTGTTAGGCTGTAGAAGGTCTGCCGGTTGTCCCTAGGCGAGCAGTACACATTGATAACGTAGACGCTGTTCTTGAGCCAACTGTTTGGTATGATCTCGACGAGCAACGCTTCCAGCTTGGTGTTGCCAAGACGGAGATCGTGCTCCTGGAAGGCGCACTTATTTGCAATAAGTATCGCGATGCCGAGCCCGTTCTCCGCCAACGACGAGACAGCTCGGTACCCCTGGAGGGAAATTGTTTCCATTCCCGTTTCCTGTAGCAAAATGACGTGGGGCCTCTCTTGCGGCTCCCGGGCCTTGATGAACTGCACCAGTTGAGGCCTGCGCCTCCGAAAGCTGGCGCAGTTCCACTGCCACACGATGAGCTTACTATCCGGTCTGGCCATGGTTGGGCATGTTGGACCGGAGCTGGGCTGAGATGCCATTTTGCTCGTCAGCCCACGACTGCTGGTTGTCTTGTAGCATTTCACTGGACACCGCCTCCGGCCTGGCGGCGTCGCCGTAGTGTACGTCACATTGCTTGGCAAGCTCGTTCTCAAGCAGTTGCACTCGGAGTAGAAGGGCCTGGTTACTCTGTACCAGCTCGGCAAAGGATTTTTGCATGCGGTCCAAAGACCTCTGCATGGCAGCCTCCGCCGTGCTCACGTCCTCAACAGTACCCTGGGAGGAGGTGGCTCTGCGCTTGACCGCTCTTGCTGTGGCCCCTTCTTCCGTAGACATTTGCCTTGGCGCAGCCGCTTGAACGGCGCTGGCGTTTCGGAAGGCCTCAAAGTCGGCCTTCATTCTCCGGATTTCCTCCTTGAGGCTGGCGTTTTCGTTCATCAACTGCGCGATCCTGGGATCATGCGCCCGCTCGCTCTCCTGTGCGGCGGCGTGTTGCGTCCGGCCCGTCTGCTTCGTCTGTTTCACTTTGTCGGCCCAGGTGGGACCTCCTGCGATGCGCACGTTGGACTTGGAGCGGCCCCTAGATTGAGAGCGCCTTCGTTGCACGGAGCGCCCACGTGAGCGGGAGCGCGTTCTAGAACGGGAAAGACTGCGCGAGCGGGAGCGTCCTCTCGAAGAGCTCCTCTTCCGTAGCGCTGACGTCAGTGCCTGGCTCATCTCGCGTGCCGCGTTGCCGGCCTTCTTGGCGTCACCTGTTTTCTTCCGCCGGCGCCTCCGGCGTCTCTGCCTGACGACATACGGCGTTTGGAAGCGTTGCGCGCACTTACGATCAGCCGTTGGGTGAGGGCCGCCGCATATGCCGCATTTCGCCTCACACTGGTGGCCTTCAGTGGGGGATGTGGCTCCGCATCCCCTGCACTTCTTCACACTCGGGGTCGGACATACATCGGCCCTGTGGCCCAGTTCCCCACAACCGTAGCACACATCAACTTGCCTTCTGTATAGAGAGCAGGGCAGCATGCCTGCTCCACACATGACAAAGTTCGGCACCCTCAGTCCGTCGAATAGGACGATAACCGTAGTGGTGGTCTTGATGCGACGCACCTCCAACGCGGTGGGGTTCCGCCGGTGTACGATCATTGCGCGGAGCTGAGCGTCGTTGAACTCGACGTCGACGCCTCTCACAACACCCTTGCATGTATTGTCCGAGGCGGCCATGTACGCGGCCACTTCAAAGACCCCTTCGCGCAGGTGGATCTGTTGAACCATCGCGTAAGCACGCGCGTTCCTTTCTTCTGGTGTTGAGACGACGTAGATGTTTTGCACGCTATTTGGGCAGACGATGTCTTCGCCAACCTCGTCGGGTGAAAGCGCCGCCGCCATAGCCAGCGCCTGTGCCGCTCTAATAGTGCTTATCTTTTTCACGTCGAGGCCACCCCTTGGCCTAACGATGACTCGAATATGGTCCCGTGGCAGTCTCGGGAGCCTTGAGGCTGCGGCTAGCTTCTTCAGCGCGTTCCGCGGGGCTGCCGTGCGGCGGCCGCCCCTGCCGCCTCCCTGCTTTACCGGGCTCGGCGTCGACTTGGAAGTGTCTTGCCTTGCCTTCTTAGTCTTGCCCGTTGCCGTGGTCCAGCCGGGGCACCTTGCTTCTTCGGGGGTGATGGCCACCCCCTCCACCATCTCGACTTCGGGCATGATGCCCCACCACCCCGGAGTTAGGCCAAGGCCTAGCCCGTACTCCTCACCGGCGTTGACCCGTTAGGGTTAGCTCCGCCCGGCGTGGCGAAAAGTTCAAGGTCGTATAAACGTTCCAGAAAAGCACCTACCGATATAAATCCGGTATCGGCTTGATCCCCGCAACAAACTGCGTCGAATGATACACAGTGTTCAAGCGTTTTCGCGTACTGCACCACCGAAAACATTTGAGGAAACGGGAGCCGATGTTTGCGCGTCCGCACTTCTCGGCGCCCCCTGGCGATCTCCTCAATGAAGCACCAACATACAAAATATAGTACAGGAGATGTGTATGCGGGAGGCAAACAATTACGGAAATCATTAACGCCTGTTTGCATGAATAATTCAGCTACGGTCGCTGACCTCATTCCAGCAAACCCGAAAGAACGCAGGCTCAGCGATGCAAAAACAACATTTAGCAAGCCGTATTCAGCCCGTTTGCGCTCTCTTAATTTATGCTGCTCATATAATGCAGCACGATACACCCATCCATCAACGCGTCGGGTGTCTTTGTCAGCAAGCTCTGTTTCGCTCGCTAACCATTACTATCTCTGTGGTTCAACGCTGATGATTTACGTCGCGGCAACCACCACAGATATTCGCATCTGATCGAGTTATGGGGCGGGCCGCTCACCGGCCTCCCAACAGCTGCACCGGATTCAAGAGTGTCTGCGGCACGGCGCAAAACCTGGAGGTCGAAATCAGAACGAGCGCATCGTGAAATACGACCCTAATTATTCGGAAGCTCCTAAGAAGAACAAGTCGGTACGTCCCTGCATGCATAATGATTGTTCCGCGGTGGGAACGCGGCTGGTTGCTTGCTACTCACACGACACCATATCCCCTTCGACTCCTCCCCACCGATTCCTCTCTTTCATCGCTGTTGCCTAAAATATCGCTGACCGAGCGGTTCTTAGCCATGTGGTCACCGATAAATGTGCTTGCGGAGAGACTCCTGCACTAGGCCTTCCTAACGCGGTTTACGGGGCGTTCCAGCGGCCCACCGCTTCACCGATAAGTTCTGCCTCGGCGATCCTCCCAAGCAACGACTTTCTCCGAACACCTCTCATCAACTCCTCGCTTAGGCCTTCGCTGCTTGGGCGATAATTGTTTTCTCTTAAACTCCTCATCACGAATAATTAAGGCTAGGAAACCGAGCAGTGGCTGACTTGGCTGCCGGCGAACAACGGTGGATCCTGTACACGCGCGGCTGGAACAACGCGCTCGGACATGAGATTCGCAATTATTCGTTGCCCTAATAGAGCAATGGGATCTGAGCGGCCTACTGTAGTCTATATAAAGACGAGTGCAGCAATTTAGAGCTGCCACTCCCAAGACTCTGCGCACTGGCTGCCCGTTCCTCATCGCATCGCGCCTGCCTTTTCCGCCGCTCGATCACGGAGCGCGATAGAGCTCGAAGTTCTGCGGCAGCAGCGGCATGCGCAACTTATCCGAACTGCTCTCGATGGGCGGGAACGGCAATTTGGCGCTCAACCACAAATGATGGCGGCGCCTGGCAGCCGTGTATACTGGGCACATCGACTGTGCAGTTGAGGGCAGCTTGATGCCTTGCGGAGAGATCCGCGTCATAGGCTTCAGAAGCGATGACAGCTTTGGAAAAGTTTTGGCTACGTTTGGGCTATAAGAACACTGGCTGTCAGGACTGACTATCACACAGATTATCTTCTCAGCATTGCCCGAACGTTGATAGGCTGTATGCTACAGACTTGAAATAACCGGAAGGACCGGCTCATCACGCCTGGGCGTCAAAGCAAACGGTATTTCCTCAGGTCACAATGAATTGAGAATCTCCCGACGAGTTGAGAGGCAGCTGGCATATAACGTCGACTGCAGGTCGCCATAACATCTCAATTGTAATTGTACGGTCTATAATTATTAAGGCGAAAGCCTTCAGTGGCTCGTTGCAGTGGCTAATACCCGAAAAAAAAGCGACGTCTAGTCCTGCAAGACAAAAAATATCAGGAATGGCTCATACCCAAGCAAGCTAAGGTGCAATGGCTGAATATGAATGAATAAACGAAAGGAAGAAAGAAGGAAGAAAGGAAAGAAAGAACGAAAGAACAAAGAGAAAACGAAAAAAAGAAGGAAAGGAAGAAAGAGAGACTGAAAGAAAGAGAGAACAAAAAAATCTGTAGGTAGTACATTAGATACTCGCACGTGTCGTTGAAGGAGTCGACCTACAGGGCCATATGTTTACTTCACGATGCGCTCGTCATGTGTTGCAAGAAGTCTGAACCCTTCGATCGTATAAATTAACGCATTACCACGTGTGCCACAGTGATTCGCCCTCCCCGTGTTACAGGAGTGTAACATGCGGCCGAAGTTTTTGGAGCACGTGTTCTCCTCAACCATGCCAACACTCTATGGGTAGAAAGTGCTGTGCAAGTCGTTGAGTCCTACAGCTCTCATCAGAGTGTTTCTCGTGCTCACTTCTATCTTAAGTAAAGTTCTCTCTCTCTCTTTTGAAATATTGCGTGCGTAGACACTTATCTATCAATTCTGCTGACCTCCAAGAGCGGCAAGTAGTACATAGTATATTGCGATAGACGCTGCCAAGAAATCCGCTCGTGGACTCCGAGACAAGAAGCGTGGCGCGCCGGTGCCTGCGAACGCCGAGAATCGTTCCCTCACTCGCCACACAAGCAGTGGCGTATACTGACTGACCCAACTTGGCGAGAAGCTCATTAAAGAGCGACACATGTCCAGTGCATAGATGGCGGAGCTCTCTGAAGCGTTGGCGTGAACGAAGTTCACTGAAAAGCGCCGCATACCCAGTGCATTTGTGGCGCAGCCTGCTACTGCGTCGGGTTGCTGTCCTTGAGGAACGATTGTTACCTGCGCTCGTTTCCGCTAAGCATCGAAGAAATTTAAGGGATCTTTTCCGTCATTGTAGAGCGGCGCATCCCTAGTGGCATACGCACCTAGTTACCCGAGTTGGCCTCAAAGACTTTCAATGAAGAGCGGCACACGCCTGCTGGCACATACGCAGCGACCCTAGTTGGCACTCAAGGGGTTCATTCTTTATTAGAACAGACCCAGTGGCACATACTCAGTACTCCAAGCCGGCGCCAAAGAGTTTCTTCGAACAAAGACACCTACCCACTCCCGCGTGTACAGGGACGTCGGCATGAAAAGAGGCTCGTCGAAGAGTGGCACGTATGCAGACACTGCCACATGGTGATGTCTACCATTTTGATGTAGACTATTTTGTTGTACATTTGTTTTGTTCTCTTCAATCCAATTGTAGTCCATTGGCCTTAATAGTTATGTGTCGTGTTGATAATGAATGTGTTGACGACTAGTTTTGTCATTCTTCCTTATATTGATTTATCGTGTTTGATACTCTGTACGTGCATTTTAATTTGTATGTGTTTGATATTTTGCAGTGTGTTTTGAAGCTTGTTCCGCCCATGTTGTCTGCTGCGCGTGCTGTCGATGTCAAAGGCCTAGTCAGGTGGCTTTTAGTGCCGGCTTTTGCCTTGGCACCAAGACAAACCGCTCTTGACCGTTGTTTTGTCAATAAACAAAGAAACAAACAAACAAAGATAAACATGCCCGGTGACCCAAGATGGTCCGATGGTTGGTTTCGAGCTTTGTTACTTCAGCATCGGGCGTCAGGCTGCAATACCGTGTTACCACAGCCGATGGGCTACCCATTCCACTACTGATTACCGAGTGACCGTGGTAGGCGGAAAAACGGTTACACACATACATGCATACACATACATACACACATACATACATACATACATACATACATACATACATACATACATACATACATACATACATACATACATACATACATACATACATACATACATACATACATACATACATACATACATACATACATACATACATACATACATACATACACACATACATACATACATACATACATACATACATACATACATACATACATACATACATACATACATACATACATAGCCCTCGTAAAGTACGAAAAGTGCCCTAAGCATGCCAACGCACTAAGAGAGAGAGAGAGA
Organism: Dermacentor albipictus; assembly: GCF_038994185.2. Lineage (NCBI taxonomy): Eukaryota > Metazoa > Arthropoda > Arachnida > Ixodida > Ixodidae > Dermacentor > Dermacentor albipictus. Next base: position 39,735,767 of record NC_091823.1, read on the forward strand.
AATAAACTTTTATTTGAAGTAGTGAGTTGTCGGTCGAGGTGAGAGGGTCCCTTATTCCAGGAACCCTCTGGCTTAGATCGCCCTCCGGGCCCGTGCGACGAGTTCGCGCTGGTCGACCAGGTCCGGCTTGGAGATCGCAGCCTCCCACATTTCAGCGAGGAGGTTTGGGTCAGCGTCTGTTGCTATTAGTTGTGGCATTGTGATATTTGCTCGGGCGTTCTTGCATTGCATGAGGAGGTGCGCCAGGGTGTCTGGCGCGTTGCAGTGTGGATAGATGCAGCTGTATAGCGTCGGGTGGAAATGATGCAGTAAGCTTCCGTGGGTAAAGGTATTGCTCTGGAGTCGCCTGTAGTCAGTGCCTTCGTTTCTTGTTAGTTTTGGATGTGGTGGAGGGTACACCCTGCGTCCAAGCCGATAGTGTTGTAGCAGTGCTTGGTAAGTTAACGGTATTGTTTCCGCTTCCTCCTCTGATTTGGGTGGGTGGGACCTGTCTGGAATGTCGTGCGGGGAAGCCCGGTTGATGTTTGCGCGGGCCGCGGTGTGTGCCGCTTCATTCCCCTCGAGTCGCTCGTGTGCCGGAACCCACATGACGCAGGTGTAAGAAAAAGATGCAAACGAAAAAAACACAAAAGAGAAGAAAGAAGACAGAAGTTAACAAAGCAAGAGAAAAAGTGAGCTTGCTTGAGAGCTGGACTCGCAGCCTGAAGTTGAGCCGGAGACATCACTGCGAGAGCCGGGCTCATCACTGAGGACATCCTTCCTTGATCTTCGTCTTCACGATCAGGATGCGAGTCCATTCAATATTTTTGTCGTTTTTTCACACATAAAAATTGACAGAATATTTTGCACATCGATTTTCAGCGAGAACACGTCAAACGCCGCTGCAGGAGATTGTAGATGTCGCTGCAGAGCAATCATATGTTCAGCGAAGGAATGTCGGGGGAGCCTGAGCTAGACAGTTATATAACCTTTGTTTTGATACCCGTCCTTCAGGTCAATGAGTGGTTACCATCATCATAAATTCAAACGCGAACGATTCCGAACCTACACCATATCGTTTCTGCGCTTCCAGGTTCACCTGCATGTGTAACAGTCGCTTATAATACAAATTCCAACACGTATCTTTCTTTCAAAACCGGCTATATATCAATTACAGGTTGGACTGGCATGTATATTTACACGAAGAAGACGTTATGATCTGTTATTTCCTGTTTGCATTTCAATGTAAGCTGACGATACATGGCCACTCGGTGTTTGATGATAGCAGTAAGCACGATGAGGGCGTCTCTTCATAAGAGGTGCACATCTAATTTACAGCGTTGTTCCTTCTTTCTTTCTTTCTTTATTTATTCATTCTCATTTCTTAACTGCCACCGGCTATCCGCTGCGTAGGGTAATTAACCAGACGTGCCTATGACTGACCTACCTGGATTCCCTCCCATTTTTTTTTTCTCCCTATTTCTCTCCAGTAAGCACACTTAGCCCCGATAGAGCGCGTTTGATAAGTGAGGCCTTATAGCATCAACGACTGGCGCTGCATGTTGCGCCTGCATTTGAACAGCACGTCGTCGCATTTAAGATTCTGGGATCTTCGCTTGTTCGCTTGACGCTATATCTTTGCGTCAAGCGCGATATAGGATCGCAGAGTTGAATTGTTGTGTGACTGAAACACTATAAGACGAACTGCTGAGAACAGAGGGAAGCTACGCTCGTAAAGTCTCGAACTCCCGATCTTTATCTCGTAGCTTTGTCGGTGGTGCGCAGAAGTTTTGCGAGAGAGAAAGAGAGAGAGAGAGAGCGCGCACGCGCGCGAACGAAGGCGCTCGAGAATTTGCATCCAGCGCCCGCCTCGCGCGCATTTGCATAAGTAGTCGACGTGCGGCCGCATTCGTTCTCGCTTGTGCTGCAGGAAACTCGCATTCTTACGCCGATAGTGACGTTAATTAGTGGCTATTGAAACCTCGTTCGCGTTTTAAACGGTCTCACACCCCTCCTCTTTCACGTCTACGGCCCCGCTATACGGGCGTATAGCTGTTAAGATCACGCCCCTTCCATGCCCCATGGGTGCCGTGGGCTTTTTTGCGTTAACGAACCGCTTGCGAGCTCGTTCGACCTGCACTGTGGCGTAACCCTGTTGAAAGAGATGCACGGAAGCGTGATGGTGGAACGACATCTCGTTATTCAATAGCGGTTGGAATGAGCGGGGCCGCCATCTTTTTTCGGTATTTTGCGCTGCCGAAGTTATGTGTCAGTGGTTTGTCTGCCCTTCTCCTGTTTACAGTGCAAGTTGTTCCCGCGGGAAACGTTGACGCGTGGGGGCCGCTTGCAGGTAATTGGGCATACATACGGACTAAACAAAAAATTGTAGAGATGTGATACCAGTGCTTATAGGGCAGAGGGACTCGAGACGAAAGTGCCGCAACACAGTGTTGAACGAACTTCGGTGGCCTTCGTCACGTGGTGCGGCCTCCTAACACTGGTATCCTCTCCGACAAGCTCATTGCAATGGGTGAGCAGCTTTGTATATGCCGTACAGCTTATCCGAGCTCAGATAGAGCCTTTTGTCGCAGAAGTTCAACGGATTTATGATTACTGGGAGGCACACGAAGGCCCCCTGTGCAAGTGAGTTATGCGGAGAGGGGGACACAAAGTTTATTTATTTATTTATTTATTTATTTATTTATTTATTTATTTATTTATTTATTTCACAATACTGTCAATCTCGTTTGGGATTATTACAGGAGTGGGCATATGGTCATAGAAAAGTACAGTGTGAGCAAACACTGAACAAACAAGGAGTTAGCATAGAAAAACATAGTGTGATGATAAGTATCGCTGTCAGCAGCCCAATTAGCTAAAATTGAATAATTAACTTTTTTATTGACTGCGGTGAGAGGGTATGTTTGTATCGAAAAGTTAGTCGCCGTCGTGTTCCTACACAGTATAAGTTGGAATAATTCTTCTAGTGTGCCCGTGCTCCAAATTTTAATTGTTGTTCGCATGATTATGCTTGCAAGAGAGTTAGTATCGGCGCAAAGCTCTTCCCTGATGTGACGGGGCTGTTGCGTGCGGCGTTTAGTCTGACAACGAGGCGGGGGCATTGGCAAAGATGACAACTATCCCCCTTCTCCTCTCGTCTGGCGAAATTAAATATCGAAGGACCCGGGAACCGCTGTCGTAACACGCGACCGCGCAGCCTGTAACGATGGCGGCAGCTGCCATTCCGAGATATTGGCGCGAGCGGAGAAGCCGGAGGGCAGTGCGCATGCATAGTGGTGACTAGACGAGCGTGCGTGGTCCTTGCCTGGGCTACGCAAATAAAGTGACTGCTGATTTACAGATACTGTAAGTTTTATTGAAATCAAGAGCAACAACTCCACGGAACACTGCGCTGTCATATCTTGATTACGCCAGCAGCGATGGGAAGGGGAACAGTTATCGTGTTTGCCTATGCCTCGGCCCTGTTCTCAGACGAAACACCGCACGAAACAGCCGCGTCACGTCAAGGAGGAGCTTGGAGCCGATCCTCACTCTCTTGCATGCGTAATCAAGTGAACGAGAGAGAGAGAGAGAGAAATTAAGGGTAGGAAAGGCAGGGAGGTCAACCAGAACCTCCCTGCGAACGAAAATTAAAATGTGGAGTCTGATCTCTCGGAGCACAGACATGCTAGAAGAAATTTTCCAAGTGAAACTGTCTAGAAACACGACTGCCTCTAACTTTTGAATATAAACATACACATTTACTGCAATCAATAAAAACTAAATTATTCACTTTTAGTTAATTGGGCTGCTGACAGCGATAATTATCATCTCACTTTGTGTCCCTCGGGTCACATAACTTATTTGCATAGGTGGTCCTCGCGTGCCTTCGAGTGCCTAATTTTAATAAAACCATAAAGCTTAATTTTTAACAGCCGGTATTATTAAAGAAACTATACTTATTTTCAATTATTTGTAGAGGATTGACTTCTAGTGCAGAAAATAATGGCGAAGATTCACTGTTTTTGACTTCGCGCCAAAACATCCGAGCGTGTATATCTCGCGTGACGTCACGAATGATAAAGTATATTTTCTCGTATTCGGACTGTTGTGGCGAAGGAAAGTTTTTAAGAACTTACTGGTTATCCTCTGGTTCCTTTGGAATGCAATGCAGTAACTCTTCAATGTGCATGACTCCAAGATAGGGTCATGCAATACCCATCTTCGGCTACTGCGTCTTTATTTTTGTTTTTTTGGCTTGCCTTTTTCTTTGCTCACAATAGTAGCTGTATAGCTATGCATATGTGTGACTCACTCACGCCGCTTTACTTATTAGTTCGCTTTAGCGTTCTCCTTCTCCTTCTCCTTCTCCGCTCTACTTCTCCTCTCTGTTTTTATTTCTTGCTCTCCAGGTGTTATATATATATATATATATATATATATATATATATATATATATATATATATATATATATATATATATATATATATATATATATATATATATATATATATATATATATATATATATATATATATATATATGTAAGTGATGGGCGCACACTTGTATTAATACGCCGAAGCATGGGTGAGGGTGACCAGGGGTTTACCCAGAATTTCGATTTCTGTTCTTGTAGAGGTGTGTTACAAGAGCGCTCTTCTTACCACGTTGTTTTATTTAATTATCGCTGAAGGCTAATCGAAGCACGATAGAGATGGCGCAGCCATATACCTTAAACAACACAATTAAAATATAACAACGAACAACAAAAAGTAAACATACGCATGTATGCAAACATGTATACAATCCGGTATACACAATATCCAAAGAAACTACTAGGCTAACCGTGGCTGTCACATTCACGAAATAATCCCTGAAAAATAAGAAAAACACTGTGAGTACACGAGCTATACAGTTGCATCGTGTCACCTCGCAAGTATGTGCAACGGTACGGCGCGCAACTCCCAGCGCCAGCAATTGCATAGACGAGAACACAAGGACGTGTTTTGCGTTTATCGCGGCGTCAAGGTTTGTCCGCTTCGTGCAGGTCGCAATGTAACACTGTCGTCTGTGCGCTGAACATCAAAAATATGCCTCAAAATTAGGGCCACGTAATGTCCACCTCCGCAAAGAGTAGAGATTTCTTAAAGGGATTACCACAGTGCATTGGACCAGCGTAATTTTTTTTTACAGGATGAGCGGTGCCTGTCTGTAAGAGACGAGGGAGGGGAAGGACACACACACGCAAACAAACAAACACACACACACACACACACACACACACACACACACACACACACACACACACACACACACACACACACACACACACACACACACATATATATATATATATATATATATATATATATATATATATATATATATATACACATTCTATCGACTGTCTGTTGACTTCTGATTTAAATTTATCCAAATTTGTTACAGCGTCTGAATAGACAGAAGTCGTTATGCTGTCTACTTTTTGTCGATTCGTAGTCTATCGATTGTCTCTAGAAAAGGGTCACGAATGTACTTCGCAGTCTAAGAATTACCCGCCGCGGTGGCGTAGCCGGCTGTGGTGTTGCTCTACTAAGCATGAGGTCGCGGGATCGAATCCTGGTCGCGGCGGCCGCGTTTCGATGTTCGCGAAATGCAAAAACCATGCACGGGGCACGTTAAGGATTCTCTGGTGGTCAAAATGAAAGCGGAGTCCCCAACTAAGGCGTGCCTCATAATCAAATCATGGTTTTGGCACGTAGAACCCTGGAATTCTAATCTGCAAGAATTACACCAGGAACGTTCATATGAAGTTTGTTAATAAGTTATGGCCTGGAGTAATATACCAGAAAATCTTTAAGGTACCCGCTATGGTATCTCTTCATCTACACACTATAGCATATTCTTTATTAGTTGTGAAATACGAGTAGAAGCCATGAAAAAGAAAACGGATGACCCTGCAGCTTAGTACAGGTGTGGTTGCAAAATGTCGGCAGACACCTCAGCCTCTGTGAAGACGTTACACGTAAATTGCAGAGGAGAGAGAGAAAGAAAAGAGTGCGTAATGGTTCGCTTAAAAATATAACAAAGTGGATGAGTCGTGCGAGCAGCACTACGTCAGATAGGGATAGAAAAAGATGAATAAAAAACACGCGTCACGTTGTTCTTACTGCCTGTATATTAAAATCATACTGAGATGAAATTTTCGACTTGTTCTTTTTTTGTGTGTGTTATTGCTAGTAGTAATACTGCCGAGCATCAGAGAACCCTAAACAATTTACTCTACACGTGCTTCTACAAAGTAGTTTCGGTGTTATTTCGCAGGAAATATGGCGGGCCATGACGTCATGATATGTGGGGTCGCTCCATTCTTGCGGTCACGGGAGCTACCACACGCGAGCGCTGTTTATTATGAGTATTTCTTTAACGAGCAACTCCTTCGTACCGAGTGTCATTGCTAGATGATGCCAACAAACGTTGGTCTGCATCGTGATGATGTCATGACAATGTCAATAACACGAGGTTCACATTTGGAGATCAATTTCAGTTTCAAAGTAAAATCTCCTTAGTTTTCCGACCTTCATCCCTGGTAGCGTCATCCTACCTGTCATCCTACGTGTCATCCTACGTGTCATCTTAAGCTCATCCTGCTAAGTGTTCTGAGTGAATTGGCTTCTACAACTTGGAAAATTCGTATCGGTACTCCTTTAAGCGGCGCTGCGCGTAGTGGACTGTCTTAAACTGTGAGAGCTAGCAAAGGGTTGGGTTTGAAGCAAGACGACGGGTTTTGGCCACGCCTAGCCCCGCAATAAAAGGGTGGGGAAAGGAGAAAAGAAAACGAAAGAGAAAAAAAGAGAGAAAAAGAAGGAAAAAGAATGAAAAAGGGGGAAAAAATAAAACAAATGGCAGGTCGACTCTCTGGCGGCCCATATTTCCGCACCGGAGTCGCGACCCGGTGCTCGTGCGTCGGGAAATGAAAGAAAGGTGACGCGCCGCTCTCGCTCGTGCATCGAGGCTGCTCATTCACGGCCAGCGGGCACGCAACTCCGTGCCGAGCGGAAGTTTGCCGTTTGCCAGGCTCTGTTTACCGATAGTCACCGGGTTCTCGCGCTAGGGCTGCGCGTCGAGTTTCCACATCGGCACGCCTCCCTCCATATATATACACCCGCTCATTACATACGCACGTGCATGCGTCGACGCGCTCTCCGGTCGCGTAACCCACGTGCGGCCATTCACTTGCCGGTTCCCGGTGCCGTAGTGCGTGCGACCTAGATGCATTGCTCCCCGTTGTCATATATACGCCGCCCGAAGCAGGGCGGATTCGGATCCGACCGGTTCCGCTAGGCGGTTCCTCATCATCTTCTGCGGCGTCTGTTTGCCGCTTCTGTCTGGGCGTCGATTACGAACAAGCGCTCTCACACACCTCCTCCGAGGAGCGTCCTTGGACGGAACGGAAGTCAGTCGGTGCTTGAAATCGAAGACGATGTTGTACAGGCCTGGTATTTGTCTTGTAGGACATGCGGATTCAGCGAAACTAGGGCTAGATGCGTTGTTCTCAGGCAAGAAGCACATCTTCTATTCCGGTCGAAGCGCCGAGCTCTTCGTGTCTGCCCACGTGGTTCGCCTGGAGTGTCGCCCTTGTGGTAATTGCAAACCGAAGACCCGTGAAAATAGCTTAGTGGCAGTGGCCAAAATTTAGGTAAGCATTTATAGATAGAGGACGTAGAGTTAACAGACGCTGTTGGCCGTACGCATCAACGGTACCCAAGCAGTGTCTATGAAACAACGATGAGCCACTTGCTTCGCTATACATCGGAATCAACCGTATACCAAGTAAGAAAGAAGGAAAGAAGAACCTTCGACTGGGCCTCTGAAGAGAAGAAAAAGTTACGATAGTTGCAACTTGTTTTTAAGCACTACGAGACAATAAACTCTCTGAGAATGTTGCTGGGTAGCAGCATTATCCTAACAAATCTCAAATGGTGTCCTTACAAGGCGATGTTGAGCCATTTGCTATCATGTATAACGCGGCTCGACAAGGTAGTGCACCTCGCGTATTTTGACTGAACCGCATGCATTTCTCTGAAAACGCTGCTGGATTACTAATACCAATATATCTGCGGCACTACAAACTACGATGAAAGTATTTGCTAATTATTTGCCATGTGCCAACTGCTCTGTTTCGCAAGTGTTACGTTGTTTAGGGGCGGAAACCGCGGGAACAGCGCATGCCAGTGCCAAGAGGTGGAAGCTATTTCGTGTATTGCACATAGCGCATTTTGAATTGGCAGTGCTCAGAATGTACAGCCTCTATTAAATGTTCCGAAACTATTGTTCGAGTGGCATGACCGGCTGCAGGATCAGATTGTGGAGCTTATATAGCACGATTGGCATTGCGAATGCTAAGGTTAGTGAAGAGCATTGTCTGGGCTTTCCAGCAACCGAAATTCTGGAGGTATGTCAGCATCGCTCGAGGTCGAGATACAGATGAAAGGGCCGGAAAAGAAAACCAGCAATATCGGAACAAACAACGACATTAGCATCTTTTTTTGTTTTCAGCACAGTGAAAGCGAATATATATATATATATATATATATATATATATATATATATATATATATATATATATATATATATATATATATATATATATATATATATATATATATATTTCTACCTACAGTTATACTTGCCGTTCTCTATTGTGCAGCATACAATTCAGAAGCGATGGAAACGACAAGGAAACGGCAGCACAGTTTTCAAGTGTCATCATTGTACTCATATATATATATATATATATATATATATATATATATATATATATATATATATATATATATATATATATATATATATATATATGTGTATAATATTTTAAACGTCGTGATATACAGGACACCCTCTGGAATCTCGATAGATAGATAGATAGATAGATAGATAGATAGATAGATAGATAGATAGATAGATAGATAGATAGATAGATAGATAGATAGATAGATAGATAGATAGATAGATAGATAGATAGATAGATAGATAGATAGATAGATAGATAGATAGATAGATAGATAGATAGATAGATAGATAGATAGATATGGAGTCTGGTCAGATTAATCTCGTTTGCTGCCCGACGACAAGCGTGCCGACGTACGTAATGGCTTCGGAGCACTTGGCGTATAGTGTAGTGTATAGGGACCTTATGTTGTGTTGGTATTACCAAATAAGCGGCTGTCTCTCTATTTCTTTCAAGTGTATCGTAACTTCGCGCTCGCAGTCGTCGGGCATTTCTCACAATAGCGCGAGCACATGACACCCGCTCGGTGATGTGCACCTTCCTCGTATGTGAGCAGATAATACTGCGTTATAGGAATGCGTCCTTCACCTACCGCTGCAGCCTAACAACCCACGTCACCATTTCCAATGACAACCACGCTGACATCCGGTGCTTATGAGGTTGCAGCGAAAGTTTTGCCGACCATGACTGTCTGCCGATATACGGGGTCGGAGCGCACAGGAAGTCGATATTAAGGTTAACCTAACGAGATTTCATGAACTTCGCAATCCTTGAGTTGCGAAAGACTCCACGAGGAAATTGTAGGCAATCACCATGGCAGCTAGTGGAATCGTTTTTTAACATAACTCCACATGCCTTATGAAGCAATCGGTTTCCACTCTGTCGACGTCGGTACGTGCGAGTAGATGGTGGAGAGAATGGTTGACTTCCACGAAATCCAGTCTGTCTGTATGTGAAGGCTTGGCGCCACAGGTATTGCGCATGGAGTTCTCGCTCTACGACCCCCGCCCTTTGACCACCTCCTTCCAATTCTAATGTCAGAGCAGGGAGAAGATTGCTGCGATCAAGGATTATTGTTGAAACAGAAACAAGATGCGCTCAAGTGGATGCCGGCAAAGAAGAAGCGGTGATTGACAGAAATTAGGCTAAGAGAAGAGTTCACAAGGAGCATGAGAACAGGCACTTGACTATACCGGGTTCTGCACCTATTCCAAACATCAACAAGCACGCACGTATTTTGTTGTTTTACGATAACAGCAGCCGGTGATTGAGAGAACGAGTGGACTGGGGAAATACTGTGCGTTAGACCATTTTGATAGGGCCGAAATAAGTCAAGGACAATGCGGAGGGCGTCGCTGCAAGGCGAAATTTAGGCTGTAATGACAGGGTTGTAAGCCGACTTACGCAATCATGCAGCGACATTCGGTTTCAATTCATACCACACTACACTGCACAGCAATGACAAGCGCAGTCGTTTGTTGCGCACCACTGACATTGAGCAACGGGCTGAAGTTATAGACCCTTATGCTGTCTCCAAAAGTTAGCGTACCGCTTTTCCGGTCGGCTGTGAAGGAACACAATGCGCCGCGATAACGCATTAGCCTCCTTCCAAGGTGCGGCTCGTCCTTACACAATCGCAGTGTAGTAAGTAAGCGAATATGTGTGCGTGTGGCGCAGCCACCATGACTTATACAGTTGTCGATTTACAAAGCGTGCTTCGTAGGGGAGGTGGGGGGGGGGGGGAGGTTCCGGCTACGCTTGGCCTCCCGCTGAGCGACCAGCCCTTTCTTTGTCCGAGAGAACACGGAACGCAGTGTGCTTCAGCCATGCATGTCTCCTTTCGTCCGATACCATCTCGGGTTACCGAACGCTGGGCGCGAATCCATTGCGGCGGCGAGGGTGCGGTTCGCCGCAGTGGACACGATGTGGCAATCGGTCTGGCGAACGGTTGAACCGCATGACGTGACCATTTGTCTGCTCGCTCGCTGCGCTAATGGCCAGCCGCGACGGACTAATCGTGCGGCACTAGTGGGACCCTACCTTTCTCCCTCCCCCATGAATTCCTCCCCCCTCTCCCCTTACCTTCTACCTTATTGAGGCCTACTGGCCCCGAGGTCGTACTTATGTATGGCTGCACACATCACCGTACGCTTTCGGGGCAATGACTCGGGCCGCGCAATTCATATCTATCGCGGAGAGCTATCGTGACTGAAGAAATATCGAGGTAAGTGCACGCGAACGGCATTTATCGAGGCTACGTGCACGTATGTTCGACTGTTTCGATATGTCCCTCATGTTTGGTGTAACCGCTCTTTGGTATCGCTCCGCCTCTGCACGAAGACTGAGTATATGGCGGCGGCGACAGCCTGGATTTATTAGGCAGGGCGAGGCGAAGGGCAGCAGTGTCTCGTTAATCGGCTCTCGAGCAACACGAAAGGTAACTCGTGAATTGATCGCAGTAATTTCACCGAGACATCAGCGATTTATTTCTCATTGAAATGTAAATGAACGTCGGAGAAGTCGTCATAGTATTGTAAGGAGGAAAAAAGAGGTGACATATGTTTACAACGAGCATTTACAGGCGCTCTCAATGTTCTTCTTCTCCTTCCTTCAAATTTTGGCACGTATCCGCGAGGGGGGATGGGACATGGTTCTCAGTAGAAACATAATATGAACTTCTTGCTTCCTGTTAATTTATTGATCTGTACTATTCATACTTAATTAATAGTAATTATAAATTATTTTCTGTTTCTGTGTGGTGGATGCGCGCACGAGACTGTAGGCGCGCGTTCATCGTCTTTCCTTGGTCGCGTCTTTGTGGGCCTGGCTGTGCTGACCCCGTGACACAACTGCTGGGCGACAGGAGCGCCGCCTTGGAGTTAAGCAAGGACGAGAGAAGCATGGGTGGCTGATGAGCGCGCAGGTCGCGGTGTGAGCCACGCAGGGTTTGAGCCACGCTATGCGGACGGCGAGCAGACGATGTCGCGGGGACAGAGAGTTGCGAATTCGGTAATGGCTGCAGCTGCGCTTAATTGCATTAAAGCTCCGCTAGCCAAATACGCGGGTGCAACATATTGGCGCTACGCAGCAGGCGGGGTAACTCCCGCTGAGTTGAAGGAGCAGTGCCCAGGCAGCTACGAAACGTCTCGTGTACGCGTGGAATTCTTAAGCGTGTTCTATTCCGCCTGCTGAGGGAAGCGTCCGTAGCCTAATGATTAGAGTACGTAGCTTCTGTGCAAGAGGTCCTTATTCCGTCGCACAATTTTATTTACGTGTATTAGTTTAAACATATCTATATAGGTATCCGGGACATCACGGCGACAGAGAAACTTCGTCCAAAGTGTATAATTGCTATCGCAATAAAATTGAGGGCGTCTATTTTAAACTCTTTGTTAAATGAGCTCTCCCCCGCGCTTAATAAGCATGCGAAGAATGCGCGGATAGCAGCGAAACAAATAATCTCTTGGGCGAAGTTCAGCTAAAGTCAGCCGGCTTTGGAAACAGCTAAAGCTTCTTTCCACCAGTCGCTGTGAATAGTGAGTCAGTGGTACGTGCGGCGAGGCTTTTGCATGCTCAAAAAGAGTTATGGCAGACAGTGCATGTAATGGTCACGTCTTAGCTGACGCGGCGCTTACAAACACTCGCAAACAACGGGTCGCTAACGCGAAACTCACACTCATTGCCTACTTCGGCATTTCCCTTTTTAACGCAAAAGCGCATTTTCTCTCTCTCTATCTCTTGCTCCTCCCATCAACTTCCCGTGACGCAATAAAGACTTACGTAAGCAATGACGTACTTTACCGAAGTTTGCTGTTTATCTTCTTTATACGTTTCGGTCATCGAGCTTCCGGTTACTGAAATAGAACGTGGTGACTCAGTAACTATGAAATTCCGCAGCCTAGCATGGCGTCGTGGTTTGATTCCCAACCATGGCGGTAGCATTCGGATGAGGATGGAATGAAAAACGTTGGATTACTTTTGCGAGCGTTGAAATCTCAAATGGCCAAGGCTAGCTATAGGTTCTATAATTTAGCAAACCCAACTAAAATCTCGCATCAGTGCTAGTCTGTTCGCGTTGTGTGTACAGCCGTTCAACTTTATCATTTCTACTGCAAAACATGTTCTGCAGTACACGCAGTGCCAGCTACTAGTTATACACTGCGTGCTTTAAATGTACACTGCAGCTGCTTATACACATCTCTTTTGGCATGTACGTATACCTATGAACCTATACGCGCTTCAGTAAACTACACATTCTTATTCTTTAAAGCGCCCCTCACCAGGTCTGGCCATCTTGAGTTGACAAGCACAGATCGCACAATGCGCACCAACGATCGTGTTCGCAAAGAATTACATCGCTACGCACCGCATAAAGGCCTGAAATTTCAATCCGAACGCCGTTTCCCCCGTCACTCGCGGCGAATCCGCCCGGAGAGGGACGTGACGTAGTCGGGCTCCTGCGCCTACGTAATCGTGTCCGCAGTGTGAGGTCGCTCGTGGTGGCACGCGACTTCCAGAATTATCCAAGACAACGTCTGTTATCTGGGCGATCTGTTGCTTGAATTGACAAATTGAAGTGTAGAGAAATAGTAAAACACACAAACGGAACGTCTGCGTGTTCTTTTTGTTTTACTTCGCACCTAAGCAAGAGAGATGTACTTCCGCTTCGTCTGCTTGTTACCACGGTCGTGCGGTCACATGCGCAGGTAGCGAAACTATTCCATTTTCTACCGTGTTATAGCGCGTGATCACGCTCTGCGATCCGCTTGTTCTGCCTCAGTATTCGTGTAGCACCAAATTATACCGCTAGACATGTTTCCTTGTGCACAGCGCGCAAAATCGTGAGCTGCGCGAACGAGACAACAGTCCACGCGCAGCGCGGTCAGCGGAAATGCGTAGCGCAGAAAAAGAAAGCGAGTAGAAAAAAAAATAATAATTAAGGCGGGGCCTGTGACGTATGCGGTACGCGATCCTCGAGGTCTGGTATGGGACAATGCGGGGAAGGAATTTCGCTTGCGAAGGCTAGACGGGGCGAGTGGAGAGAGCGTCTTGCTTGGCAGTGGAGCCCGCCTGCTGAAATCATGGGTTCGCGGCCCTGAAATATTTCTATCTCGGCTAATAATGAGCCGATTTGAAACATTTTTGCGGCAGAACGCTCCCTAGAGGACACGTAACAACTTCCAGCGTATAACGAAAACTTACTATGGGGCCTGGTGAGGAGCCCTTTAACAGTTGGGCAGGTGTCGCACACTGAACTTCTTGATGAGGCTTTCTACTTAGATACAGCGCGTTAAGAAAGCCGAGAAAAGTGTTTGGTCTTATCATTTGTCTTGTTTCGTCTCAGATGCGCTATCTGTAAACATGAAGTTCGCGGGATTAGCGCTATTCAGGAGGAAGGCCGCGAAGCAGACACGCAGGATCCAGCTACCATTTGGTTTTTCTCGCCTTGCTTATTACTCATTAGGCCTCCTGCTTAAAAAGTTTGCGTTTTCTTCGCCGATAGGCCTCTACCTACATCCGAACTTGATAAAGAAAGATAAAGGTATTTGATTTGAGAAACAAATTAGGTTGAATGCAGAAGAAACGTGCTTGATAATCACATACAAAATCCGCCATGATAATGAAATCGCGCGATTCTGAAGGATCACGTGATCCCACCTTTCTTTCTTTCTTTCTTTCTTTCTTTCTTTCTTTCTTTCTTTCTTTCTTTCTTTCTTTCTTTCTTTCTTTCTTTCTTTCTTTCTTTCTTTCTTTCTTTCTTTCTTTCTTTCTTTCTTTCTTTCTTTCTTTCTTTCTTTCTTTCTTTCTTTCTTTCTTTCTTTCTTTCTTTGGAATTGATAAAAAACATGATCTTCACAGATAGCGCTGTTCAGCATATTCCGGTGGAATTACATAAGAAACGGGAAGTACACCTGCGTGAAATATAGAAATATCCGGGGAGCTAATTAAAGAGATTCACTCTGGGGAACGTGATGCAACTGTGAAATCGAAGCCGAGCAGAAGGAAAGTCATTTCGCCTTAGCGTAAATCACGACTGCTAGGAAGAGGCCTTTGGGGAACTGTTAATTGCAAAGGTAGTAAATTTCTTAGCACATTCTAACGACGGATATGTCGAAACTGGCGCTAATCCTAGGATTTGCGCAAAGTCAAAACGACTTCCGTAGTGCTCGGCTTTGATATCGCAATTTCAATACGTATACTAAGTTGAATAAATGAAGTTTTAGTGAATACTTTATTACTTATTTTAAGGGAGCATTTGCAATTTGTTGTGCAAGTAACGTCCGCTTCTACAGCTAACCCAACTAAACAGGCGGAATGGCGCCATTCTCCTCCGCGTCTTTATAAAAGTATGTTGAGACTTACAAAATAAGATATGAAAACAAAAGGAAAATAAAGCACGATGCGTAACCTCCTTCTTGCGCGACCTAGTCCCATTTTATTACTTCACTAACGAGCAGCTACAACAGCTCGCTTTCTGTGACGTATGGGGCACTAAAAGCGACCACCCGTTCACTTTCATTCAAAGCTGCAAGAGCTGGGAGGCCTAATTCGACACGGCGTTTAACGAAAGGGCGCGCGTATCCTTAACTATCTGACTGACACACTTTACTACAGTTGCTGAATCGCTGCCAGTTCATCGAAAGATAGCCGCGCTGACAGGCTGTCATTCGCATTGGCGCTATTAGAAGAACCAGGCTCTTAGAGGGATCCAAAGCCTGACGTCCCTTGACGGAGAACGTCGTTACAGGCAGTAAATAAGGTCGCAGGTGCCCTTCCGAACACGCCGTCTACTAACCATTTTCGTTTTTTGCATCGACGGGTTGCCGAACTAAAAAGCAGAAATGCGTGTCTTTCGAAATCAACCAGTCCCGAGTGAAAGGAAACGCAGTGTACGAACGGAGGGGTGCGTGCGCGTACATGTGCCGCCATCTCGGGGGCGTCACAGAACCTAAGTGCGGCCCAGTGGTAAGCTGCCGCAACCAACAGGGGCGGCCGAAAGGCGAGGGGGAAGGCATTCAGATTAATGGTCCGGTTAGATCTAGAGCCACGGCGCCGCCCGTAATAAAGCGCTTTCACCATAACGCGCCGGAGCTGACGAGACGTAGCCGCCGTCGGCTACAGCCAAAAGAAGACGCCGATGTCCGCGGCGCGGTGGTGATGCCCTTCTTTTCTGCCACGCCGCGACGGCCAACAAAGAAAGGAACAGAAAATGTACCCGCCGAAAAACCCGCCGGCTGGCCCGTCGTTAACCAGCCGCGAAAGACACTTGCGTTGGCCGCTGCCGTCGCCGCCGCTGATGCTGGCTAAAGCACTTCCCGATGCAGGCATTCCGTCTGTCCAGCCGCCGGTCTACGTCGTTTGTCATTCGGCCGTGGCGAGCCCCGGGAGAAGGAGGAAAACGAAGAGGCACACGCTGCCCGGACGGGGCTGTGTTGCCGTTGGTATATACGCCCACTGTGTGTGTGTGTGTCTTTTTTTTTCTTTTCTGCCGCCGATTCTGCGGGCGCGGCTTTATCGTTTTCTTGTCCTGCGGGTGTTCTTTTCACTGGTATATCCCCAAAGCCTTCCTGCGCGCAGTGTGCGCGTGTGACTGTGAAAGAGAGGGAGAGAGAAGGTGGGGAGAAGAGAGGGAGCGTGTCGTTTCCGTTGGCCAGTAGTTTCAACATGCAGAGCGGGAAGGAAGCCGGCGCTGCCTTTTGACCAAGATATTGCCCGACGGCTTCGTCCGTATACCGCCCCGTGAGAACACTTCGCCCGAGGGCTGAACTTAAACGTCGGGAATAAAGAGAAATTTTTTTTAAAAATCAAAGAAAAACAAGGAAAAAAGGGGAGCCAAGCAAGAAACTTCCAGCGATTGCAGAGTCGTAGTTTTTAAGCTGACCTCATTCGTCTCCCTACTTCCTCTAGTCGACCCGCTCTGGCTCCCTTCCGAAAGCATTGAGTTGCGTCTGGTCGGCGAAACTTCTTTTCTCTGTGGCACACAGCACGCCTAGAGAGCGGCTGCAAAATCGCCTAGAGGGCGCCGCGAGCTAGAGGCGATGGGAAGCAGTGGGGATGGCGAGGTGGGGGCTGCGGGAGGCGTTTGATGACCCCACTATGGCCACCCGCTGGTCAAGATCGCTCGCCAATCTCACTTACTCCGAAACGGAAGCTGGAATATATTGAATGCGGCGAGAATAAACCGGCGATGCACTGTAACATTTG
This sequence comes from Dermacentor albipictus, assembly GCF_038994185.2. Lineage (NCBI taxonomy): Eukaryota > Metazoa > Arthropoda > Arachnida > Ixodida > Ixodidae > Dermacentor > Dermacentor albipictus. The sequence continues at coordinate 39,752,743 of NC_091823.1, forward strand.
AGAATCGCGCGCTCCTCCGACCGGGGCGCCCCCGCGATAAATCAACGCTCCGCACCTCCCGCTCCTCCGCTCTCTCATCCCACGGCCTCCCTGTCTTCCCTTCCACTCACACGAACGAGCGTAGAGGCTTTGGGCCTTGGCGACTTCCATTTGTTGCGTCGCGGAGCCATTTCACTGAGCCTCGAGCGCTCTGAAACAATTTCCTATCTTTTTCATTTTTTTGCTTTTTTTGTTTCTTTTCTGTTCCGTCGACGGCATGCCAAGCAGGAAATTACTTGTTTCAAGTTAAACAGTTCTTTTACAACATTCCACTACGTAGTACGTGGGTTTCCGTTTAGCAGGTCCATCCCAGAGGTTTATACGTCGCCCTTCCGCTCGTAATCTATAAATCAGGGCGGGGGGGGGGGGGGGGGTAGAGGGCAGGGTGGATGTTGGAAAACCAATATATCCTGCGCTGTTCGATGTATTGTTTTCCAATACAATACTTCAATATTTTTTTTCCAACACGTACTCCGATGTCGGAAGTTACAGGCCCATGACGCGGCCTCCAGGTACTCCCTGTAGGTGTCTATGTGGGAGACGCCCACTGCGCGCTAAGCGCGTCCTGCAGGACCACAATCAAGTTTTCCAGTCCAGTGCGCTGCTCCTTATTCTTCCTTGTTTTTCTTTCTCTCTCACTTTTTCTTAAAAGTGAGTCCTGTCGCCGGATGTGGGGGCCAGTTATAGTTTTTTCATGTGAGCAGTGCGAAAATGCCAACACCAGCGAAAAAAAGAACAGAACAAGAAACTAAAAGAAGAGAGTACGAAACTGGACATACATACGGTCAGCTTGATATATTGCAGCAAATTTTACTCAACCGTGTCTTCTAACTTATATGTGCGCGCTAGGAATTAATTTACACGTGCTCATTACGCTAACTTGCTTCGCACATACTTTCGAAGGCCTCTAATGGGTAATATCGAAGCGAAGACAATTTTACTTTCTTCCGCCTCGCCGTTGTGTGCTTTTCGTGCCTCTTAAAATTCGCATGAGTGAGAGAGAAGTGGTTCTTATAGGGAAAGGAGGAAAGGCTGGCACCATCTTCTGCAACCCTTGCGGGAGCACGGCTCAGCGCCAGCAGGGGGGAGGGCATGGGAGTGAAGGAGATAGAAGGCGGGAGAAAGGTAGAGAGTCGCCATGGCAGCGGCGGAGCAGTCCGGCCTGGAAGGCCTAGTGGCTTCGGTGGGCTGCCGTCCAGTAGCAGCCAACCCGCATGAGTGAGACTGAAACAACTGCTAAATTAGTTCATTCTTGCCGGATATCTTATTTTTGGCACGCGCCTATGTACATAAGCGCCGTAATTATGAATATCACTGCGCAATTAACGATGTCTCCTTCATTGCCAAATAAACTGAAAACTGTAGAGGAGTACATGGAAAGAAACTCCGCGAGGGCGTTTAAATAAATGTTACATTCGCAGTGGGCCTCTGAATGGGCCCCATCGGGAAGTTTGTTTAGGACCGTAGTTTCGGCTCGTATAACCACAGAATTAAATTTCTGCGAGGGACATTCCGCCTCGGCCTTCTCCAATATTGGAGCCGATGACCGGTCTGCCCACTACGCACTCTGCGTTTCACAGGAATCACCGCGTAGTTCGTTTTGCTGTAGGTTATTTGTGCTTCATAGGAGCCACTATTGACGTGACAGGAAGGAGGTATTGACGTCATCTCCGCTAGCCTGAAAGCTACTGCTCCAAGAATAAGAGCATGCGGGATATCGTCAGAATTTTTGAGCTGTTTCGCAGAGCGCGATATTGAACTCTATAAACTGCGACACAATGAAAAGTTTGGTTGATAAAGCGTCTACTAGACTGAAATTGTAGCCAGAACAATGCACTACTTAAGGGAAAAAGAAAAATAGGAATAAACAAGAATAATGATCAAAATTGATTAAAAGAAAATCTCACTATACGGTAGGAATATAGCACAAAGTAACATATATGTACATCTGAGTAATGATCGACCAGAGCATGACTGTTACAAGCATGAGTGGTCTCTAATCATGGGGAAGTACTGCAAGACCCTATAATTTGTCGGCTCCAACAGTTACCGAATAAAAGACATAAGGCATCTTGGTGGCTACTAAATTCTGCGATTCCGGGCTTTTGCCGGAAGCTCTCTTAGGCCGCGAAAGGTCCTTTGAGTATTTTTCCATTTTTTAAACCAAATCTGCGTTTACGAAACAGTGCAGTCTGTTTAACATTCTACGTGGCACTACAGGCACACGCGTTTTTCGTGCATGACGTCTTCTGAATCCATGACTTCTCGTCCATCTACGGGCATAGTAGCATATATAGTAGAAGCTTTTTGATAAGTAAATTGAATGCGCCACGTTTTAGAAGGTGCGGCCAGCAGAATCAGCCAGCAAAACGAAATTTCAGTTTTCAGCATAGCATCCAACTTTCTTCTCAGAACATTTTGCCGTGCGCTTAAATTACGCGCCATTTTTCAATCGCGAAAATGCCTTAATATGAGGGCGCGTGAAAATAGGAAAGCAGTGGTTGAGTACGGCGCTATTGACAAGATATACTGTCCACAAGAAATTCGCGCGCAAGGTTTCCACAGCTCTGAATACAAGTCCAAGCACTTGAAAACGCAATCCTCACCCCGATTCTGAGTACGAGGCTTATTTTTTAGCAGTCCCAAAACAACGCGTATGACATTATAGTTCTACCCCTGGTCGCAAAGTCATGGCTGCCATCACTATGCTGGTGACATTGACACTAGCTCGAGTCCACGGGTTCAAGATCTATGTGCAAGGCCACAAAGACGCTGCTACGTTTCTTAAAATGCAGCAGCCTGTATGACTGCCTGTGACTGACTCAGCGATGAGCGCTCGTGTTCAAATCAAGCTGACTCAGAGACTGTCTCAGCTGCAAAGGGGAACAAAAAGCGCTAAGACGTTCCGAGTAAACAGAAACGGCAACTTTTCAGTTAGTGTTATCTCAGTTATATCTGCGAAAAACCTGCTTTCACTGCATGAAATAGCGGGATTAAGAGTGAAGCTCTACATACCGGCTTCGTTCACTCAGAACGTCGGAAAGATTCGTTCCGTGCCACTTAAGTACACTGAGGGACGGCTGCTCGAGTTTTGAAAAGATTTTTGAGTAATATAAATCCGCCGACAACCAAGATACTACCGTCTGGAGGATGGTACAGCTGAATCTCGCTCTTTGCACAGTGTAATCCTTCACTTCAGAGATGACACATCAATGCCTCAGAGAATCCACTTGGGCTTCACGAGCCACCCTGTGGAAGAATACCTTGGATCTGCCTTGAGGGGTTATAACTGTCAGAGGTTTGGACACCTGGCGAAAAACTGTCGTGGATCGCGTCGATGTAAAATATGATCCTAGAAACATGTGCATGCTGAATGCAACTATATACGACAGCCTTAATGAGCGAATTGTGCGGGTAATCATACGGCTTCCTCCTCAGGATGTCCACAGAAGAAGGCCTCATCCATGCTACGCGAACATGAATTAATTCATGGGACGCAACCCCGACATAAGGAGCCTCTTCCGAATCTTGGTGCAGTGAGCCAGGCGAAAAATCGCCATTTTACAGCAACTGAACAGAAATCAAAAGAAACATCGTATTCGTCAGCATTAAAGCAGCAAGCTGTGCAAGGGTCCCAGAGACGTCGGAGTCATCATTCTGCTACGGCCACTGAAAGCCACACATCACAACAATATCAGCGGCCTAACGTAGGACAACCTCAGCGATATTCTCAGAAAATCCCTCAGGAATCACCGCAGGCGGCAACCGGAACATTGGGCTTCCAGGATAACAGCGCGCCACTCAGTAGTGGACCGAGAATTCTACCCACGCTGTTTGCTGCAGTTCGAGGTACAGCTCTACCTCAGGTGAACAAGCTTCTAGATGTAAAAGCACTGTTGTCTACGGAGCCATTAATGAGTCAGCTGCCCACATAACTGCTACAGGGTGTGAATCCTGAATAGTCGTTACGAAAATGTCGTAATATTTCAGTGGAACGTTAATAGCCTTCGATCCAAATCTTCTGATTTTCGCGAGTTAGTTGCACTACACAGCTTCCCTGTGCTGCGCATACAAGAGGCTGGCGTACGTGATGACTTTCGTCTTGCTAATTAAACAATATATAAATCTTCTCATCCAGCTGGAAACAGTAGAACAATGCTCTGCGTTCGAAGAGATTTGCCCTCTCACCTTATTCAATCAAGCAGTTAAGATTTGCCTGAATATGTAGCTTGCAAAGTATATCTCGCAAAACTATGTCTAAAAGTCGTAAGCATACACCTGCAAGCATCGAGACTTATTACGATTGATAATTTGGTAAATATTTTTAGCATCACAGGATCAAACGTTACCATGTGTGGGGACCTTAACGCACACAACGTAACATGAGGTAGTAAGTATTGTGATACCCGTGGGAATATTGTTCAGTACGCCGGGGAAAGATGCAATCTGTTAGTACTGAATGATGGATCTGTCACATTTATGCGGGGATATCGCTACGCCAGTTGGATAGGCGTAACACTGTGACCTAATGATCTTGTTACCGACGCTGGGTGCACAACAGACACAGAAACACGTAGAAGTGATCACTTCCCAATTCGTATATCTCATCCACGATTACAAAGTACTGCGGAACGAAGATATGTGGATATAACAAACTGGTAGCTTTTTTGTCAACACTTGTCCAGTAGAGTGGATTGTGAAGCTGACGTAGAGGAACTCATATCAGTGATACAGCAAATAATGTAAATGTGTACGAAACAAGTGCCCGTGCCTGATGAGTATACATCAGTTGATGAAGAATTTGAACATTTGAGAGCTCTAAGAAGAAGAGCAGAAAGAACTTATCACTGGGATTGGAAATGTAGGATCGTATAGAAATTCGCAGCAAATCCACTCGGTCATGCGGAGACAGCTACAAACATTAGGGAAAAAAATGGCTTGAATTTTGCGATACGTTGTCTCCCCAGATACCAGTTCCACGGGTATGTATGACTATTCGTGCATTACGCGGCCCTGTTGTTCAAGCACAACCATTTCGTGCTCTCGCAATAGCCAAGGATACTTCAGATTGAGTGACTTCTGAGGAATTCTGCAAAGTTGTAACTAGAACAAGCGTATCTGTTACTGGTGCTCAGATTAAATGTTCGGTTGAATTGGCGAAACAAAAAGCTCTTGCGTGTTTTCAGTCACAGCATGTACAATTAGACTACGAATTCTCTATGATGGATCTAAAATTTGCACTTGCGTCTTGTGCGATAAAGATTGCTGCAGGTCCAGATGTCATTTCATACGATATGCTGAAAAACATGGGACCTAATGGTCGATTGACACTTTTGGAACTACTTAATGACTTGTGGAAAAATGAGTATGTCTCTGACTTCTGGAAAAAGCACGTGTGATACCTATATTGAAGTCTTGCAAAACACCTCGTTCTCTTGAATTTTGTCGTCCTGTGAGTCTATCGAGCTGTTTATGCAAGGGCATGAAGAAAATGATTGACGATAGGCTGCAATTTCGGTGTGAGCAAACAGAAGCACTTCCCGATCACATGACAGGATTTCTAAGACGGCGATGCAGCATTGATGCAAATTTGGAATGTCGTTACGTATGTTGAACACGAACGAGCTAGGGAAATGTCACAATAGCTGTTTTTTTAGACATTAAACAAGCCTTCGACACAGTCAGCCGTGCTCATATATTGTGGGGCCTGCTGTAACTGGGATTCTCTGGAAGGGCGCTACGGTGGATGTCCAACTTCTTGAACGGCCGATCAATATTTAATCAAACAAGCGAAGGAAAAGCGTTCTTCTCATAATCTTATTCAAGGACTCCCACAAGGCAGTGTCTTAAGTCTATTTCTCTTTAATTGCGCGATGGCTGATTTACCGCCGAGATTTCCACCTGCACGGCACTACTCTATATGTGCGCATGATGTTTGTATTTGGGCCTCTGGTTCCAGTACCAGCCTTAATCTACAATGTTTAGGCCTTCCTTAATCAGGAAGGCCTAAACATTGTAGACAAACTGTTAAAAGAAAGAGGAATGGAACTGTCTTCCAGTAAGACGGCTCTGCTGCCTTTCACCAGAGAATATCTAAAGAATTTTCAGCTGTGCCTTGAGGGACAACCTCTAGACATAATGAAACAATAAAAATTTCTGGAGTTATACTAGACAGACAGCTTTCTTGGAATTCTCATATTAAAGCCTTCGAAGGACAAACAAACTCAATAAGAAATGTTCTTCGCTGCATAGCAGGCACGACATGGGAAGGTTCGGTTTCATCCTTACTAAAAGTACACAATGCACTCATAAAGAATAAGACTATTCACCTGTTCTGCATGGAATCTCCCGTTCATCTGAAGAAAGACTTCAACGATTAGTAGCTAGACGTCTTTGTATGCTTAGACGCTTATGAAATGCAGAGACAGGTCGTCCTTTTGTCCCTATTGTGAGGGTGGTTGAAACTTGTCGTCACTACTTTCGCGTTTCAATGCATCACAAAAGGCACGCACTAGCAAGTGTACTCATTGAGAGAGACAGGGCGAACATCAATTCGGTGACTCAGGTGCTCAGAATCTACTACCACATCATGAATTTTGGTTCTCTAATATCTCCTAACCTGCATGGCAACTCGTCTCTCCAAAAATTAAGCTATCGGTTGAAGGAATTATTCGCAAACGAGATATGTTTATGCTCGCAGTACAACAACTAACGTTATACCGGATATAATTTCGATAGTGTGGCTATACTCAAGCGTATACAGATGGTTCTAGTCAAACAAGTTCTCCTGCAGCTGCCTTTGTCATTCCAGAATCGAACTAAATGCAGGCGTTTGAACTATCTCACACGACATCACCAACAACAGCAGAACTTTTTGCAAATATTGTCTTTGTTACGATACATAAATTCAATGCAAAAATGGGAACACTGGGTCATCCTTTGTGACTCGCAGGCAGCTTTGGCTTCACTTCATAGTGACATCAGAAATTCACAAAACATGGCGTTAGTTAACGCGATACTTATGAAACTCACAAAAGCAAGTGAAGAAAATCGCACAGTAACCTTCTAATGGATACCTGGCCGCTGCGATATCTCTGGAAATGTTGCAGCAGACAAGGCTGCTGGACACGCTCACTTTAATAACGCCACACATTGTCTCCCTCTAACGCAAGGCGAATTGCGCCACATACTAAGACAGACAGATCTCAGCCAATGGTTGCAACGGCTTAACCAGAGTCGAGTTAAACTTGACTCTGGTCAATTCGATGCCTGGATTCACGTACCTTCATTTGAATCTAATCCGTGCTTTCTTCTGTGCCCTGATTTTGGTGTAGGTACGTGATCGGACTTTGTGTTTACATTAGTGCACGTATGTGACTGGACTTTGCGTTGCCGTGTTTCTGAGTTCACTTTCAGTTGTAGTGCAGCGTTAAAGTACTTATGTGACTGGACTTTGCGTTTCTATGATTTGGAGTTGACTGTTTCAGTGTGTAATTAGTATACTTATGCGACTGAGCTTCGTGCTATTATGATGTGGAGTTGACATTTAGTTTTAACGCGTTGAAGTTAATTATTTTTTAATCTCTATGTGAAAAAGAGTAGCTGGCGCCAACTAAAGGCGTCAACATCTCCTAGGTACCGTATAATATTAATCAAAAGATGCTCGTGTGTGTAACAGTGCAAAGTGCGAATTTCTCTCTTCCTTCGCTGTAATACCCTTCCCCCTTTCCTCAGTGCAGGGTAGCCTACCGGGCTCAGCCTGGTTAAACTCCCTGCCTTTCCCTTATCCCTTCTCTCTCTCTCTCTCTCCCCCCCCCCCCCCTCTCTCTCTCTATGAAGCCAGCTCACACGTCATTCATCTGCGTACAAACGCAACCTGGCGTGACCCGATCCTCGCGTTCCGTCCGCGAAACTGTGTTTCTCTTAAGAAAACGTTCGAGCACGACAGCAGTGATCAGCGAAGCAGAATGAGAGAGTCAGTTTAACAAAGGCCTCAGCCCGTTTTCGCGTGAAGGAGAGTGGGAGCGGAAACATTAACGCACAACTGGGAATGCCGGCCACTTCTGAATGCAATAACAACCACCGCGTTCTTTTGTCCCAATCCCGACAGGCGCGTTCGCGCGGCGAAGAATGAATACAACCGAGCCCTCTTGCAGCTTAGTCGAGCTTCTTTTTTCTTTACAAAAGAGCCGCTGCGCTTGAATCAGTATAAACAGAGAGCGCGCGAGAGAGCGGCAATGTTCCTGAAACAACTTTACAAACGTACATCCTTCTCGGAGCGACCAGAAATGACTGCTAGGGGAATGCTTTTTGCACTGTATACTGTGTTATGCGGCTTTCCCGCAAATTATAAATTTACCCTGCCCTCGGAACTGCCTCCCAGACAACTCATTCGTTTCTTTGTTTCCCGCAAGCACACTGGGGCTGTATGCACGAGAAGGTGAAAAGCAAATAAGATGATACGCAAGCAGAGACGGAGATGAAATGAACCTTATACCAGTCCGAAACGGCGGTGGGTCCGAGCCAGAGGCCCTCTAAGCCCTTCGGTGGACTCTTTCTCTCTCCGCCTCATTTTGGCCGTAAATCTCAGCCTTAATTTTTTTTTCATCTGCCCTTTGCAAGCTTTGTCTGGGGCTTGCAGCAGCAACCGGCTTTCCTGAGGACCATGATAGCGCTTCCAATTTAGATCCCCCGTTTACCGTTCTCTGCTCAAAAAACACTTCACTTCTTTTAAATTTTAATTTGTGTGCATAAAAAAATAGAAAGCAGGTGAAAAAAAAAGGAAATTAGGTTACCCACGTGCGTCGGTCCTGCTGAAGTGTGAATTTTGCTGGCTGAGATTTTTAAACTCAATAACATGCGATGTCTGAGAGATATTGGATGGGTAGCAATATTCAAATATAGTTCAGCTCTATTGTGCCGCGTCATATTGCGCGTAAGAGAGGTGGTTGTGAAATTTGTGAAGGTGAGTAAACTGTGATGTTCTAAGGTTAAGGTTTTCTTTACGGGAAGGAATAAATTTAATAAAATCAAACTTTGAAGTCGGTACTCGTTCGTACACTCGCGGAATGTTTGACAAGGTGAATGTTCTATGCAGTGTGAAGTGAACGGCTGTGTACGTATGCTTTCGTGACGCATTATGTCAGAAATTCAATAACTGTCGCTAAATAAAGCAGGCTGAAGACCAAACAAATTCTAAGCGAAAGCAAACGTCGACAGCAAGCCCGGAAACTACCCCGCGTCAAAGTGAATGATCACATCACTATCATCGCCGCCACATTTATCATCAGCGATGAAACACGCCCACCCAGAACTGTAGATAAGCACGCTGGGTGCTAATGACTCTACAGGGCAGGGATAACGCTACGATTCTATTTCAATGACAGAGCGTGTCGCGCTTCGTGAGTAGTCATAGCGGTGCTTCAGCCCACGTTATCAGCGTGATCAGCCTGCCGTGAACGGTGGATTATGACAGTGCAACACCGGAAGGAATCGTTAAATTATGTGGTTATACCGGCCCATACTGAACGTCGTTTCACACGGTAACAGCTTAGCAAAAACTCGACGTCACCAGTGCTTACGAAATCTCTTCAAGTTTTCATCATCTAGATCCTCTACAGAGCCCTGGGATAGCGAATGGAATGTAATATGGCGAATGTTTCGCAGAACAAGAGCAAACATATGCTGACTGACGCTAGCCAGTAACCTACGGCAGCTAAAAAAAATTGTTTAGAGAGCGCAGCACGTTAACAGGGCTTTTTTCGTTACCAAATTTACAGTAATAATTTTTAGGAGAACCCAAGTCATGAGGGATTCGCAAAGTTCCAGAAGCAAGGTTTAAGCAAGGTTTAAGAAGTGCTGGTCGTCGCGTTTGCCAATGTCTACGCGCTCCGCGCAGGTATGGTCGACACCGCAGCCTGTGGCCATTGCGGCGACGATGAAACAATTCGTCATGTTCACTTCACTTCACTTTACTTTATTTCCAACGCAAAGTTGTTCTGTGCCGGTGGCCACAATACAGAGAGCCGAGACAATCGCTTTCCGTCGTGCTGAACTAGTTTAACACCAGCGTCTGTCGGAAGAAATAATATTCCAGCAACGGGATTTAATATCGCATCAGAAGGCCGTACAAGTGCTAATGCGCTTCTTGTGATCCACCGGCCTGTATCAATGCTTGCAATTGGAATGCCCTTCCTGTTACATGTTCCTCCTCTTCTTTTTTTTTAGTTTTTGTTCTCTCTATCTCCTTGCCCTTTTTCCAACCCCTATTTCTCCAACACCAGTGCAGGGTAGGAAACCGGAAACTCGTATCTGGTTAACCTCCCTGCCTTCCCATCGTAGCGAGGAGGAAAGAGAAAAGAAGAAGGCAGGGAGGTTAACCAGAATAACGTCCGGTTGGCTACCCTACACCGGGGAAATGGGAAAGGGGAAAGCAAGGATCACAGGGAGAGAGAGGAGGGAAGGAAAGAAGGAAATTACGGCAAGTTCGCTGACGCGTGTGGTTTTACAGAAATTGCCTTAATAGTCACAGGTGGTCGCACAAACCCGTCGTCCTTAAGAAACACAAAAGTGCCTTCACCGCTTTATGGGCCGACGGACGATGGGGGCGGTGTTCCAGCAGCACCTGCACAGAAAGCGGCCGATTGTCCAGTTTTTGGAAAGCTTTGGCAAGCTCTTGTCTCTCTAGGGCATATCTTGGACAGTGGCATAGCAGGTGGTCGATGTTTTCTTCGGTGCCACAGACCTCGCATGCTGCACTGTCAGTCACTCCAATTAATGTAGAGTATGCGTAGAGCACTAGACTGCTTACACGCTCATTCTTTTTCCACATAGCGATGGGCCATTTCTCACTCTTTGTGGTGATAGAAGTGCTGAACATGCACAAGATGAACATCTGTTTTCGAGGAATAACACTGGGACCGCAATAATATGTGCGGCACATAAGGCAGAAGATAGCAGGAATATAGACAACAAGACTGAAAGGACGTTGATGCTGAAGTAGTGCAACGTTTTTGTTTTGTTTTGTTTTTTTCACAAACTCCAATGACCAACTTACTAACTCAAGTTTGAGTAAGAAACGCTTTCTCCTTCACGTCCTTGTGTTATGCTCTGGATTGCGTTCTCCAAAGTCACCGGGGCTCGCAAGATAACAGGGCATGAAAATAAAACTTGCTGATCTGCGACAAACGCAGTATCTTCCCTTCGCTTCCAATCGCTCCTTGCTACGCTGTGTTATTTTGGTTTTTGTTTCCATCCCATTGAAGTGCTCCCTCTCGCGCTTCCACACTGCGTGTGTTTGCATGGGCTGGCACCCGCGAGAGCCGCAAGTACAGGCAGCCGCCACAGTTCGTAACTCTAAGCAGCCCGTCGCCAACTGGACGGGGGATCTTACGCCACGCCACTGTAACTCTCGTCACGTAGTCTTTATCTTCTAGCCTTCTGTAACAGTTATTAAGAAGCCACTGCGTTTACTACGCCACTGCTGCCTGCTTTGCGATACTACCCTTGGCGCAATGCGCAGGAACATGAGAGAAATTTGCGCTGGCACTGGAATGCTCTCTCGTGAGGGCACTCTCATCGGATAAAAGCTTACATTGTTTTTCAGTAGTTGCGCACTTATTGGCGCGTTCATGTTCGTTATGTTGCGCTTGTTCAAAAAAACGCAGTCCTCAGTGCACGAAAGATTCGTGCTAAGGTATAAACGTTAACAGCAGTCGCAAGTTCATCTTGTAAACAGGAGAAATACTTGGAAAACAGCAAAACTAACTCGCGGTTCTTCTCCATGAGTCATATGAGAACCGTGGGCCGAATAGGGTACGTGGAAAGTGAGTTCGCATGAAGAGAGCGTACTCTCATTTTATATATGAGTTTTGCTTGAAATGAAATAGACTTAGCTTTCAATAAGCAAACTGGGTGTATGGAAACACATCGCTGTGTTTACGCCCACTACAGCTTACACGAAGAGTTCGATTAGGGGCGAAAGCAATGAAAACCTTTTCCTGTTTATTTATTACCGTCGTATTTACGGGCACGTTTTCGAAAAATTACGTTGTATATTTTTTTTTTGGAGCCACGTATGGCGTTCGAACCACATACACACACACAAACACATCGGCAGTTCAAAAGGTTCTCCAGCCCACTGCCGAGCAGCGGCTTTCGTTCGTTGCAGCAAACATCGCTTTGTACCCGTCGCCTACCCGCTTCTTTCCATCACCCACTGCTCGCGGCGCCTCCCACGATAATCTTCTGGGGCAATATCTCCCTTCAGTGACGCCGTTATTGGGGCGACGGCAGCCGGCAATAACGAGCTGTGCCCCTCGTAAAACAGCGGTCGCTTGGTGAAATATGGCCCCGTTTGCCCAGGGTCGAAGACGATTCGGAGAGTGGCAGACAGAAAGACATCTGTCCTCGTTCCTAGTATGTATGTATGTATGTATGTATGTATGTATGTATGTATGTATGTATGTATGTATGTATGTATGTATGTATGTATGTATGTATGTATGTATGTATGTATGTATGTATGTATGTATGTATGTATGTATGTATGTATGTATGTATGTATGTATGTATGTATGTATGTATGTATGTATGTATGTATGTATGTATGTATGTATGTATGTATGTATGTATGTATGTATGTATGTATGTATGTATGTATGTATGTATGTATGTATGTATGTATGTATGTATGTATGTATGTATGTATGTATGTATGTATGTATGTATGTATGTATGTATGTATGTATGTATGTATGTATGTATGTATGTATGTATGTATGTATGTATGTATGTATGTATGTATGTATGTATGTATGTATGTATGTATCTCGACAGTTCTCGCGAGCTTACAGACGATGGTGTAAACCTCGCTCTCGCCTCAAGTTGAACGTTATTGCAAACGGAGTACACTCGTCATTCGCTTGGCGCATACTCGATCACGAGTTCAAACCAGACATGTTACTGCCAGCTCAATACTTAACCGATTGAAGCAGTAAAATTGATAACGTTGTCTCCTGAGCACGAAAAAGCCGCTAAAGATCACGTAAGACTTATCCGTAAACTACGGTCTCGTGTCTCCTTCTGAATTCCTGTAACGACAGCACGCTTAAAAAAGCGTAGGCAGCAACGTTACGGCAGCCACCGTAACACTGTTTACCTGGCGCGGTAAAAATGTGCGGATTGTTTGGACACACTGGTCTCCGTCAACGTTGCAGAAGCTGGGAATAGGACAACACTTCGGCCTGCGCGTCGTCACGTGATTACTCCTTCGTACACCTGACTCCTGCACGCGGTCGTACATACCGGGACGTTCCCCGAGCAAGCGTCGCGCAGAAGCTTTTCTTTTTTTTTTTTTGCTTTCCTCCCGGCTGCCTCCACTGCCCCTCACGACTACTACCGGCGTTCCTGCGTTCCACTAGCTGCACCGCTTCGGATGCTCGTTGTTAGGCCGAAAAAAGCAACGACCAGGTCGGTCACTGCCGAGCGCTATCTGCTGCCAGATTTACGAGACGACGTACACGTCGTCGTCGTGGCGTGTCGCGCCGAACGGCGAAAACAGTTTCCGTCCCAGCGCCACCAATGTCTCTGACCCTGCGCGAGCGCTCAGCCGAACCCCGCCGTGAGAGAATGGACAAGCCCGTTCGGTCGCGTGCCTATAAAGCAGGACGCCAGAGGAGGCCGACCGGCGAAGCGTACGATCCGTAAAATTGATTTGGCAGCTTTCCCCTGTCGTGGTACTTCCTCGGGCGCGCTAGCAGTGGGCCGAACTCGTCCACCAGACTCGCATGTCACCGAGCGCGCTGTAAGGGAGCAGAGAGAGAGAGAGAGAGAGAGAGAGAGAGGGGAATAAAAAGGACGTCTTTTACCTGCTCACTATACCGCTGTCACCTGGATGGCTTTGAAAATGCCCCAGCCAGACCATTCCGGGTCGTAAATTTTGCGGCCACATCACGGTCGGAACATGCACTGTAGCATATCCGTGGGAAGAAATGGGAGAACCTGAAAATCGGGTAAATTGAAAGTACGGTTGAAATTGGGTGACATCAAAGCGGAAACGATGAAAGAGCGGCCGTAGAGAAACATTTTGTAGCCGGGATAGGACGCAGGTAGAAATGGCTCAGCCTAAAGTTTCTTGTATAGGGGCGTTCGAGTTAGAAAAAGAAGAAAAGAACTGTCGACGAGCTGACACAGATCGTCGGTAGTTCGACGCTGCCGCTATGTGCCTGAAAGAGCAAATGTGTGTGTACGAGCGAACGATGTCGGTGCTTTGAGTGACAGACGCGCCGCAACGCATGTGATCGATCTCGTAAAGGTGGCACGTGTGGCGTCCTGACCCAATTCGTAAATTTCATAAAGCACTCAAAACACAATCTGCCTAGCAGCACTTCATGCACACTCTAACACTACGCCAATCGCAGACTAGCAGACTGCTTTAACGTGATTCAGTTGTAATGTCGACGCGAGTATGCCTTGTGGGCTAGAGAGAAAGTTCAACGAAAATCCAGGTAAGATTGTTTCAGGAGAGCTAAACATGGAAAGACGACCTGCACGAGCCTCCGTAAATACGTAATGCGTACAGCTTTGTGCGTGCGAGAAGTTATGTACTGCGTCTGCATCACATATCCATGTCTCGAAATATGGGCAGAAACCTTACTAATTCCTTCTTCGAACCCCCACTTTAAAGAACGGCTTTGTTCACAGTTACCACTGGAGTTGTCACCCTAAATGTATAGGCATGATGAGCATGGGTATGGTGAAGAATGATTAAGAATAAAGTCACGAATTCCGTATACTAGCAAGAACACACGCAGTGGCGCAGAAACACTCGAAAACTCCGCCCAATTGAGCAACCCTGGCTTAGGCATCTGTGCCGCAGGGATATGTATCACAGTCATTGCAGAATGGTTTCCGCCATGCCTTCTACGAAAGCACAACGAAAGGCAGAACCTCGAGACTTCATGCAAAGAAAATAATTTAGGTTATCACCGAGAAATTAGTAATTAAGGAAACAGTTTCTATAAATTCTGCATGCGAAATAGGCAACGTGACTACCGGGCCATTGCTAAATATCCGAAGGTCCCGCGTAAGCTGGGGTGATTCTTAGGACGAACCTGCGTACGCCTTCGAGAAGGAGAGGAAGCCGTGGTAAAGACCTTGGCAGTGCCAATCCTAACCTCCGACGCTTATGTGATGAGCGCCTGTCCCCGTGAAAGGCGGTGGCGTCGTTCGCAGGCAGCTCGCTTTTTGGATCGCAGGCGTGTCGAGGTCGTTCACCACCGTTTTCTCTTCTCGTGAGAAATGCGGAAGAGCTAAACCTCTTTCTGCGTGATCGCAGTCGTGTTACTACCGTAGGGCTTACGGAATCCACGTCCACATTAGGGATGGCGTCGACGTTTCGCCCTTGATTTATTTTCTTCTCAGACCACTATCGAGCGCAACCCACGCCGCCTTCACGCTATAAGCAGCTATTTCCGGCAAGGGCTGGTCCCGCTGAAGTCGTTAAATAAAACATACCACACTGTGTGCTGCGGGGACCGGTAAGTAAGCTAGTCAACAACGCGAGAGTTTACATGTACTGGAATGGGCTTCATGCGAAAGGAAGAAGAAACATAAAAAGAATCCCCACTCCGGCGCTAGGTTCCCTATGCAAGCGCACCCTATATAGTTCGATATCGTGTGCTCCTCGCACGTTAGTTCCATAAATATAAAAGCAAACACTTCTTCTCGCGTTTCTTTTTATATCTGTATCGCTTTCACGTTACCGCTCTTATGTCACGGCAAACGGTTCATGCCTGAAAAGAGCGCTCGAGTCTGGCACAACACTGCATGTTTCCGAGTCACTGAAATAAGAAGAAGCGTATGGGCAGCCCGTTTAGAAACAGCGAAGTTCCAATGATCGGGAGACAGGAAGGAGATAACAGACGTAAAACGCTCAAGGGGGGAGTGGCGGAGGGAAGCGGGCGGAGCTAATATCGGCAACAACGCGTTATTTGAGCGCCCGAACAGGCTGCTGGCAGCGAGAACAGCGACAGAGTGTAGCTGGCTGCTGCCAGCCGGAGTTCTCGCTTATGAACTCGTAAAGATGCGCATTACGGCAAGTCGGGCCCGTCGTAAACGGTGCTAACGGCTTGGCCTCTAAAACAGACGGGCAGCCGCTCCAACGGAGTCTCGAAAAAAAAAATAAATAAATAAAGACAGCGATAGCAGCCAGGAGAGGTAGTCGGGCCGCAAACGAGTGACGACTGCATGCAGTAGTCAGGTTTGAGCGTCGTAGATGCCACAGGATGATCGGATAGTCTTCTGTTACATGCCGAGTGTATACACGTTTCAAGAGCACGAAAACGCGAAATCGTTCGGAAGCAGCTGACCCTTCCTGTTGTGCTTGTATTACTGGATTATAAAAGATAGAACTCTAGGAGAGAAAGGCATAAAAGACAAAGATAACGGCAGGTAGTTTGATCAAGACTCGTACCCAGTTTGCTACCCGACACAAAGGCCGGGGAAAAAGGGGCACACAGAGAGATAATGGGAAACAAGGCAGCGTGTGAACAGGTGCGCGCGCGCACACACGCACGCACGCACGCACGCACGCACACACGCGCGTAGCGTTCACCCCGCATTTTCAGGCAGCCACAAGATCCACCTCTACGCAAGGATCGCAAAAGCGCACTTGTAGTTATGTACATCAACGAGAAACTGAGCTGCAGGGTTCCATGGTGCTTTTCGCTCCCCTTAACCGACACCTCCTATATATTACACAAGGAGTGAGCCCAAAATTCTGACGTCACTAACCGCCGGCTGACAGCACAGCTTCAGCGGCAACATCGCTCTCCTTGCTTTCAACGCGGTCACTTCGCTCGGCTGTTAGGGCTCGTTCCTGCTGCTGAAAACGTGGTGTCATCCTTTAGTGTTGCGCTGCGCTTGTGCTGCATCTGTAGCGTCTACCGTGGATATTTCGATAATTGGGGAATGTTAAATACAGCAACCCGAGTCGGAGGGAAAACTAGCAATTCCTTCCGCTCGATTTTATTCCGCTCTTATATCCACTGCTCAAGCCCGGCTGATCCCGTTGGTAACGTGGGCGGAGCAGTCGCTCTGACCACTGACGAAGCGAAAAAAGGAATAGCGTCAAAAGAAGACAACGCTACAAGATCGTGATATTGACTTGCAAATAAGCTACGCGACTATCAAGGGCACTCCAGTGCGAAATGCGCGACCGCATCACTTTGAAATAGTGAAGTCTTCAAGCGCTAAACAATGTTAGATTTCCTCGTTATAGCAAGCTGTGAGTTTCGCTCGTGTGCTGCATTCGTCGTCGCATGACCTCATAACTTCAACTTGCGCAACGTACGCGTCCAGTTTTGGCATACAAATACAAGCTTCACGCGGGCAGAAGTTCAAAAGTGAGTAAACCGCTGCAACAAACACCTTGATCGCAAGCCACATGCGGGTTATATACATGATGATAATTTTTAAGCTTTGCGGAATTTTTAAAAATAGCCTGTGGCAGACAGCATAATTCTTGTCCTTGAGCTAGATTATTAGAAGAGGCAGACATTACTAGCAAGAGAAATCGAAAGATGCATTCAACTAATCAATAGAATGTATTAATTAATTTAAATAATTAAATTACGGCACATATCTCAATTTATGAATTGTAGCCGGTGAGCCGGTTGTATCCACTTGAAACTAATTTGCACGATGACAGCCGTTTCGAGATACATTTTGTCCGGCATTGTGGGACGAAATACATGGACGCTCCAGTTACTTTTGTGATTCAATGCATAAAAGAGCGCTTCGCTAAAAACATAAGGGGAACAACCATGCACTTCTACGGCGAGTTTGGTGGCGCATGTATCCAAACTGGTGTCATCTGGAAATTTATTCCAAGTGCACACGCCTTGGAAGCTCACCAGCTACATTTTGAAAATTCCCAACATGTACCATTATTCAATTATTAATTCGTTAATTAAGAAGTTAATTAATGAAGTGCTACATATTAGTTGGATATGTGTTTCGATTTCTCGTGCAAGTGATGTCCGCCTCTCGGAATAATCCAGCTCAAGGACGAGAATTATGCTATCTGCCACCGGGCGAGTTTGAATAATAAACCTTAAATATGATCACCCTGTATGGGACGAAAGCGTGGCCTTTATCCGAGGAAGCAGCGCATCACGCGGGCCAAATTGCGAACCTCGCGCGACACGGATGGCGTCACACCGCGCTGTCTTTTTTCTTTCACCCCGTTTCTTTCTCGCAGCTTACCGCCAGCAGCTCTCCCAAATGCGCGCAGGGGCACGCGAAGCGGGGATACCCACACTGGGCATCGTTTTTGAAACGCCGCGAGTTGAAGAACCGTCCCGGCGTACCACGTGATGCTCACGCCGGCCAGCTAGCCAGCAGCATAAGCGGCAGCGCGGCGACGACATCGGCGGCATTAACCCAGATTCCGCCTCGTCGCCGGCGAAGTTCGCGCGCGCGGATTCGACCCTCCGAGAATCCTCCTCGGGCGCCACGTTGCGCTCACGCAACACGAGTCGCCTGCAGCGGATTGCAGCGGGAGTGGCCGGCGCCATTAGGAACCGCTCATGAGCCGTGTTCGCCGGCGTGCTGCCCCAGGAAAGGCGGCAGAATGGCGTCTCGCCCTTCCCTCCGCGAGGAAAGGAACGGGCCCTGCTTCTTCGGCCGCCGTCCTTCTTCCATCGCGCTCGTCTCTTCTGGTCGAGTTCGCCGCTTGGCGCGAGCGCGCCTTCGCGTTCCTCTAGCGTCGGGTGTCCGAGCGCTTTCTTCTTGCTGCTTGCCGCCGTAGCTTCTTCAAGCGGGCCCGCTTCATCGAGAGCGCGTCGCGAGAGATCGCCGGTCCACGCGCTGGTCCTGTTTGAGCGACTGTGTTTGCGCGCGCGCTTTTTAGCGTGGACGTTGCCTTCTTGCCCGTCGCGAGTGGGGATGCGACAAACGCGGCGGGACGTTTGTCGCGGCGTTCATGTCACAGGCCGCTCGCGCTTCGTGTTGCGTGTTTGGCGGTCCGCTGTCCGCAAGGCGGTTTTTGCCCCATTACTTCTTAAGTGCCGGCCGTTTGTGAATCCGAGTTTGCCGGGAGGAGCAGCGCTTTCGATGGGGATTATGTGTAACTCGGTAAAGGAAGAAAAAAAAATATGAGGGAGAGAAAGAAACAGAGCGGAAAAAATAAAAAAATAAGGGAGGTACTCATGCGCCGTAACAAATTGCGATGTGTTCGCTCCTCCGCGTGCAGTATGGGAAATAGATGTCTCACGAAAGTTGCTCTGATTTCTTTATTACTGTCCCTGCTATTTTCGCCATGATCTGATCACCCACATCCATTCTGCTCCCGTTCCTTACTTACTTACTCATAATGTGGCATGATTCTGATGCTTTCCGGTTCTCGTGGAAGTGCGCCTGACATCATCTTAGTACGAGCATGTTATTTAAGTAAATTTCTACCATTTACGTAACAATTTAAGAGAACTTCGCTTTGTTGTGTGTATGCGTTCAGGTCGTGGAACACTATCTTTCGGTTTAAATGTAATGCGTAATGTTCGCGCTTCTTCTTTTGTTTAATCGGCTAAAACAATTTTTTTTCAGCTTCCTCGTGGGAATTATTGCAGCATGAAGCACTATTGTGTTACTTTAGCCGAATAATGCATTACATTCACGTTTCTCTTTCCCTTCTTTCATCTTGTAGCACCGCTTGCGTCAACATCCTTTTCAGAAGGTTTACTCTACTTTAATTTTTTCTTTGGGTGATGTTTTTTTTTCATTAATGGCAATTTAGCACTCTTCATTTTTAACGATAGGTAATCACACACAGCGCACTTATATTATGTGGCATGAAATATACTACACGATAACTTGATAGGGAGCGAGCGAGAGAGAGAGAGAGAGAGAGAGAGAGAGAGAGAGATTCTTTAAAGCACTTTTGAGAGGCTTGAAGCGATTGCTAGTAGGTTACTCCTGATTATACAAATAACCCACGAAATGATACATAGCTGTCTGATGCACGACGTGCAGAAGCACTCATGGTGGCAGTTAACGAAACTGTCCGGTCAATCCCAGCATCCCGGAAGTTGGCTAAGATTGTCTTGGTTGCTCACGAAGCACAACAGCACTACAACAAGGTTCCCTTGTGTGTCGTGCCACCCAAGATAACCCCCTGTAAGCTGAAAGTATAGATTTGACAGTAGTTCTGTATATGCACAGAGCACTGATGTGGAAATGGCTTAGTTGACGTAATCATTACAATTACAATCATTACTTTCAAAAGAATTGCACCTTGCCCGCCTTGTAGTGCATTGCCTTGTCTTTGTTCCTTCTTAGTGTGCTGTTACTGTTGGCGCCTCATCTTTCGAAAGCTATGAACGAACTAGCCCCACAACGTGTTCTACTACGAACATTACCAATGACATACTTGTAAATGTCCCCATTACTGGCCTTTGAATAAGGGGCCATACAGTGTTTGCACACAATTCGTATTAACTTTCTTGAAATAAAATTGAAACTTGAAACTTGAAATCGCAATACGTTGGACATGTAATCCCTCATAATTAATATTCCAAGAACATTTGTTTTCTTGTATTTTTTTTTTCAGTACTCAAGAACATTTTAAGCCCAATTATGCCTTAAGCATGAGAGGCTCAATTGCCTAGGAGGCTATGAGGTGTCAGGGGTAGGGCAATGTCCTGTGCCTTCACCACGTGAAAGCAGCGCGAAAGAAAAGGCAGCAAATGCCAAGCACCGTGTGCTGGTAGACATACATACGTTTGAACATAGCGCAAAACTCGAGGTGCCAACGAGTGATTCATCTATAATCCGCGGACCCACAATATATCAAGGACTGTACTTCACCTCATCACCACCATGCGATGCAGCAAAAGCTATTGGTCGCGTCAAGCCGACCAAAAGAGGGAACCAGTAGAGAGGCTCATACATTGTCCCGCTTTCGATCGCCCTCTTAGCGAAGCCGACTGAACGGAAGCTTCACGGAAGGATTAGTGGGGCACCATGGGCGAGCTCTTCCTCCTTCTAAGAAACACCACGCAGCGGGTTCTTGTTACCTGATTGGATGACACGAGTCGTGCAGACTTCGCTGTAGGGCACGGAGTTGGCGAAACGGAGTATAAACAGGAACGTCGCAGTTAGTTACCTACACGCACGCCAGAACTTTCACTGGTTTCCGAGCCATATGGTCTCTATTGAGTTCATGCGCATTGTCACATGCTCCGTGCACGTCACCGGGTTTCTCCGTGGCCCCCACAGAGCGCTCAGTTCTTTGAAATTTTTCCTTTTTGTTTTGTTTTCACCCTTAGAAGCGAATTCTTGCCGTGACCCAAACCTGAGAAACGTCCGAGGTCGACGCTCGACATTCTATTTCGAGAAGGCGTGCAGCACACGCATCTGTCAGGACTCGGGGGAACGGGGCGCGGGGGCAAGGGCGGGTGCGGACACGGAACGAGACTACGAGCGAGACAAGAAAGAGAGGACGGGAAAGACAAAAGACAGAAAAGGAAGAAGAAGTGAGATACGGAAAGGAAGACTTCCGGAGCCGCCAGCGGAACTGAAGCGCCTATCGGAGACGCGCATTCGCCGCGAAATGCACCGTGACAAGGACACTGAGAAGGGGGGCAATCGATATAGGAGGGGGGGGGGGGGGGTCCGACACCGCTGCTTCTTCTGCTTCTCACGCGGCGTCCAATATCAACTGGGGCGCCGTGTTTTATGGCCTCGTAAAGCAAGTAAAACGGATGTCTATCGCCATTTGCATTGGCACACGCTGAACTATTACTCCGCCTTCGCTGTTACACGTACGACAGGGTGCGGAGACGCGCCCAGAGATTGGTTGTATGTCGAGGATGACCCGTCGCGCTTACTATACTGTTCGACGCCTGTGCTTCGTTCGATTCCGATTACTTTGTCCCGGCAACACCTGTTGTCTTCTTAGGCACTCTTTCGCGTGTTTCGCTTGAGCTTGCTTTACTGACGGCTTGTTTAAAAGCGTCACCTGTGAGCAGTGGATCACTGGATGCGGTGGCCCCAATTCGGGAGGAGCGGAAGCCTAGTTTCGTGCGAACGTTCTAAATCCAGGTTGACAACACTAATCCGCACCTCTTCCTTTACAACGTCTTTTATGGCAAGACCCTGTTACGAAAAATTCCAAAAATTAGTGTTAGTTTGGTTATACAAAGAGCGGTGCTGTGGTTCGTGCAGAGTAGGTACAATTAAAAGGTTAGTTTTCGTTCTGCGACTTCTTTTTTTTGTGCGTAATAATAATGTCAGAAATCAATTCAGCGATAAGACAGCATACGTCTTGTCATAGAGTAACGGATAAACTGACTTAGTGTAATTTCGTCCAATGTAAAAAAAAAAAAAGACCACTTAAAATTTCGAGTGGTAATGTGCTTCTTTCCCGCTAACCTTTCACTTAACTTCCTTTTCATTATTGATCACTTGTTTTATCGCTTAGAACGTTATGTGGTAGTTTTGTGCGTGCCAAGTTATCATTGCATTCCTGATCTATGTTTATTATACCGTGTGTCCCCGCTAACGTTAGCCAAGCTGTTCAACGAAAAGATTTAAAAAAAAAACACGGCGAAAGATATCAATATAAATCCCGCAGTATTTTGTCAGAGGACCGACGACCGAACACTGCTCGTCTTAATATTGTTTCGGACACCGTGTTTCTGAAACTTTCTTTTTTTTTTGTTCGTTTAAGAGCTTGGCTAACCGTAGCTGGGACACCCTCTATACTCCTACTGTTTGCTTGCTTGCTTGCTTGCTTGATTGATTGATTGATTGATTGATTGATTGATTGATTGATTGATTGATTTGAAGGTGTGTCACGTCCCAAAGCAACACTGGGGTTTCGAGAAACGCCGCAGGGGAGAGTTCCAGATTTATTTTGTTCACCAAGGTTTTTTCGAACGTGTGGTTAGCATCCCTGCCATCCTCTCTCTCTCTCTCCTAAACCTGAATACACGAGTGTCTTTGCGTTCCGCTCCCACTGAAATGCAGTCACAGTAAAAATATACTTCAATAAAACTTGGTGCTGGGCTAGCTGGTGATGCATTCTTTAAAACTGATGGTAGCGCTAAAAAGGAACGGACTCACGATGAAAAGACGACACGATGACGTCGTGTGTCGTCATTCTTCGTCGTCGTGTCGTCTTTTCATCGTGTGTCCGTTCGTTTTTAGCGCTACCATCAGTTTTAAAGAATGCAGTCACAGGCGCCGGGAATCGAGCGCCCGACCTCATGCTCAGCCGAAAGCTATAGCCACTGCGCTAGCTCTGCGGTTAATCTTGATTCGGGATGTGCTTGGTTCGATCCTGCTACCTTTACTTGCGTTTAAATAGTGAATTTATAGTTGCACCATCTGGATTGTTTTGTGCACGCTAACTTAGCATTACCAGTCTCGTTTCAACTTCGTTTTAAATTCCAGCTTGCTTCTTCATGAGGACCCGCGCCCTTTACACGTATGTACAGAGCCCCACCTCGCTCTTTTCCGCCTCTTTCCGCCCATTCCTCCGCATTCTACAGCCTTGCTCTAAGCTCCATACATAGTACAGTCGTCATCTCGCATAAGTCGGAAAGCTATAATGCATACAACGAGCTGGAATTCAATCCGCGGCTCCTTAAAGCGCGCTCTTTTCATATACAGTGTTCTTTTCGTAGTAGAACTTGCTGTTGGGCTTGTTGGTAGCTAGCTATGTTGAAGCAATTAGGCGCAATTTAGCACTCCCGCATTCACGCCCACACCCGCACACGCATACACTGTATGTGGGGGTGTTCTTGAGTGTATGCGCGGGTGGGTGCGTGCGCAAATGCGGGAGTTCTTTTCGTGCACCAGGATTGACTCTGCGCAGCTAGGCAAGACACCGAGAACTGTGTTTTTCTTTCGCAAAAAAGAAAGCAAGCAAAAAAAAAAGAAGGCAAACGTATCAAAGGCTACCGGAGGGACTCTACTCGGCGCGGCAACTTGAAAGCCGCAGCGCATTCGCTCCTCGCCCACGACGTTCGCAGGGAACCGGCGCGTCGCTGATGATGGCTCCTGCGCGCGTCTCCCCGGACAATGGACGCCTCACGGTTGCCGCTTTCGGCGCCTAATGGCCCATTCGCCGGCGGCGTGCGCCCTTGATGATTTCACCTTCTCGCGTTGCGAGATTGTTGCGAAACACGCGACGTAACAGTTTTTATGCTCCAGATATCGCCCCCCTGGTGTCGAAGCTTTCGTTCTTCGGATGAACTGCTGCTTAAGCTTAAAGAAGCAGAAAAATAAAGGAATGCAAAAAAGAGAAAGAGGAAAACCGGGAACGAACAGGTGAAAAATGAAACGAGTTTGAATACGGCCCCTTGAAATTCTCATCTCCACTCATTTCGGAGAGCTTTCATGCATTCACTTCAAAGACGAGGAATTTCGTGAGAGAGAGAGAGAGAGAGAGAGAGAGAGAGAGAGAGCATATGTTACTAGAAAAATAAGGAAAGGTGCTGCTGGATAACAGCAGTTAGATATCATTACTTCACTTTACGAGAGCCGGACATAAATGACAAGAGGTTCACATAACACAGGTGGCATGCTTCAGCTTTCAGTACTTTCGCTTCAAACTGAATACGCACCCGGACATTAACCTCATCTATGTTTATTTTGCCTTTCCTTTAGTTGCATGCGCTTGCAGGTTATCGCTCAGCAACGAAGCTTACTCGAGGTAAAGACGGTGGGAATAGTTCTTCCGGCCCCTAGCGTCACTGTATCGCTTGAAAAGAAAAATAAGAAAAAAACAACGAGGCTGGCAACAGTCAGTCTAATCTTGCGAAGAGACAGATCTGCTACTGAATGTCGCACTGCATTTACAGTTTTCTCTCGTTACGTCCTGGCGAAATATTTGTTAGAAAGTGGGTCACAACCCGTCGACGGTGTAGCGTTTTGGTATACAGATATACACCAGCATATCCGAATGAACAGTATACAGTTAATTCGTTGACACCATTTTGTCAGTAAAGTTTCTATAGTCAGCCGGAAGCTCCACGGCCAATCCCGAATTTTGTTTCTAAACGGACATTCCGTTCTGTAGCTTCGGCGGATGGCAAGAAGCCTAGTGTGCCGAGCGCTGTCCCATGGATTCATGCAACTTCATGCAAGTGCAGTGGCCAGATATAGGGGGTCACACCGCTGTCGCATTTATCTTCATCTTGCGCGTCATCTCTTTAAACTTTCAGCTCTCCCCCTTCCAGTCCCCCCTTTTTTTCCATCCGTAGAACAGTTTTAAATAATTTATATCTAAGCAAGCCCGCTTGACTTTGTCATTAGTGACCCGATATTAAAGCGTCGAGGAGAAGAATTCGCTCCATTTGATTTATTATTCGTTCAGTGCGCGCAGTCTCCCGCGCAGTCTCCCGCGTTGTCTCGCTGTTCTCCTCCTATTTTTTTTTTTCGCTTTGAAGGGGCGGTCGTAAGGCCTCCAGAAGCTAAACGGCGCGTTTGGAGCCGACCGAGACAGTAAAAAATAGTGCGAAGCTGAACAAACTATGCGAACCAAACCTAAGCCAAAGGACTGCTAAAGAAGATGCAGATACCGTAGCTGGAATCTGGCCAAGAGGGAGGTTGAGAAGGCACTCGCAGTAGCAGTGTGTGACATTCTCTTGGCCAGGCCATTTGTCAGAGAGCGCAACACCTACCCCTCCTCCTTCTCCTCCTCCTCATTCGGTGCCTCCTAGCTGTAGCCTCGTTTCACGCAGCGTAGCTATCGTGGGACAGTGACAAGACGAGAGACGCGGGTCGCTTGATGACATCGGAAAATGCCGAACCCGACCGGATGATAAACGACCCTGCTAGTAGTGCTTCAGTCAACCCATCGCTGCGACTATCCCCACTGTTGCTGGCGCTGTCCGTTTGATGCACGGAGGCGGTGCGGACCAATCGACCTCCTCGGAGTTTTGCCTCGGACAAATTAGCAGCTTCTGTGCGTCGCGGATGGCGATCATCGACCACATTTGGTGGCAGTAATTACTCTTTAAGCGATTCCCAGCATCCCTGGCTGAGGAACGCGGAAGGAACGTGAAGCAATGGGCAAGAGCTGCCGCTTGACTGTCCGTAGCGCAAACTCAAAGGAGAGCGAGGAATAATAACGGCGGGAACGATTCTGCTGCAGACGCAGCGCGCGTCATATACTAGTGGCCAAGATACAGGGAACTTGTGCGTAACAGATGAAATGTAGGGCAGGAGGGTAGGAACAAAGTCTTCCTCCGCAGCAAGTGATTTTCTGAAAGCGTACCACACGAAAGCGCCTTTGGAATGCGTTACTTATGCATTCCTTGAGCTGAACCACAAGCGTAAATGGGCTGCGCAGCGTGCATCTTGCGACATTACTGCTTAAGAAATGTGGGAGTATTTCCCTATGCCTTGACGTAATAGTTTTGCGGAAGCCCGCAAAGTGGAGAGAAGTAATCAATAGAGGAAAAATGAAACAACCACCCAAACGTAGCATATTCGTCCCGGACAACGACGAATTTTTCTTCAACTGAGAAGCTTTTCTTTCGAGGAACCCGCATGGGTTTCCTTTGTAGCAATTTGCTACGTTTGGGTCTATGTCCCATTTTCCCTCTATTCCCTATGTCTCATCCTTCTCGCAGCGTAACAATGTACGCTATGGTGAAATTAAAAAGAAAACGTGTTTGTTTAATTGCGAACGGTTGTTTGTTCAATAAGAACACTTGTTTCTTTGCTTGGATGGGGTTTCACCGAAGCAGGTTCTGCTGCTGATTGCAGAAAAATATAAGTAGAGAAAGAGAAACAGAAGAAAAGTAGAATTCATGATCTTCTTTAATAACAGGCAAAACCGGTTATAACGTATACCCATAAACAGCGAATTACACTATAAATCGAACAAGCGCTACTTAGTGTTGTTCACGTAAGGTCAATTTCTTAAAATGAACCCGGCTTTGCATAAAACAAACGCTTAGAGCTTGCGTCGTAAAATCATCCGCAGCC
Organism: Dermacentor albipictus; assembly: GCF_038994185.2. NCBI lineage: Eukaryota > Metazoa > Arthropoda > Arachnida > Ixodida > Ixodidae > Dermacentor > Dermacentor albipictus. The sequence goes on from NC_091823.1 coordinate 39,779,782, forward strand.
CCTTTTAGAGCGAAGCTTTCCTTGCGAACACTTCCAAGCAAGCTTGGCCGCGGCGGCTGCGGTTGTTTTGCCCAATAAATAAAAAAAAAACGCGTTCTACGGTGGTATCGAGCCCGGTGTTTTATCCAATGTGCCACAATTTTTTTCTTTCTTTATTACATGGGAGCAGAATCTTCAGCAAAATAACAAAAACAAAGTGCTACAGAAATTTAAGGTTTCAAATATCAGGATAGCTCGTGCAAGCGCCCAATAAAGGCATCCAGTCCGGCGCTGCTCCTTGTGCAGGCTGCGAACGTAGACAGTGGATTCCAGAAAAAAATGACCGATTTCTTCTCGGTGGTTCAGCGTGCCTGTCACACATTCTACTGCGCCAAAGGCCGTGCAGGCCAAGTACCATGAACATGTCATATGGTTAGACACAGGGATTTAAGAAGTAGGAGACGAATTGTGTATGGTGTGTTACCTAAATATTTTTTAAGTGTTCTTTGTAGAATGTCCCAGAAACGCAAGAGACTCCTACAATATACAAAACAGTGGTCAGTCGTTTCAGTATGTGGACACGATGGAAGTTTGTCGACTACGGCACGAAATAGCCCCTTGTTTCTAACCAGGTTTTTGTCAGGAAGGGTTGCTGAATGGTACAAAAAAAATTATCCCTGGTGAAATGATCATTCGACGGACATGCTTAAGTAAATCTAGGTAATAACATTCCAAATAAGGCACACGATAAGGGAAACAGGAAATAATGTGCCTATGGGTGCAGCAGAAGTTTCTTTGCGGGAGGCAGTAAAAATGTGATCGATACAAAAGCGAACTTTAAGAATGTGAAATCCTTCAACAATCTCTTTAAAGAAGCCCCAAGAAGCCGGTCTTGCATCTCTGACAGGTGACGACAACTCTGTTTCAATAAGGTAATTGATTAATTGAAGTTGTAACATCGCTCTTAGAAATGGACTGTTTGCATCACGACAGAAGAATAAGCGGGAGACAAACTGCCTAACAAAAAGGTTAATTAGGCCAAGACCCCCACTCTCAAGAGGAAAAAAAAAAGTTATCACGTGGCAGGGCCTCAACACAGCAGCTGCGTACATAGGTAGCAACCACACCATGGAAAAACTTGCAACCTAAACCGCAAGCAGTGTAATACCTGCGGAACATACATAACTCGAGCTGCTAGGAACACATTGCAAGGTTCAGGTCGGCTAAATATAGAGAACTGCCGTCCGTGCCAGTTGTTTACCTTACGGTGTACTTCTGCAACTTCCTCTGACCAGCGTTGATTATTATTGCGATGTTGAGAGAAGGGTACACCTAAGTACTTAAACCCACAAATCCTAATGTACCATTTTTGATGCGCTGAATTTGATGCCTGAAAAATCTGATTTAGTACTGAAAACCTGATGTACAGTCCATACTAGTGTTTTTGGTATTCTGGAGTAGTGTTCGGTTGTGAATAGTTCAGTAAAATAATGACTAATTAAATAATTACCATACTAATTAATGTTTACCCAATTATAATTTCGCTGTTTTCTTCGTACAAATATATTCTCCGTGGCCAGAAATACGTGTGAGCAAGTTGTTTAAATTTTATTTGACGTGGAATGGAGTTCGAGCTTTCTGGGGTTAAAGTCGTGCCTCCACCGAATACCTGCGAATTGGGTTGGCATCATACACCATTGACCGAATCAAAACCCTAAACTCCTCTCAGAGGTTCCTGCTGCACCAGAAGCTGAGCAAAACTGTTGAAGTATGGCAAGGGCATTCTCTACCCTTTTCTTGTCAGCACAGAAGAAGGCTATGTAATTTGAACAGGCAAATACCCGGACTTCATTGGATAACAAGTTGAACCCTTGAAAGGTGTGATCCTTCAGATCCTTCAGAATACGTGCGCGAAGCGGTTCCAAATACAAAGGGAATAATAGAGGGGACAAGGAACAACCTTGCCTTACCGATGCCCTCAGGTCACCGATAACACAACCAATAACCGACCAGACAACCTTGTTGTGCCATTAGCACGACAGATGGTGATGCATTTTGAAATAAGACCCTAAGTTTATGTGCTCTAACACACGAAATAAGAAGTTGCATCGTGCGTACATGACACACTTCATTTACAATCCGCCACTGTCTTCCTTCCTTTGCTTCTTTATAGCCTTGCTTATCACTACACAGACACTTCACAATACATGCATGCCAATCATTGACGCACTATGGCGCAAATGTGCCTAGAAGTTATCTTAAATCATTCAGCACATCTAAGATAGCGACCCAGTCTGATGGTTCAGATTGGGTTCTAAGCACCTCTCTAAGCTGCACAACACTTTCCATGAATTTTTCGCGGGCGGATCTAAACATTCTCATTGTGCGTTGCGAACCTGGACTTCACGTTTCTTACAAACTGGGGAGACTCGGGGTCATTATGAAGTCATATGGTATTCCTCCTGGGTTTTCTTTTGCTAGGAAGCTCATTTCATAAAGATCCAGCGGCAATTCTTTCTCTATAGGGCGCTGGAGGATGTACCAATGAAATACTGCATTTTCTTAAAAAGAAAACCTTTTTAAGAGTTATGTCAGTTAACAATTCTGTTGACGTTGCCAAGAAAAAAAAGAAAATGAAAAGAAAAATTTGCCGCATTCATTTTTCGCGGCATGCTCTTAGGAAAGGTCGAAACGGTATGCTACGCCAATCACACTTTTTTTGCCTAGATAAGGTTCCTTATTTAATATTCCTTCTATCACAGAAAATAGATCACATGATGTGACCTAGTAATAAATATTCACCATGGTTTGCCCACCAGTTGACATTAAAGGTCTTCAGTCACGTTGTATAAAAATTCAATGCAGTTCGTGCCCACCAACGTCTGACCTTAAGGCGCAATCGCTGTTTTTTGTTATTATTGTCTTGTTTCTTATATATTTTTTGAGCGCTGTCACAGTGTCGTGCACATGCGCAGAAAACTACACACAGCACTTAATTTTTTTTTGTATCTGCTCTAGGTATAGCCCCCAACTCGCCGTCGTGCCACTGGAGACCTAATTTCACAATGCTATACGAAGGGCTCTTTATTCTGCCAAGTTTGTTATCCAATAACCCACATTTAGCATCCTGAAAGACTCAATAATCAGATGCGGAAGCCGCAGCCTCTTCGAACCTCACTCACATCGTAATGTTATCTAATATGCCATTTTGCGCACCTAAAAAACATTGATGCCACTGATCCTTTTCTTACAGAGCATCTATTGTTTCTCTTTTAACACAGGCATTTAAATTACCAGCTAAAAAATGTACGGAGATCTGAAACAAATAAATTGTTACACCCATGAGAAAACTAACAGCAGAAAACACATCAAAGTGATACTTGAGGTTACCAAAATGCGTAGGTTTTCTACATCAGTTGGCGCTCAGGCTTAGAGCTCACTTATTTTTAGATATTCGGATTCCTAAACATTCGACGAAGCACTCTGCATCGAAGTGGTTGAAGCAAAGCCGATAAGTGTCTGTTTCCATCCATCTCTCCGAAACGCACCTTCCCATGCAGAACACTGCGCACCACTTTGTGTAAACCTGTGACATGGACAATCATGTCATGGAGTCTTCACTTCTGTATTTGGGGATTCCTTGACACGGGCATCAACTTTGGCACCCGGAAACCGTCAGAGCACCGTCGACGCTGTCTCAAGGGTAACATGGGCAAAATCGTGATTTTCAAAGCGCATATCCAAGTTGAAAAATGTCACCTTGTTGCTAGAACACAATGAACAATACACAAGCGCACTCGTGCTTAAGCCCCATTAAAAACACATGCTCTGCGAAAACACCGCACGCTTATTCGAGCACAACCCGAGCCCTGCTACAGGCCAGCGTCGAAGTACCAGACTCTATTTCTAAATCGCAGCACGAGCGCATGCCCTGAAAAAACAAGAAAAGAAAGAAAACGCGGGATGTGGCGCTCCAACCAGTACTTAAGGTGTACATTTAATACCGAGGCCGGTGTATGTATGTGCAACTTCCTCGACTGAAGCTAGCGCATTACATGCAGCCTTTCGCAAGCAAACGACGAGCGCACGTGTTACGTCTGAAATTAATTGCAGTCGTATACTGTATTTGATTGGTGCATGTATATCAAACTATATTCAGCGCACGAAGCCTGTTGTTATAAGCGGGTTTGACTGTACTGCGAAGAGCCGCTGTGATGTTTGGACTCTGACAAGTTTTCAGATTTCCACATCACCTTTAAAATAATCCACAGGTACTCCTGGAAATCATCACGGGACTCTATATAGTGCCACCTGAAAAATATTCTCGGAAACCACTCAAGTACACACAAGGGACATTCGCTCCGTGCAGTTATGCATAACAGGCGCTTACGGGAACTGTAGACGGTTTGCATTGACCTCATTAAGGACGCTATATTAAGGTGCTACCACGTCGAGAATCCAGCCAACACAATGCTTGGTGGTCGCTTACGACTTTAAAATGTCTGACGTCTAGGTAAGGCTCAAACTTTGCCGTAGCCCAAATGATAGTCAGGCACGCCGTTTCCGTCGTACAGTCACTAGATTCGCCTTTCCGCAGCGGCCGGCTAGCTTAAGCTATGACCCTTTCAAACGCGCATTTACTTTGGTGCCGAGATCACGGTGCATGGTGCCGAGGTCTACGCTATTAGCGTGGGTGTGGATTTCAGTATCGGTGTGTTTGTCAAATGGTGCAACTACTGGCAGTGACGTCGTTTCAGTTCCTGAAATGCTTCGACCTGCGTTACTGCCCACTTCATTTCGACGTCGGATTTTGTGCGAAGAATCAGAGGAATGGCGTTGCGAAGAAGTCTTCGAAGAAAAAGAAAGCATCTATACAGTCGAACACCTTTATAACTGAATTAACACAGCAAGCTAGGCGAGTTGATAACAGAGCCTGTTCCTATAGGGAGGGGCAGCGCAACCCGGACGAAGAACAAAGGAAGTAGACGATGCGAGCACACCTTTATAACGAAGTGCTTTGTGCCTCAGATATCGTTCATTATAAAGGTCACTTTGTTGTAAAGGCCGCACGCAGCACAGCTCGCAATAGAGCCGGGTCAAATTATTTCATCGTTATATAGGTTATTTCATTGTGGAGGTGTTCGTTGTAAAGGCACTCGCTTGTAGTTGGCACACAAGCCAATGAGCCTGCGCAATGGCTCCTTGTCGACGGGTTGCGGAAACTTTGCGATGGCATCATTCTTCTGCGGGTTGGGACGAAGTTCAGTATTACTGATGAAGTGACCCAGGAACAGGAGTTCTTCATGCGCAAATCGGCACTTTTCCCGCTTCAAAGTCAGTCCGGATGATTTGATCGCCTCTAATACTTTGCCAAGCCGTCCAAGGCGATCACCGAAGCTCACGGCAATGATGAATACGTCATCCACCTAAACAGGACAAGTCTGCCTCAAGCTTGCCAACACCGTGTCTGTTACGCGCTGGAACGTTGCAGGTGTGGATACTTGGCATTACGTTGAACTCACAGAGGCCATCCAGCGCGATAAGCGCGATCTTCTCTCAATTGCTCTCGTAAACTTCTATTTGTTAATAGCCAGTCTGGAGATCCACCGAAGAAAAATACTTAGCACTGCAGAGATTGTCCTGAACGTCGTCTGTTCGTGGCAAGGGGTATCGTCCTTCTTGATGACTTTGTTTAGGCGAGGATAATCGACGCAGAAACGTGGAGTTCCATCCTCCTTCGTCACTAAATCTACCGGAGAAGCCCAAGTACTCTTGGAAGGCGGAGTGATTTCTTCGTGCGTTATTTAATATACTTCTTGCTTTATGGCCTCTCTTTCTCTCGTATCCAAACTCGATACGGGTTGAGACGGAGTAGTCGAGCACGTTCTTCGTGTATTATGCGATGCTTAGCCATTGGTGTTCATTTGAATAAGCAGCCCTTGTATCGTTGTGTGAGACTTACTTTGTAGCTGTTGTTGTTTACGAATGGGCAGGCTTGGATTGATGTCTAATCGAAAAAATTGTTCAGGAACTAGATGCGGCACAATCTGAGAGGGCTAACGTATAGCAGGCTTCTACATTTTCATCCATATATAATGCGATTGTTGCGCCCTTGTTGAGGTGTTTGTATTCCTGGCTAAAATTTTTCAGCATCAGCTCCACTTTTTTTCGATGCAACCGAGCCGTTCCCTGTACGACACCGATTTCACGGTGGAACAGCAGATGTTAATCACCCTCGGCGACTCCTGCGCCGGCAGGTGTTTCGGTGCCGAAGGGAATTACGACGCTGTAAAATGGCGGGTTGCTGGCTTGATCATCGAGTACGTTCAAGACACGGTAACTGAAAGTCCTATCCGGTTGTGCGGCTTGGTTCGTGGATAGCGTTATTGACTCGGATATGACTGCGCCGGGCTGGATTAGGAAGTCCGTGCCGGTGATTACGCCCCGCGAGCACTGCTGGAGAATCAGGAAGCTCGCAGGGCAAGTCTAATTATGAATCGTGACCCTTGCTGCGCTGATTATAGACGGGTGGTATTAGGCGGCCGGAAGCTTTCCCTGCTTCAGGGATTTCCCATGCAGCCTATGCATTCCTGAACCTAGTTACGTTCCTGAACTTGGTTACTTTCCTGAACACTGCGACGAGCGGTCAACTGACACAATGCTTGGTGGTCGCTTACGACCTTAAAATGCCTGACGTTTAGGTAAGGCTCAAAGTTGGCCCTTGTGCCCGCTTGAGCAGTGACCTTGTGACCATTATTATGCATGTTGCTCTCCAGAAACAGTTCTCTATTACGTGTGTGTTTTTTAATTTTCTTTTCGCATTCTTTTTCTCTCATCTATCCCATCCCTTTCTCCGTCCTCCGATACAGGGTAGGCAACCGGAGATATTCTCTGGTTAGCCTCTCTTTCTTACCTTTGCATTTCTTTTTCTCTCTCTCTCCCTTGAGGTCGCGGTGGTTTTTGGCTTTGCATTGCATTGTGCTAAATTTGCCTTGAATAAATAAATAAATAAATAAAAGTCAGGTTGTGGCGTCAGATAACGGCTGATTAGAGCTTTCCGGATGCTGTTACATTGCGTTGTCGGGCCTTCTTTAGGCGACGTTTTCTTGGCTTTGAGGCTGTTTGGTGGCACGTCGTAGCTACGTCGTCGGGATAGTTCTTGCAGCTTCTTCGTTGGCGGTGGATGATCTTGATCACTCCGACGAATAACTACGGCACGTCCATCGGTTGTTGCATTTAATTTTACGGATAAGGACTAACACGCTACCAATTTGTTTCCGTAAGTGCTCAATTTTCTGCTTTAGCACAAGTTAAATCTGGCGTCCCTCAGGGCTCCGTACTTGGAACAATTTTATTCTTAAATGACATTAATGACATCAGTAACAACCTGACTTCAACAGTTCGATTTTTTGCAGATGACTGCGTTCTTTACAGACAAATTATTGCATCTGAAGATACTATTTTACAGGCACACGTTAACAAAATTTCACTTCGGTGCGAGCAATGGCAAATGGAAATAAATGTTTATAAAACAAAAACAGTGACATTTACCAGAGCCAGTAACGTTCAGTCAAGTTCATATTCTATGAACATGCACATAGGGAATGTGTCTACGTTAAATATTTGGGCATCCATTTAACTTGTAACCTTACATGGAACAATCACATTGATTAAATAATTTCGAAAGCAGATAAAACACTTGGATTCATTAGGCGAAATTTGTATTTAGCAAATCATTCATCTAAACTATCAGCTTACACAGCTCCAGTTCTTTCAAAAGATGAAATTACGCTTCCATAATATGGAATTCAAATGCGACATACCTAATAAACAAGCTTGAATCTTTACAAAATAAAGCAGCATGCTTCATCAGTAAGACCTACTCTAAAACATCCAGCATCACGGCTATCAAAGAGTCCCTCCTACTGCTCTTTCTAGAAAAACGACAACTGTTAGCACTGCTTTCCCACTTCAACAGATTGTATCATACCCTGTCATCCTTTACTGCATCCCATATCAAATCCCCGCAACGAACTTTCCCCTGCCTCGACCATCCCTTCAAAGTGCGTCCCATGTTTGCACGTACGAATCTCCTTCGACAGTCACCGCTCTTTCTTGCTATTTATCACTGGAACAGGCTGCCAAAAGAAATTGCTTCTATACATGATCATGACTTGTTTGTAAGCAATTTTGTGGTTTTGACCCATTGTAAGTGCATTTACATGCTTTGCAGCGAGTTTCATTTTTTTCCATCTTGTATGCATGTCTTTCTTTTTCTTTCTTCTTTATTTTTTGTTGTGTTCAGGAACCTGTACTACGGTGTTCTATATTGCCTTTCCCCTCCAACTGAGTTTGAAATATCTTGTTGCTATCCCCCCTCCCGCCCACTTTGTAATGCTTGCAAGGGCCTTTAGGGTACCTGAATTCAAGAAAAAAAAAACGGCCACGCAAAAACGGCACTGATGATCTCTCGAAGCTCTTTGGGGCCTAGTGCTTGGATTTCGCACATCAGCGTAAACATTTGGCGAGGTCATTTTGCCTGGTACGCATTTCCAACGTCTTCTCTACAGCCATGGCTTGCGATAAAGGATCCGTGACAGTCTTGGGTGGGTTGAGAAATAATACGGCAAAGAGGTCTTGCTTCACACGCTGCATCAAGAAACTAATTTTCTTTTCTTCTGGCATGTCGGGTTTCGCGTGACGAAACAGGCGGGTCATCTCTTCACTGAAGATCGATATTTCTCTTTTTTTTTCCATACGGAAGCTGCTTGCCACGTATTAGCGGAACTTCAACCCTTTCTCTTTGTACGACGCTCGTAAAAATCTGTAGAAAGCTGCGGCAAAATAGGTCCCATGTTGTTAGGGTTGCTTCTCAATGTCAAACCATATCCGAACAGCGTCATCTAAAGAGGAATAGACATGGCACAACTTGTCGTAGCAGTTCCAACTATTTCGCATTTCTCCCGCCAGCTTTCCAGGTCCCTGGGTTGTTGCAGCATCATAAGCGACACTAAGGCTGTCATTGTGCCAGTTGATTTTGCCACAATCTTCCTGGGTTTCTTGGATAGAGTCCTTGCAGACTGCGGCTAGATCGCTACTTCGTGGCGAGGTTGATGTGGTCTTCAATGATCGGGCTTTTCTCGCGGCTTGCAGGGGGTGTGCAGCTCACAACGAAGAAACTTCCTCCAGATGTCACGTTGTAGTGATGGTAAATAACCAGACGGTGGCACAACTGCGAGTCTCTAGGCTAAGTCTTTATTGGGCCAACATATGTTCAGAAAAAGACCTAACACTAAATCACACCGATAACAGTGAACGCTGTCCTCAGTCGTCGATGCAGAGCTTCGGCTACTTATACATTACTCATTCTAGATTCCAGCGTAACCGCTGGCGCTGGCGTACGTTCCAGAAGTGTACACTACTATTCGTGTCACGCACGCGCTCTCACGAGACAAAGTTCTTTAGGTATAGAACTGGCGGCAACGTTCCAGAAAGTTTCGATACATGAAGGCGCGTCTTTCGCTGAGCGATAACTTTGTAAGAGTCGCTAGTGGCAGAGAAACGGTCACCGGAACAAGATAAAGAATCTGCAGTGACGCCGTCGTCACTGCCATGTTCGGGTAGTAGCACGGTGAGAAGGCTGCGCCCGTGAGGTCACACGCGAACTATAAAGAAAATAAATTTTCTCATCATGGGGCATTTTCAGATGTGGGAGGACATTTTGTTAATGCAAATATTATCTTTCCGCGCGCGCAAGTTCGGCGTATAGCATAGTGTGCAGAGCGCTCGGCTTGAAACCCTGCATTGTTGCGCTGATCAGCCCGCATACCTGTTCAGACACTAGTTCTTATATGTTGGGAGGCACGATGCTTGCTGACCTCATTGGAGAAGGATGCCTGTGGTCGGCAACGTTCCAGAAAGTTTCGATACTTGAAGGAACGTCTTTTGCTGAGCGCTAACCTTGTAAGAGCCACCATCGGGGTTCACACCATCAGCACGTTCAACCTCCGCTTTGTGGTGTTTAAAACAACCTCAAGTGCGTCTTACGGTTCCAGGGATAAGAAAGAAGACTGACCTGCCTACCTTGGCCTTGAAGCAAGCAGCTCTGGATTGTTTGCACATTTTCTACTTTGACCGAGTTTACATATATACGGATGGCTCTTCCACCCAGACCAGCTCCACCGGGGCAGTGATTATACCATCACGATCACTAAGCATCCGATACAAGATTTATCACTTGACAACATCGACCGGTTCGGAGCTTGTTGCCCTCCGAGGTGCCGTTGATTATATTAACAACTAACCGCCTAATCGGTGGGCAATATTCTGTGATTCAAAGGCGGCTTTACAATGTCTTCTGTCATCTCTTCGTCGCGGGTCCTGTGAACAACTCGTATCGGAGATACGAGAAATTCACCATCACATGATTGCGAAAGGGCACGACGTCGTGTTTCAGTGGCTGCCTGGCCATTGCGGTATCTCCGGCAACGACTTCGCTGACGACGCTGCTAAGAACGCACACGAAGGAGCGACCCTTGTTTCTATGCCTTTATCGCGTACTGACGCAGCCCAACACTTAGGCAAGCTAGCGCATCCTATGACATTGGAGAAGTGGCACACACCTGATTTCACTCAACATCGATTGCACTCCCTCGATCCATCTATGCAACTGTGGCTGTTAGCAGGGCTTCCGCGTAATGAGGAAACAATGCTGTGCCGCTTACGCTTGGGCGTCACATTCACGAATGCATATACGTTTTTGATTGGAATGGCTGATAGCGCCGAGTGCAATGCCTGCGGTGTCGAAGAAACTATAGACCATCTACTGTGCTACTGCCCATCATTTGAATATGAAAGACAAGATCTCTGCACAGCTCTCAACCAGTTAGATAGAAAACCGTTCACCTTGAACAAGTTCTTGGGACCATGGCCTCGCATATCGCAGCTACAAAAGGCCACAAAAGCGCTGCTGCGATAGTTGAAAGATACAGGATTGAGTCAGCGTCTGTAATCCGGACTGAGTGACTGAACGATATCCCCGGTGGACTTTCTCTTCTTTCTTTAATCTTTCCGTCCCCGTTTCCCTTTCCTCAGTGTAGGGTAGCCAACCGTGCTCAGTCCTGGTTAACCTCCCTACCTTTCATTTATTATTTGCTCTCTCTCTCTCTGTCCTTATATGTTCCGTTCCGTCATACGGGGCTCCTGAACCATAACGTCATACTCGGACGAACGATACTAACGCTCCAGCTCCGCTATTTATACAAATATAGAAGAAAACAAGCAAGGAAGCAATAGAAGGCGTAGCATGGTCACTCATTACCGGTGGAACATTGCGAGCGTCGCACGTGCGGTATAATAATGAATTAGGTTTCACGTGCCAGAAGCACGATCTGATTGTGAGGCACGCTGTAGCGGGGTACTCCGGAGATTTGGACCACCTGGGGTTCTTTAACGTGCACCTAAATCTAAGTACACGGGTGTTTTCGCATGTCGCGCCCATCGAAATGCGGCCGCCGTGGCAGGGCACCTCGTGCTCAGCAGCCCAACACCATAGCCACTGAGCAACCGCGGTGTGTGCGCATGCTGTATCGGGCCAATACGAAAATATTTGCAGCGACGAAATAATTCGAGTAGCAAGGGAAGAAATTAAAAGCAACCTAAGTCACCGAGAAGTGTTGGAGAGCCCTTTTGATTTGGGCGTTTAGATATGGTTTGCTAGACGGATGATTTATCATCTCTTTTTTTCTCTTTTTTTATTAACATGATAACATAGAAGTTGGCGCCTTCACGAGGCAGAAATGACTTCTTGATTTCACAGAACGTTTTCACGAGAAGCATCTAAAATTCTGAATGCAGTCACAGTGCACGAAAACAAAGCTTCTGCAGAGAAGTTCAGGAAGCTACAGATTATAGTACAAGATCGCTCACAGACATGCACAAACACGTGCAGTCCCATAAATAAATCAGAGTACTTGAAGTCGTGCGTGAAAACACGCAGTGTACTGTTTTGCAGACAAATGGATAAAAATTACGCAGCATACCATATAACTAATCAACTAAGTATTGTGGTGGAAGTGCCAGCAGTGCTGCAAGTGGATTTAGTCTGGCGGTTAAGGCAGGCGATGGCTGCGGCCAAGCCTCCTTTTTGTTCACGTCGAAGTAAGTGCAAGAGCATTGGAAGAGCCGGTATCACGCAGGAAAACAATCAATAGGCGCGACACTTATACCTGGTAACTAAGGTATACACATAAGCCCATTCAGAGATATAGACGTAGTGGTATACGCATATTGAATATTCCTCCACTTTGTGAGCTCTCAAAGAGTTATTCATTTTGAGCGCAATATTTTGAACACAGCTCTGGCTTTCTTGTGTTTGTCTTCCTTTGGATACGGCAGTAGACTGCGCGCTTGTCAGGCAGGTACACGCGCATAGCCGTGTACCTTTCTGCCTTTCTCATAATTCACTTATCTGCCTTTTCCTTCCTTTTTCATTGAATAAGTATTCGCCGGCTATATCAACAACGCGGTCGATCGTAACACGATCGACGCAAGACTCGAGAGCTGTAGGCGTAGATAAGCGTTTCAGTCCATCAAAATATCGCGTGTCAAACTGCCCACTTGGTGAATAAAATATGGCTGTTCCAACTTGAAGCCTTAGTAGCGCAAAAGACGTTGAGTCAATTTTGGCAAGAACCATTGGAGTAGTGTTGCATATCTCCTTGAACGCAAATTGCTACTGACGGCTCACCTTAATGCAGGTGTAGTTTCTTGCGAGCTTGCCTTTGTTCAAACAATCATGATCATAATAATTCGTACAGAATGCGGTATCGGCGGGCTATGAAACATGATTAGCTGTTAGGCGTTACGATTGCCCTATATCCAAAGATTAGAGCAGTCAAACTTCCCATAGCATCTAGCAGCACTCTGAATGCATAAAGCAAGTTAATCCGGAGCCCTCCACTACGGCGTGCCTCATAATCAAATCGTGGTTTTCGTACGTAAAACTCCAAAATTTAATTCAATGCATAAAGCAAAGATAACGCCGGCCCACCTCTCATGTACTTCCTCTTTCTCTTTCCCAAAACTAATCTGAACTGAACCTGTTTGTGCAGAAGGAAACATACAATAATTCCCCATCAAGCACACACACACACACCCGCACACACACACGCACACCCGCACACACCCGCACACACACGCACACACACGCACGCACTCTCTCTCTCTCTTTTTCGCTCGCTCCGACTCAGTCTCACTCGCTGATAAAGCCCAATTGCTCACTCGGAAGGAAAGTGGAGCTAACGAATGCGGGGTCTTTCAGAGCGCGCTCACTACAAATCTCGGCAGGCCACTAACGACGCAGTACGTTATATATGGTTGGTTACTCGTCAGCCGGCCATTACCCTGTGTCCTCACCCGATATTTGTACTTGCTTTGTTCCTTCTCTGCCATGATTTCGTTTTCCTCTGAGAGCTGCCCCCGTGGAGGATGCTAACAAGTTTAACTACACGGTTTACCGCGCTCGCGTGGTGTAAAAGGGATAACACGGCCGGAGACAATCTGTTAACCCCACGCGTGGCATGCCTCACTCGGCGGGATGCACGTTTGTCGGCGGGATGCACGTTTGTTTGCGTGTGCGTAATAATGATAGCTAATAGCCGCTGCTCGCCCTCGCTCGGACCCGAATCACGCTCCTGACGGCGTCACGTCTGCGCGTAGCGGAGGCGAGAGTTTTACGGAAGTCCGCTACACATTGCCCCGCTATAGTTTCACGCAGTGTTGCGAACGGTATAGCTTCGACTTGTCTTGGATGGGAGTATACGCAAGGGCGTAATCTAATGGACGCAAAGGTATAGTATGGGGAAGACAACCTTTACTTACATGCGCCCTTGTACTCAATTGCAGGTTACTTGTTCGAGCATGGCGCATCTTTATTTGCTCTCCATGCGGATGACAAACTGTGCACTTCACAAATCTCGTTGAAAGCTTTGACATTGTTATAATGTTCGAGCCTGTCGCAAACTCTACCGTTAGCCATTAAGTCTTCTCCAAGTTTTGTGAAACCGCTGCATCAGCGACGAGAGATTACAATTCTTTTGTATTGTAATTTTCAGTATCTCCCGACAATTCGAATCTGCAAAGATGCTATTCATCAGAAATTATATGTCAAATAGTACGTGCTCTAAGTCTACTAAGCGACTAAGCGGTTAAGTTCGATTGTGATTAAAAGCTAGCGATCTTCACGTTTCGGATAAGAATAGCAACAGACGGTAGATGATGATGTTTCGAACTACCATAAAATTTACACCTAAAGGAAATCCTTTGGTTTGGTGAATTGAATAGGGCTTTTCATTGATGCAGAATAATTCATTACCTAACGAGTAACTTGCTGCTGTTATAAATCATAGTCCTGCTCTCTTCACCCAAATATTTTCTGCGATGACTGGTTGGATGAGTAAGTTACCAGCGCAGTAGAGACATAAAGTAGCAGTGAATCGACACTGGCTATTTAGTCAGACTCTCTAGTATGTAAATTGGCCTTCTGATGTGCACTCCACTTGTCGCAACCACAAAGCCGCCGCGCGCGGGTCGCTTAATTACAACACGTATAGAGCCGCACTCACCCTCGTCACGCTTCCGGTTCGCGCAGCGCTGCCCTCAACTAGCTGGAGCGGGGTGCACGCGTCCTCTCCCTAACAACGGGGTTAACGGCGCTAACTGCGTGAGCGCGCGGTACACCGACACTTAATCAACGCCCCCCGATGCGTAGCCACACGCACCAGCCCTTCCAACTGCTTTCGTCGGCATTGTGTTTGCAAGAGATAGGGTGACTGGTTACATTCGCTTCGCTCTGATTCCGTCATCGATTCGCCAGGCTTCTGCCTGGCAGACGGCTGATATATGTGTGCGTACCCACTCAACTCGTTGTCGACGTCGTCGGTTTGGTATGGTCTCTCGCCCCGTCCTTCCGGTCGTAATCGTTATCTCGACGAGGCTGCGTCGATTTGGAAGCCTCTCAGCTCGCGGTTGGCCCTTAATTGCATCCAGCGAGCAGTTTCGGATTCGGGTGACGGGGGGAACGCAGGGGGGATGTGGAGGCAGATCGCGTGGCTGGTAGCCGGCAGTAACGCTCCATTAACGACTCGTAAACAAAGGCCTACTGGTTCCGCGAAATAACGCGAGGACTGACGTTCGCCGAACATGCAGAGCTCTTGTTTACGCGATTGCCCCACCAGTGCCCCTTGGGAGAAAGTCGTTTAGTAAGCGGAGAAGAAAAAGAACGGGAACGTAGGCTATTCCCGTGCAGACGATATCAGATTCACTGTTAATAAAGCAAACATAAGCCCAGAAAAAAAAATTGAAAGAAATGTCAGCTATTCTTCTGGCTCTGAGTCCATTTGCTGCGACAGTGGCAGGCTTTTATAGCGGACACAGCCTTCTTCTCAAGATGGACTTCTCCAAGTTCAGCAGTACTGACTTTTTAATGAGTTGGTTTGACATAATGTAAATATCTTAGAGCTAATTGAAAGCAGATGACAGCAAGGGCTTTTGTTAATGTCACTTAATTGCTGTCTCCGCCTTGTTAACCCTAGAAAACTCGTAACAGCTTCTTTGACTTGCATACGACGCTAGCCCTCGTCCGCTACAATGATGCCTGAAACACAAGCACAGACGCTAGAGTCTCTTGTTGGGAGCGATACCCCGCCCAAATGACCAAAGTCGCAAGATGCAGTGGTTAGCGTGTCCGGATCCCTACTGCCAACTGCCGCACGGACATGAGCTTGAATCGTGGGCAGTCGGCAAATTTTTGTTTTCGCATCGTGGCCTCACGGCAACGAAACGATAACGTCTACGGCTCGACGACTTGATGACGTCGTTGGCGTGATGGCAAGGACTCACGAAGGGGCACGGCAAACCAAGTTCGGAACTTTGAAATGCTGTCATAGTAAAAGAAAAGTAAGATAAAATTATTAGCATGTAACACTATGGTTGCTAACGACGCTAATTGGCGGGATTGACATATGGAGAAGAGAGAGAAAGAGAAATTAGAGAGGAAAGCAAAGCAGCGAGTTTAACAAGAGCAAATGCGCTATCCGCTATTCCGGATTAGGTGAAGAGAATAGGGTAGAAAAATGAGAGAGAAAGGAAAGGAAGATGCGAAGGTGTTGTTGTAGCGCGAGTGAAGAGCAATGAGACCATGAGTGATGAGCTTCAAACACAGAATAACTTTTAAAGTGAAAGCTTTACTGGCCGCGAACTTGCGATTTCGCCGTGGCGGTGCTCCGAGGAGGCACATGACGTCACAACGCGTGCCTCGCCGCGGATATTTCTCTCTCTCTCTCACTCCCTAGTTACTACTGCGCATGTGCCACTAGTAGCACTGAGCCACAGGGGTCCCGTCGTTGCGCAGCGCCGCGCCTTTCCGCCACCGCCGTTTGGTATGACGTCACTCACGTTCCTCGTCCTTGCGCTCGCCTCCGCTCGCTTCGCCAGCTGCGTCGCATGCCTGTAACATGTCGGAGGATTGAAAAGGAGAGCTCGCGTGCGCCGCAACCACCGTTGAGGCGGCAGTGTGGTCGGTGACAATTCTGATAAGCAGGAGGAGGCCTGGAATCGACATGGGAACGAGATGAAGAGGAAACGAATTGCCGAGGAAGCAGACGAACAGTGCGCCGAACGACTGGCTAAACGCCGCAACATAGCTAGACAACTGGACTAACCTGGACTTGCAATCAAGATAAACCAAGGCTAACCATGCTATACCTCAGCTTTCGCTACGTATATCCTGGCATAGCCGAGCTAAGCCACTGCCAATTTTTTTATTCTCTCCCGAGAAGCGGGGCCCAGTGCACCAACAGACTTGCCTGTCGTGTGCATAACATGGTGTCCCAGAGTAGCGCCATAAACTATCCATTCAAACGCGCGCCTGTTATAGTGGCTCTCGGATGGCGTTCACTAAACCACTCGCGTCCTTGTGACATGCCCGAACGTTACAGGTCCATTCGAATCGAATGGTCGCAGTGTGTGAATTTATTATTTAAACATACACCTCAAACCTTTGTGTCGGCCGTGGCAGGAATTGAGACATTGTACAAAGTCAGACAAATAATTTCAGTTCACAATGTTCAACAAATCTCGAAATCCAGGCTGCTATTACAGGAAACCGACAAAAATGAAGTGCACATAATACATAACGACATTGCAAAGGAGAGGTCTGCTAATAAATTCCAAAAAAACATTACACATTGCAACAATTACAACACATTGCAAGGAATAACGCGAGACATGTAGATAGTACAATGATTTCATTTATTGAAATATCATTGCGAGTACTTGCAGCCACACACACACAGTAAATCACCATGCAAAAAAAAAGCAAGGAGAAGAAGAGAACAAAGAATATGCCAAGGCAACGTTGCCATTACTAAAATACTAAATGGAATTCACTAGACCCGAAAAAAAGTAAGTTGAAGAGCCGCAATGAACAAAAAACATCTGGGAGTTAGTTCCACTCCTTTACAGCCCTAGGAAAAAGCGAAAATTGGAAATGATGACTATGAAATTTATGTTTTGTAAGATGCTTCCTGTGTTTGGTTTTTGTGTTTCTAGTGATCAAAAGTATGAGATACTTTGATGAGCCACTACCTAAGTCTTTATTTAATAGAAGAAATAAATTTGAGACGTAGGAGCTTTGCTGCAGTGCTAATTGTTGATATACCGGCTCTGTTCCTAAGTGCTGTGGGTGAATTGTGGCAGCTATACTTACTTGAAAATGAATCTTCATGCTTTGTGTTGAACGTTCTTCAACCTCTTAGTGCACTTTTGTGTTTGAGGGGACCAGCAAATAATAGTATATTCCAGGGCACAGGGTACTACTGATGTGTACGCTAGCAGTTTGGTATCGAAAGGGGCAGAGCTGAGTGAACGTTTTAGTGAACAGAGCGCTGACAAGGCTTTAGTTGAAATGTGGATTAATTGAAGAGCCCGATGTACAGTACAAGAAATATACGACGTTAGGATGGATAGTTGGGCGTGTCCTACTATCCATCCTAACTTCAAATTTAAGAACAGACGTAAGCTTTGCCATATTCCACTGTCTAGGAACTGCTCCGGAATCCATTCATTTCTTCAAAAAGGAGCACGAAATCTTTTGCTATCCATTGAGCATGCCGTTTATAAAAGGTATTGGGAATTCCATCAAGTCTGGTTGACTTTTTATTTCAAGGTTAAGTAACATAGGTAGAATGCCAACCTCTGAAAATATGACGTGACCCAGCTGAGGAGTTTTGTGCGAGTTCTGGCACCCAGTAGCAGGCAAGACTTCATCGTCTGACATGACATGACATGACAAGAACTTTATTTGAGTCCTGAGGGACTGAGACCTCGGGGAGCCAAACCGAAGGCTCCCGAAGATCAAGTCGGTGGCTCCGCCCACGATGGAACCGGGAGATCAAGTCCCGCGGCAATGTCGTGGGCCCTCTGGACAGCCTGGAGTTGAATGTTGAGATTGCTGCTCTTGAGAGAGTCCTGCCATTGTTCTTTCGTGATGGGTGGAGAGGCGTTAAGGGCTGGGCACAGCCAGAGCATGTGGTCAAAGGAGCATGAGTCATGACCACATTTGGGGCACGACTGTGAGTGTTCAGGATCTATCCTGTGAAGAGACCGAGGAGTGGGATATGTACGGGTTTGCAGGAGTCTTAGTGTGGTAGCCTGAGGTTTATTCAATTTGGGGTGAGGGGGTGGAAATGTCCTCCTGCCTAGTCGATAATGAGAAACAATTTCGTGGAATGTACTTAATGGATCTTTGTGGATGTTGACCTCGTTCCAAGCCTGGCTAACCGCGACAGCGCGGTGCGTGAAATCGCGCGCTCTCCGGTGGGCCTGCTCGTTAGGATTACATCCAAGCGGATTAATTGAGCTGTCTAGATGGGCTGGGAACCACGAGATTTGGTATCCTCCTTCGGTACTCTCCCTAGTCCTTTGTAGTGCTTTGATCACAATACTGTACGCCTGTTCAGATATGAGGGCGGACGAGAACGATCTAACCGCGGTGCGCGAGTCCGAGAAGATGATAGCGGGAACTTTTGAGCTGTGAAAAGCCAGAGCGATCGCCGCTTCCTCCGCCACATGGGCAAACTTAGTATAAACAGAGGCTGCATTGACCAGGTTGCCCCCCACGTCTACCACCGTGACAGCGAACTTATCCCCACTGTCATATCTGGCAGCATCGACAAAGAGGGCATCTAGCTTCTGCTGATTGATCCTTTTAAGGATGGACTTGGCTCTCGCGAATCTTCTGCCTTGGTTATGCACTGGGTGGATGTTTCGCGAGACGGGGTCAACCATGATGTGAGCTCTGGTTTCCCGGGTCAAGCTAACTTTGGTCGCCGGTTCATGTCTGGGTTGGATTCCTGCTTCTTCTAAAATCTTAATCCCTGGCTTAGTGGATGAAAGTCTCATTATCTGAGCCGCTGTGTGAGCTTCTATTAGCTCATCGATGGTGTTATGGAGTCCTAGCTCCAGCAGCTTCTCAGTGCTTGTGGACTGCGGAAGGCCGAGCACGCCCTTGAGGCCGGTTCTGATTAGGGAGTCGAGCTTGGCCTTTTCCGCTTTACCCCAATTAAGGTACGGCGCGATGTAGGTGACATGACTCAGGAAGAATGCCTGATAAGCTCTGAGCAAATTATCCTCTTTAAGACCGCCTCTTCGATTTGAGACGCGGGCTACAAGTCTTAGGACATTACTAGCCTGTCCAGTGAGCCTGTTGAGGGCCGTCGAGTTACAGCCCTTGGCATCAATGAGGAGACCTAGTATCTTGACCGAGTCCTTCCTCGGTATGGGATGCCCATTTTTAGCTCGAATTTCTACCGGCAGAGTTTCCAGAGGCGCAAGATTTCTCACCCCCTGTCTGGACTGGCGGTATAACAGTAGCTCTGATTTAGCGGGGGAGAGTTCAAGGCCTGTGTTTGAAAGAAAATCTTCGGTAGCCTCCAACGCGCTTTGTAACGACTGTTCGAGCATGGCTAGCGATCCGCCCGGCGCCCAGATCGTAATATCGTCCGCATAAATGGCGTGACCCACGTTCGGAATTGCAGCGAGGCGAGTGGAGAGTTTGTGCATGGCTATATTAAATAAGAGTGGGGAGAGGACTGAGCCCTGCGGGGTGCCGCAGGTGCCTAGTTCGTAGGGTCCTCCCGTGACCATGCCTAGTCGAAGGTGTGCCTTGCGATCAGCGAGGAAGGATCTGGTGTAATCATGAAACCGCTGGCCCAGGTTGAGAGACGAAATCTCTGTCAGGATGTGTTTATGCGCGACCCTGTCGAAAGCCTTGGAGAGGTCCAGTGCGAGGATCCCTCTCACGTCGCGAGTAGGGTTATTAAAGATTGCTTTCTTAAGCAAAAGCATAGCGTCCTGCGTGGACAACGCCTGTCTAAAGCCGATTAGATTGTGTCTAAATAGCTCCTTGTTTTCAATATGTTCAGTGATCCTGTTATGTATCGCGTGCTCCGCAACCTTGGCGATGCATGATGTAAGGGAAATAGGCCGCAGATTATTTATATGTGGAGGTTTTCCTGGTTTGGGTATGAGTACCACTTTTGCGGTACGCCAGTCTATCGGGACCTGTCCACTTTTCCATACCTCATTTATTTTGGCCGTGACTATCTCGATTGCCCTATCGTCTAGGTTCCTAAGGAGTTTGTTCGTGATTCCATCTGGTCCCGGGGCTGATCTGCCATTTAGATTGAAGAGAACGTGTCTGATCTCTGACACGGTGAAAGGTTCGTCTAGATCAGGTGCCGACAATCCCATGTAGTTCAAACGCTCTACTGGGCGATCCGCGTCTTCGGCGAGGGGGAGATAAGTACGTGCTAAGTTGTTGGCTAATTCCCTGTCGGTGAGACCGATTGCGGTTTGCTTTTTAATGAGCCTATCCGTTGCAAGGCTAAGAGTGTCCTTAGATTGTTTATCGTTGAGGAGACTTTTAAGTAAGCTCCATTTGCTACCTCTTCGCATACGCCCGTCCATTTCGGTACACGTCTCATCCCATTGCTGCCGGGCGAGCTGGGCCGAATAGGTTTCAATTTCCTTGTTAAGAAGCGCGATTTTCGATCTGAGTCTACGATTAAGCTTTTGGGTCTTCCACCTAGCTGAGAGGGCGTGTTTAGCCTCCACAAGGTGAGCAAGTCTCGAGTCCATTTTAGGAACTTCAACATCCGTAATGATTTCTTTGGTTGCTCCTTTAACCGCCTTGTTCAGATTATCTAGCAGATCTGCATAAGTTTCGTCTGGCGGGACTGTTTCATTTCGGATTTTTCGAAACAGGTCCCAGTCCACATACTCATATCTCGCGGGTGGTCTGGGTTTGACACGCAACATAATTTCAAGTATGTAATGGTCACTGCCTAGCCCCTCCTGGAGGTTGTCCCACGTGCCCTCGATACCTCGGAGGAAGGTGAGATCGGGAGTCGTATCTCGACTGACCGAATTACCGGATCTGGTGGGGAGCCTCGGGTCTGTGACGAGTATTAAGCCGAGCTCTGCAGCGTTGAAGGCCAAGTTTGTCCCTTTTGCACTTTTGTAATCGTACCCCCATTCCGTATTGGGTGCGTTAAAGTCACCCGCGACAACGAGAGGCGCGTTTCTCGCCACCCTAGACGTGGTGCCTAGTAATGCTTTAAAGTCTCTTTTCCTATCCGATGGTGCGCTGTACACGTTGAGGATGAAAATTTTAGAATTGATTGTTCTGTTGGGTACGATCTCTATTAACTGGGCCTCGAGGCCCGCTTTGTACGCGCGGACCTCGTGCTCAACGAACGAGATGTTTTTTCTGATTAGGGTAGCGATACCTCTGCCCTTTTCTCTCCTGTATGCTACCGTGCGGTACCCCGAGAGGGAAATTTCAGCTGTACATAGCGCTTCCTGTAACAATATAACTTGCGGCTTGTCCGCAATAGACCTGATAAACTGTCCTAGTGGGGCCTTGCGCCTCTGGAAACTTGCGCAGTTCCACTGCCAGATTTTCAGATTCGTGCTGTTTGCGTTCGCCATTTTGCCTACTGAGTATGATGAATTAGCCCTTTAGCCCCACTTTCGGGATTCGGGTTTGCCTGATTCTGCACTGTCGACACCGTAAGCCTGCCTTTGGCTTGGACCTTGGGTCTCTCTAGTTGAGTTAATCTCGTCTCCATCCCGGAGAGCATTTCCATCATGCGTCCTAGGGTCTTTTCTATGGCAGCTAGCTTGCCTCTGCTGTTTATTTTGGCAGGAGGATCGGCGGCGGTAGCTATGGCTTCGCTCGGCTCAGCCATCTCATCCTCCTCTTCTGACTCGCTGACCGGTTCTGGGTTGGGAGCTTTACGCTTGGATTTACCAGCAAGTGGGCCTAGATCTTTAATTTTATCCTCATCGTGGTTCGAGATTTGCCCTCTAATGCTATTTAGGGCTTCTTTAAGCTCTGCAAGTTCGCGCCTGAGCTGTTGATTTTCCGCCTCAAGTGATTGGATTCGCGGATCATTCACTTGCTCTGACTGTGCCTCACCGCTTGCTCTTTTGGCCGTCGTAGTCTTCTTTCCCATCAACGGTGCTGTGCCGGAGCCCTTGACCTTGTCGGCCCACGTGGCCCGTTTCGCGGGCTGGGAGCGAGACCGGGACCGGGATCTCGACCTGGATGCGCTGGAATTCCCGCCTTTCCCTGAGCCGGTTCGCCTCCTGGAGCGAGAGCGCCCCCTCGATTGTGAACGGGATTGCAGGTTGGAGCCACCATATGCTGCCGCAGGTGTCGCCGAGTTCTTTGCGTAGGAGATGCTGATGTCATCGCCGCTGGCCATCTGTGCTTTTCGCAACATTTGTTGTCGCCTTCGACGCCGACGCCTAACGATGTATGGGATCTGGTAGCGTTGTTTGCATGTTCTATCCCCGGTGATATGGGGGCCGCCGCATGCTTCACATTTGGGTGTGCATTGGTGTTCCTCCTCTTGTGAATCTGATGACTTCATTTTCCCACAGCCGCGGCACTTCTTCTTTTCCTCTTCGCTACTGGGGCACACGTCGGCTCGGTGACCCACGTGGCCACACGCGTAGCATACATCCATCTGCCGTTTGTACAGAAAGCATGGAACGAGGGCGGCTCCACACATGACCGTGTTGGGCACTCGCATGCCGTCGAACAGTATAACAACTACTTGTGTGTTCTTAATTCTTCTGACTTCCAATGCCGTAGGGTTTCTTGGGTTCAGAATCATCCTCCTAAGGGCTCCTTCGTCAAATGAAGGGTCGATGTTTCTTATTACACCTTTGCACGTGTCATCAGGGGCAGAAATGTAGGCTGACACCTCAAAGGCGCCGAGCTTGGTATGTATCTTGCTGATTCTAGCATACGCCTTCGCGTTTTGATCGTGAGGGGTAGAGATAACCAAAATGTTCTGCATCTTGTTTGGGCACACGGTGTCCTCGGCAGTCTGCTGTTCCGTCAAGGCCGCCGCCATGGCCAGGGCTTGGGCGAGGAGTATGATATCCGTTTTGGAAACGTCAAGGCCTCCTTTGGGGCGCACGATGATCTTGATTTGGTCCTTGGGTAATTTCGGTAGCCTCGAGGCTGCCGTTACCTGCTTCATGAACCTTTTGGCCGGCGAGTTGGCCGTGCGGCTGCCAGCCGGCATATTCTTGGTGACACGTTGCCCGCCATATGACGGCGTACTCGTTGGTTGTTTTCGTTTGCTGCCGAGGGCGGTCGTCCATCCCGCTTCATCGAGCTCCTCCGGGGCGATTTCCATCCCCTCGACGAGTATGGCCCCGGGCATGGTTTCTGTTGGTCAGTAGTTCGCTTGGAACGCCGGTCGCCCGCGCCGGCGGGGGGTTAGGCCTACGCCTTCTCGCGCTGCCGCGCCTAAGTAGGCGTAGCCCGTTAGGCTTGGCGCTCTCGCGGCGTGGTCAGAGATTCGAGGAGTCACAAAATGGTG
This sequence comes from Dermacentor albipictus, assembly GCF_038994185.2. Taxonomy (NCBI): domain Eukaryota; kingdom Metazoa; phylum Arthropoda; class Arachnida; order Ixodida; family Ixodidae; genus Dermacentor; species Dermacentor albipictus. The sequence goes on from NC_091823.1 coordinate 39,803,721, forward strand.
AAAAGTCCACCCACCGATAAGAGTCCACTGTCTGCGGAATCCTCGGAACTTGCCGCTTCATAAAAGGTATAGTTTCCGTGGGTCGGCTTCGCAAAACAGCCGAAAACCTTGGAAAAAGGGAGCCGATGTGGGAACGTCCGCACTACTCTGCGACTTCTTCTTCGTCCTCTGCAAAAAAAACTGACTTAATATATTCGCTTTCTCTATGGCCTCGTCAGTGGAGGAATTGTGTTGTTTGTGCTCCTTAGAATTAATATATCACCAGACTTTGTGTGGTATGGTGTTTATAAAACTCTGTGATGTTATGCTTACTTAGTTTGGTTTCTGAAGCGCTGATTTCAGGGTACAGGAAAGCTCCCGAATCCTAGGAGAGTAGAAGGCTAATGGATAGTCCCTATTAAGTTTTTTTTTACATGCTAGAAAATTTTCGTTTCAGGTGAATGATTTCCTGCGAGACCCATGAATTAGATTTGTTCGTAGTTTTAGTTTTGGTAAGGACATAGGCTGATATGCAGCGTTCAACACTTGTCATAAACTGCAGCCAAAGGTCGTCTACGCACACTGCGCAGTCATCAGAGGCTAAAGAAAAAGCACAGAACGATTGATCTAGCTGATCAAGTACTGATGCATATGGGAAGGGACTATCCACGCCACACGCGATCAGGGGCCTGGGAACGTTCAGTCGGTTGCACAATCTCACTGCTTCTAAAACACACAGCAGTGCTGTCGTTTCAAATCGAGACACAGTGTCGAAGTTGAACTTGAAGTTTATTGTTTCAAACAACATTTGTGCAAGGTAATAATGATCAGCCCCCATAAGCACAAGTGCTTGTGTGCTCGGCTGGGCACGACAGAGCGCCGTACAGACATAATATATCAGCCTTTAAACAACCTAATCTTTTAGATGTGTCAGTAAGAGAAAAAGAGGAAGAAAGGTTCAGAGAATCAACAACTATAACAGGGCGGGAACGTACTTGTAACAGCAAAGAAGTAAGTTCCGAGGAAGATAAAAATCAAATGATTAATGGCGCCTGAACAAGTGACGCCTTCAGACTGCAGGCTTCCCTTGTTCGTCCACTCTTGATAAGCACTGAGTTTTGATGAAAGGAAAGATATTCATGCAAGTAGGGTAGGTTAGGTAGTGCAAAGCTGCTAAGAAAAAAGTAACTAGCGGATCTCACGCGTACCTGAGAATATGTTACAACCGAAGCTATTTTTTATACTTGCTAAAACGTAGATGTAGACGTAAAGCCTTAGATTTAGTGGCATGGCTTAGATTTAGTGACCCACTCTTGGGTCATGATGAACAATGTAATTCAAAAGGAAATAACAAATGCAAAAAGTACGAAAACACAATTTTAGTATAGGTACGTTAAAATCAGAAGAGATAGATTGGAGAGAATGATTTTAACAAAATTAATAATTATATGAAACACACCAAAATAAAACAAATTGAACACAACCTGGTGAGTGGAAAAGGAAGCTCTAAACATTGAATTTAGAGATGATATCTAAGTGCCCCCGCCACATAATATCTCTAAGCAGCGCAAATTTTCCAATCACTGTGTGCAACAGTCGAGGCACCCAAGGAAAGTGAAATTTGAACCATGTACCCTAATCCAAGGAGGCGGATCGGTGTTTCGAAGCTTCATTTTCTTACACTAATAAATCGTCAAAAAGAAATTATTGAATCAATTTTTTTTTTCTATCAGGAATGAAAAAAAATGTTCTGGTCTCTTCATCACTACAAAAATAAATAACTGATGGTGCCAAATTTGATTGGCAGTGCTTCTATAGTCACGCTACCACATTTAATGACAGCGCAGTGATACGTAGCCATGTCCAGGAATTATTGGGTCATTGTCCATGACCCAGTGCACTAGCGTAACTCAGTATGCAGCATTAAAAAAAATGATATTTCGGAAGGCCACCCGAATTTCGACAACTTTCAGTTAGGAATGTCAAGAGGGTAAATTAGTTTATTAATATGCGTATTTACAGCACTTAGTGGTAAAGTTTTGCTATGTTATACAATAATTTCGGTCAGGATTAAAACGCTGCTCTGACTCAGCAGGGAAGTTACAGATAAGTGCTGTAAAATGCACGTTGTTAGAAGGGCGTGCCCTTTCGACATTTCTAACTGAACGGCGTTGAAATTCGGGTGGCATTCTGAAATTTAATTTTTGGAAATGGTGCCCATTCAATTATGCAGGCGCATCTCGTTTAAGTGTGACAGATAGTCACCGGGATAATGTTCTGAATTGCTGGTCGTGCCCTTTCCCAACTGCCTGAGGGCGAATTTCCCTTCGTGATATGCTCATGGGATCCGCGTATTAGTGCAATTAGGCAACGTTATGAAGAGTTGCCTTGAAGTTTTATGATATAGCATAAGCGATACAAAAAAAAAATAAAAATTTCAATTTCAAGAGCTAGAAATTGGACTTCGTTTTCACTGAGCATGGCGAAGTGTGTCACTGTAAGTAAGCTTGGTACGCGTTTGTTGTATAACACTGAACCGCAGTAAATAAAAACATTAGATTTGCAGAGCACACATTCTCTCTGCATCTCTCTTGTTTCGTTATCTTCGCAATTCACCATGTTAGACGTCATAATGTTGCAATATGTCCTAAAGTCTCATCATCACACCGAAATGCCCTTGTGAAAAATGCTTTCGCATTGATAGGTGTCTCCCTAGTTTCTTCGTGTCATAATTTTTCAAGCAAGACATGTTCCTTCTTTTCGTTTCTTTTTTTTTGCTTTCACTAGACGTCGCAGAAGAGCCGCCAGACATACGTTGAACAAGATGCGCTTCCACTTTCAATGAAAAGTGCGCGAGAGGAGCAGAATTCGAGATGAATGTGCACCAAGCTTAACGATACAGAAAGATACAGGCAAAAAAACGCATAGGGCTTGCGGCGCTTAGATTAGAACTCAAATGCAGTGACGTGTTCACAGATTGAAAACGGAGTGACGTCAACGATGAAAGTAAATGTCGTTCCCGTGAAAATAACGAGGTGCGTTATGAGGGACGCATATTTATCGCTATCCAGACGATAATTTCTGCGCAGCAGAGAAAAAGGATATCAGAAAGAGAAAGAGAATAAAGGGTGGTGGCGCGAGCGTGGCCGGGAAAACGATTTCGCAGGTAATGTAAAAGTAACTCCAGTGATTCTGGGTTCCGGCGTGCGTTTATTACAGGGATTCGACGACACGGAGTGATCAAACTCGCATCACAGTCTTCGCGCATGGCCGGTCGATAGGCACGAAGCACCGTTCACTTGCGCTACTTCCAGCTCCCGAAAGTTGCTAGTTAGGAATCGTTAGCGGAACGTTGGTGTAGCGTTTTGTACGCTTCATGTTCTTTCTTCTTCCTCGCTTTTTTTTCCCGACGCTGTCACGTATGTTTTAGATATTAGGAGTCTGTACAATATGCAGTGAACAACTTTTGTCGAAGCCTTTCTTTTCTTGCTGACTGTCGCGTGCTAGAAAGGGCGGCAACTTCTGTAGTCTTTCACTAAATGTTATGAATACGTGGTAAGCAGCTGCGGTAGTGAATCAGGGGCTATTAAACTCTCCTATTGTGCGCGAGATATTGAGCTCTAGGGCTGGCTGCGACGGCGGCGGCCATATTTTAGTGGGGCGGAATGCAAGACCTCGCATTTGACGCACGTTATAGATGGTCGAAATTAAGCCGGAGACTTCAACTATACGGCCCATGTTGTTTTATGACGTCAAGACGAATGAATGAGTGCACGCCTTAATTCATGATGAATTAATTAGTGAGCTTATGGTATATATTAGAGTAAGGGCGAAGTTCCAGCTAACTTAAACCTGGGCAATTTGCGAAGCAAACAAGAAATTAATCGGAGCGTAGTTCTGCCAAGGTATGTTATTTTTCAATTTCACAGAATGATATATGTATCTTCCATCTTTAGGCTTCCGAGCGCCTGCCGACGAATAAGGAACTGTGGAATTCTGTCATCGCCGGAATGTGGTTCGAGCCGAGATACGCCTGATTCACGACGCCATCTGTACGCGTGACCGCAAATCAATAGTAATTAATGACGCCTGCTCCACAGATAAGCGCCGCAAAATAACAGTCTCGCTCTAATGACAGCAGTGTTTCACCGGTTCAGTTCTCGTTCACTCCGAAACGCGAGCGTGCGGATCGCCCTCGAAATGAAACTGGAAATCTTCACGTAGTAATCCGAACGGCGTCGCTACGTAACGAACGACTGCGGCGCGTTCTTCTTCCGGCACGCAGGAAGAAGCCGCCTTCCTATTTACGGCAGCGTCTGATCGAGATTTGCTTATCGAGCTGCGAAATAGGAGCGCAAGGCGCCGCAGACCGGATCTCTGCCTGCCGCGACGTGCGACGCCGCGCAACGGCTGCGAACGCTCCAGCGCCCGTTCGCGTAGAGAGAGGCTCGAATCCGTGGCGGGCGACGAACGGCGCGAAAATAAATCACGGCCCGCCGATAGCCCCCGCGAAGGAATTGGCCGCGCCCGCGCCCACCCCCCCGCCAGCCTCCCGGCGCCTCGGACTCGCACGCTTCGCTCCTCGTGACGCGCGGCACGTCGGCTCTTCGGAAATCGTTCGGCCTACTTTCGCGTCGAATTAAAAGCCGAGCCGATCGCGATTACGTGGGCCCCGCAGCAAGACCCGTGGGAGCGCGCGAGGCGCCGCTGATTCTGCCGCGTTTGCGCGCGCGTATACGCAGACACTCACGTTGTGCGGCAGACGCGGATAAGCCCACGTGCTCGCGCACACTCGCGCGGTCAACCGCACCGAGAAGGTCGGTGCGGAACTTTTAGCGGGGCGACGCCAATGCGTTCTGGTTCTGTCTCGACGAGGACTGGGCAGTGCTTCGCGGGGACCGCGAACGTTCGTCACGGCCACACCCCTGTTATGAAACGCGCTACGTTGTTAGCCGGTAGAATAAGGCAGGTTTGTTACGAGCTGCTTGCCGCTTTGCTCCGAGTCTTCTGGCGCCGTGTCTGATTTTGTCTCCACGTCGAACGGCGTGAAGTGTCACTATTGAGCGGAGAGAGTGTCCAAAATTACAATGTGCGCCCGTCTTAGCGGGTCTAAAACCACAGCTGTGGAACACGCACATAGCGACTGCACGTGTTCGGGCACCTGCCACGCGCTATGGACCGTCAGGGTAAAATTAATGGTCTTCCGCTTCCTTGAGGCGGCGTTGAGGCAGGGCCTTGAAGTTCCCCCGTGGGAGACCTGAGCCCGGGTCGCGTTAAACCTTGCCGGACGTACAAGAAAGTTGTATCCATCCATCCATCTATCCATTCCGCTTCATTGCTTACAAACCTGTCTCTGTTGGAACATCTAAGATTCTTAGCAGTCGAAACAGGAATGAATGGAAGCGTCCCGCTTCACTTAACGCAGAATCAGCTGATGTATAAAGTACACAAGCTAACTTTGCGATATGTAGCTTTGGTCACGAAATCAAGACCCGGATTCCTAAAGGCTGAAAAGCAAGAAGGGTTCCCATGAACAGCTGGACATACCGCGTTCGGGCAACGACGTCAGGAATTCGATTCCCTCCCTCAGTGACCGCATTCCGACGGAGGCACACTGCAAAAATGCTCGTGTATTTAGATTTAGGCGCACGCGGGCGTTACGCAGTGCAAAGCCTAGGGAAAGAAATATTGCCATTAACCTAAATACAAATCAATGCTACAAACGGATACCATACGATACAGGCAGAAAAAGAGAGAGAGGGGGGGGGGGGCGTAAGTGGAAACTAGGTTGACCAGACACGAGTCCGCTGTTATAGCTAAGCGATATTCGGGAAGAGAAGAAAGGTGTATTCAGAGAAATCAATTATAGAGGAGACAGGCAGAGGAACCCCGCAGACAATGGTTTGCATTTTTGTCAAAGGACGTCTGTCGTGACCAGGAATTGCACTGTGCGTTTCGTTACGAAAATGTGAAAGTATCTCTTAAAGAGTTATCACCTGGTAATACAGAAGCAGCGCTTAATTCTCCATGCTGTGAAACGGGCGGATAAAGCGGAAACGCAAGATTGCCTTATAATAGCCGCACCTGCGAAAGTCATGAATGTCCTGCGATTTAATAAAAAGCACGGTATATAAATGTAAGCAGAGTAAGCGTTACACAAAGTAAAATATGATGAGGAAATGTTCCTTCGCACCATGGCAGTGCAGGTGCAATCAGAAGAAGCGGCATTTCAGGTGCAAGTGAGGGTAAGTGAGAACAACCGAATTCCACAACGAAACAACGGAATCGTATACAACAGAACAAAATCAACCGCTTTTGTCGTGCTCAGATCAGGCTGCTTTGCCGGCGTGATGAATTCCACATACAGAGTGATGTCGCAGTAGCCACTGAAAATGTATATTATTGCACAGAAATGCGTATTTACAAATTTTTAGAACAGAAAACAAGAGACGCAGGCAGCACAATAGTAGCGGAGGTGGCCCTGAAGAACCTTCAGTTTCTTTTTAACAGTTTTTAACGGTATTTTCTCACAAGGTACCTTGCATACCTTATCTCGCGGCCCTAACCACTTCACAAAATGACTGACGCGGGAATAGGGAGAGTGCAGCATGAGGGGCCGGTTTAAAATTTACGTATATGGCTTGAGTGGACCAACTTCAGCAATACCACACCATAGGCCCGCAGATGGCGCCGTACGTTTGACTGGGCCATTTCGTAGCTGACTTCGGTGACCTTCGGTGACTTCGGTGACCGCAAAACACGGTAGGAACCATTGTAGCGTGTACTAGGACTCGGGAAAGTGAAGAGTAATGGGTATCCCTGGGGCGCCGATGGTGACCAAAGTTCTGTGACGCCCGCGGCAATATCACACCGCGGGTCTGGTGTCAGGATTTTAGAAAATTTGGCTCAACGGCATACTGTACAAGCTAAACTCAAAATGTTCTTCTAATTTATGTGTGTGTCACTTCGCGCTACAATCCAAGAATAAGCTAAACTCAGCCTGTTAGATAATACAAGGCTCTCGGAGGAAATGATCCCGGGACCATGACCTATGCATTCTTGCATGCGAAAGGCCACAAAAACCTTTCTACACTTCTTGAAGGCTACTGAACTGTACGAGCGCTTGTGACAGTGGCCATTCCTCTGCGAATGACCAACTATTTATTATTTTTCTTTTCTTTCCTATTCTTCGACTCTCTCTCGGTCTTGAAATGAAATAATAGCTTGCGCGTCCCAAAATGCCGTTGCAAGCAACAGCAGCTTTCTCCTTGTACTTCAAACGCTTCGTGCTCCGTCAGCCCATTCTAAGGCGTACACCCTGCTGCTCTTTAACTGCCTACGTTTCAGATGAATTGTGCAAAAAAGAAAGAAAGAACGAAAGCCGCAGGAGCCGCTTCCCATCTGGTCATTAGATACCTGAAGGCGGTATAGAGAATGTAACACTACTGCCAAGTCATTAGTACCTTTTGCAGCCCCCCCTCCCGTCTCTTCCCTTAGGCCACCTTTGTTTTCAGCTCCTCTCACTACAACCGCGCGCAAAACATAAAACAACCGAACTGTACAAACTGCAAGCGTTTCCCCGTGACAGATGAGCAGACGGACGTTTGCCATTTATGGTGTCGGACTAACGACCGCGCAGCCCGCGTGCACGCTTACCGGGGCCCGCGCTGGAAAACGGCCGTTAGCGAGTTGCTCCACATTTTCGCCGATGATCTTGCCTCCCCTTCTCGCTTCCAGCGTAAAGAGCGCGCATGCCAGCGCGGTAGCCACTGGCATTTCTTCCCGTGTGTCGCCGTAATTGGCGCGCACGGCAACAAAGGGGACATATCTGGGGCTGCCAATTTAGTCCATGCGCACCAAGAATGGTGCGCTGCCTTCACGCAGGACCGTACGCACACTGGAAACGGCAGCACACGTCCACGGGGCAGCAGCGCTCTACATTATGTCTACGCTCGCGATGATAAATCAAGAGCAAGGAAAAAGAAAAAAGTGGCGGAGTAGTAGAAATAGACGACTAACGGTTGTTGCTATCTCGCGATCTGAGTAAGCGATCGCCCCTGAGCGGCCCCGGAGAGCGTACGAAATGTAAATGCTGGCAAGGCGCACCAGGAGGCCGCTGTTCCAGCAAAGCAACGCTCATTTTTTTCGCTCACGCGGGTACAACAGTAATTCTCGGCTGAATTAACGACTGGTCACTGAGTAATTTTTTCCCGGCTGCCCAGGAATGCCTGGACCTCCTCCCTGCTGCTTTTCTCGATGCTTTCACGTTTCTATGTTAGTCATACGAGTCACCCGCAAGGACAGTGGTGGGGACATTTATCGTGCTCTTCCACTTTGTATCGTAGTAAAGCGACGAGAACAGCTTAACTTCATTGACTCTGTCGGTCCACCGTTAGCATGCTACACTTTGGTGAAACATGCGTATCTGCATGTCTCGTTCCTACTGCTCGACTCCCATGAAAGTGAATTTAGAGAACCTATGGGTAGCCCGCAGACTTCTTGTAGACCATTTTGCTTCCTTATATACTTGTTATTCTGGCTGTATACCGCTCATAGACGTAACTTTTTGGAACTCTCCTTCCTTTTGCTTACTGTGGCACATATAATTGCGACCAGATTGTTTTCCGGAAGTCTACGGGCATCAGTTGACAAAAAAATGTGTAAGGGCTTGAGATTAAAGGCTGTCTATAAAAATATATAAATTTCACAGAAAGAAGCTTGTAGCTTTTCCGCATGCAGGCCGTCGAAATATTTTTTTTGTGTGTGAGCGGAAACACCAGCAGTCATAGTTATACCTCATCTATCAGTCGCATTGCTTTGTAAATGAAGAAAAATCCAAAGGCATCGTAATTCTTCCTCTTAGTGATGAAAGCAACAGGAATGACAGTTAACGATGTCTCGGATGGTGTCTCTGGCGGTGTCTCTGGTGAACGGTGACTCCGTGTCTCTGATGCCTCAGAGATAGAGAGGCTAGCCTGCTGTGGCGTGCCCCATGACTTTATAAGCGTGACTAATGAGTCGCAGGGCGACTGGTAATTACCAGTCGCCTTGCGATTGTTAAAAGGTACAGTAGGAAGAGCAGTACTTATTTCTTACCAATGCATTTTTCCATCACTAAAAGGAAGGAGCATGTACGGAGAACTGAAGTTGGGAATACGATCAAGCGTACCACCACGTTCGCGGTATAGCGTTACCTTGTTACCTCTTAGTGGAACAGGCGTATCTGTGTAAATGTCTCATGCTCACTGCTCACTTGCAAGCCATCATAATTTTCCACAGGACTCCTGTCTAACGAAGTGCTCTCGGTACATTCTCACGATCACTCGCACTCTCTCTGTATATCTTTACAGAATTCTGTCATTTCTGTCTGTTTATTTAAAAATAACGTCTTCCGGAAAGCGCCGATGACTAAATTTATGGACATTTCCAATATCATCGAGCGAATCAATCAATCAATCAATCAATCAATCAATCAATCAATCAATCAATCAATCAATCAATCAATCAATCAATCAATCAATCAATCAATCAATCAATCAATCAATCAATCAATCAATCAATCAATCAATCAATCAATCAATCAATCAAGAAGCAGTCCTTTCAAGAAGTACGCCATCGGTGACCTGTGCCTGAGCCTGCAAAGCAAGTCGTGCTGAAGGACAAGTCATTCATATAACTCCGCGCATACATAAATAAACGTTCCAAGAGGGAGAGAAAACGTGCGGAGGTTAACCAGAAGCAAACCTACGTTTTGCCACCCTGCACGTTGGTTTGGTAAAAGAAGAGTTACAGTGCAAAACACAGCTATACGGGGCCATTATTTTTAAATTTTACGGAATGTTTAAATATCGCCTGTGGCAGATAGCAAAATTCTTGTCCTTGAGCTGCAATATTTGTAGAGGCGAACATTAATAACACGTGAAATCGAAAGTCATATTCAGCTAATTATAAAAATAGCTAATTATCACCTCAATTAATTACATTACGGTCCATATTGCTATTCGCGAATTGTAGCCGGTGGGTTTGCAAGAGATATCCACTTGAACTGAATTTCCAGGATGACATCAGTTCCGAGATATATTTATTTCCCAAAGTGTGGAAAGAAATACATGGCTGTCCCGGTTACCTTTGTGCTTAAATGGATGAAAGAGCATCGTGTTAAAAATATAAGTGGAACAACCCTGCATTTTTGCGGCGAGTTTCATGGCGTATATCTCCAAACTGGTGTCATTCTGGAAATTCATTCGAAGTGAATACGCTTTGCCAACTCACAGGCCTGCACGCTTTGTAAATTCCCATATGCGCTATAAGGTAATTAATTAAGAGAATAATGAGTAATTTTGGTTAATTATTTGATTGTGTGTTTCTGTTTCTCGTGCAAGCAATATTCAGCTCTCTGAATAATTCAGCTCAATCACTACAATTATGCCACCTGCAACAAGCTATTTTTGTGCGTGTGAGTAACCTTTAGGAAGGGTGAAGAGATAAGTGCAGTGCCGTAAGTGACTCTATTTTTTAACACCTTTGTAAAGCATATAAACAGGGTATTTTTGCACGTAACTTGTGCCAAGGATAAAAAAAAATGGTTAGCCGTAGCTGAATGAAACCGACGACATATGGTTTGCAGTAGTGTGACGCTTCTTAGAGTATATCTTATATTCCTCCTAAAAGTTAACTAATATGAAATATGCAAAATTTTAAATATTCACTCTAGGGCCAAGCGCGTTTTGTTGGGTTGTAGAGGAGATTCAGAAACGACCAACCCAATTTTCTAATTTTGTGTGGCCACGTACATGGTGCATGGTGTTTTTTTTTTTCGGTGTGTAGAAAGCCCGCGAAAATACGAAATAAATGCACGTATATATATATATATATATATATATATATATATATATATATATATATATGATCACCCCGTACAGGAGGGATTCTATAGAAAGAAGCAGTGAATTAAAAGCGCCGAAATTATCCCAACCAAGTTGCGAAGTTTCGCAAACAATGAGAATTGGCGATTTAGTTGAGTGCGATTCAGAGTAAATGCATAAATATGCGTTCTGCCCTCCCAAGTTAACTTGCCACTATCCTTCCTTAACGTGCCCAAAACGCCTAAAAGCAATACCGAGAAAAGCCACAAGATTCATTTATAATAAGTACAACTGTAAGGATTCCCCGACAGAACTTCTTAACAAAGCTTGCCTCATGACAGCGTGCTAACTTCTTACGCCTGAAGTTTCTATTTCACAACCTTAATGAGGCTTACAAACTAAATAGTCGTAAATATGAGCCTTTCTCTCTTTACAACCTTCTGTCTTTATTTCCTCCTCCTCTCTTAAAGGTGCAACAATAGAACATCCTAAACATTTAATTGGATATTAGCTACCACACCGACACATTCAAGTATTCATTCTTTCCTCAGACAATCAGAGATTGGAATTTAATGCCCAGAGATATTATAATTTGCTCGCGTGACAATATTGAACAATATGCTTGAACAATATGTCTATCAGTATGTATGGTGATTGTAGAGGTCGGCTACAGATACTGCATTTCGTTTTGAATTGTTTTGAACGTCTTATTGCAATATTAAAAAGTGCATAAGTTCGTCATTAATATTTTGATGCAATGTATGTTCTCATGCCCTGCAACAGCCTCCATATGGAAGCTACCAATATGTATGAAATAAATAAATAAATAAATAAATAAATAAATAAATAAATAAATATCAGGAGAGTCTATCCCCGAGCACTGGTGATGCCTACCAGTCTTTTCCTTTTCTTGTTCTTCACTTGATAAACTCATGTCTTTTCTTTTGTTTCTAATGTTTCAGTATGTACGCATCTGGCATGCAGTTAATAAACGCTCCATTAGAAGCTCTCCATGTGGCAAGCGCTAGCAGAGCAACTGTCCGAGGTGAAGACTATACGCGCAGACACAAAATAGACCTGTTTACTCACTCTTTTTTACTGTTGTTCTTCGTGACGGGAACGTTCTGTGTTGTCGCGCACGCTTCATTCTGCCGTATACTGGATACACGACGCTGTCAAGCTGCAACGCACGTCGTCTTTTCTACTCCCTTCTCTCCGGACTTTTGCGAGGGAAACACGTTATTCTTTTTTGTACACTGCTCTATAACGCCTTCTCTTGCTTTTCTCGTCAGATATTTGTTTTTAGCGTCTTTCTGCAATGCGCGCACTGAATCGTGCCGTGCCGCTATGGGAACGTGTCGTCGCTCCGTCAACTTTCCATGCCGGGCGCCCCGGAAAGATTGCACTTGGCGCTGGGAAATCGATACTTCACGAGAGTCCCGGCGGTTTGTCGCCGCCTTGGTGTCCACTCTATGCGAGTGCGCCAGCCTCTGTTTGACGAGCAGCGTGCAGCATCGTGTGTGGCTCTTCCCTTTTCTTTCTTCCGTGGATGTTTTTTTTCTGTCTTCTGTTCATCCTTAGCTCGTTTCTCAGAGCCTGTTTGGTAGCAAGAGGGAGTGGATGATCCGTCCGAATGTTTGCAATCAATTTCGGCACGCTGTTTTTACGTTGACGGATCACGACCCCCCCCGGCGCCGCGAAGCAGCAATCCCGTGGAGGCACGACCACAAATGGTTATGCTGAGTGCGGTTGCGTCGTCTGAAGGCGGCCCCCTCCTTGGTTGCGTGAAGGCACTGTTACTTCCGTCTACCGAAAGGCGCGCACTCCCATTCACTAGCTACTGTGTTTCGGCCGATGGGGAAAGGCCTGTGTGCCTAAGGAAACGTGGCCTGTTTTGCCTAGCTGCTCTGATGGCCGTAGCGTGACATTACTGGCACGGAAAAGGAAATGAAGCCTGCAAGTGAGCTTTGCTGCTGCTGCTGCTGCTACAACGAGAGTAGTGACAACTACTACTACTGCTAGCAATAATAATAATAATAATAATAATAATAATAATAATAATAATAATAATAATAATAATAATAATAATAATAATAATAATAATAATAATAATAATAATAATAATAATAATAATGCTGATGATGGTGGTGATACGGAGTAAGCTGAGTCATGGTGTCCCATACATCCGGTGTGATAAATGAAGTCTGTGCCAACTTCGTCTATAATCGTTCTGCGAGCAATCTCACTTGATATGATATTTTAAGGACAATAATTTTATCACGGAGAAGCGAAAGAATCTGTAAATTATCCGAGCGAGTATTAACCAGCTTCTTTTTTGTCCCGTCAGAAATGAGAAGGGCATGCCTTATACAGAGAGAGAGAGAGAGAGAGAGAGAGAGAGAGAGAGAGAGAGAGAGATAGCAAAGAGAGGAAAGGCAGGGAGGTCAACCAGACGAGCGTCCGGTTTGCTACCCTACACTGGTGGAAGGGAAAGGGGGAACAGAAAGAAGGAAAGCGGGATAGAGGGAACACTGTCTGTGCCCGAAGCAAAGTGCTTGGAAATCAGTCCAAGTCAAAGCAAGTGCTCCGTCGATACGTTAGGCTACCGTCAGTCTTGGTGGTTCATAGCTGGTGATGCACGTTGAAGTTACCAGTGAAGACCAAGGATCCGGTGGGCGTCAGCAGTACGTTGCAGTACGTGGCAGTATATTTTTAAGCTAAACCCAAGCCGTTCTGACTTCAGTGCGAATACACTTTCTGCACTGGCCACCACTTTGCAATCACGGCAGGATGACCTTGACGACCGGTCACGGCGTAACAATTTAATTTTCTATGGCATCCCAGATTCCGATGAAACCTGGCAGGCGACTGAGGAAAACTGACTTCTATCCTTAGTGCGTGCCTAACTGACCCCCTTTCCCCTCACGAAATTGAACGCGCACACCGTTTAGGAAGATTCGCACCTAACAAGTGTCGCCCTATCATTGCAAAATTTTTGAACTTCAAAACTAAAGACCTTATACTCGCCAAACGCAACAGCCTGAAGGAAAGTAAGGTCACCATTAGTGAAGATTACTCGGTCGCAACACGTCTAGCACGAAAAAAGTTGCTTGACTTTGCGAAAATCCAACCTGGATCCCCAACTCATAAGTTGCGCCACAACAAGTTAATTATGAACAAGAAATCTTACATGTACGACCCTATCACTGCCACTGTCATTTCCACTGATACGAAAAGCGCACACGCCAGCTCGCCCTCTGCTACTATCTCTGCTAATACTTCCTAGGGACGAGTGAGGGGTAGTGGACAGACATCTTCGGCTTCAGTATCGCTTCTTTTTACTAATATCAGAAGCGTCCTTAACAAATACAACTCACTCACATCAGCAATCGATACATGTTCTGCTAAAATAATAGCTCTAACCGAAACATGGCTCACTGCGCATGTCTGCGACGCTGATATATTCGTCAATGCTCACCGCTTCTCATTCTATCGCTGTGATCGTAGCACGAAGAGAGGCGGCGGTGTGCTTCTCGCAATTTCCAATGATATACCATCATCATGTATACACGTGCAGACTGAACTAGAATTAGTATGGTCAGCAATAACACTTAATCATCAAACAGTTGTAATAGGGGTATGCTACCGTCCACCTTCGTCGTCACCAAGCTTTAGTAACGAACTTTATGACGCTGTTAACACCGTTGCAACACGGTTTCCTTCATCACCGCTGTTCCTACTTGGCGATTTTAATCTACCAAACATCACATGGAATACCGACCCCCCTTTAATATCCCCACTCACACCTCAAGCTCGTGACTTTTTAGATGTATGTTCAGTATTCTCACTCGTGCAGATCTGCGTTCAGGCAACTAGAATAACAGCTTCCACGGCAAATACACTAGATTTAGTCTTTACTAATCAACCCGATATAGTATCGCCTGTAACGTACCTACCAGGAATTAGCGACCACTTACTTCTACAGTTCGATATTAAACTAGACCGTCCGAAAACTAAAAAGAAGAAAAAAATAATACGAGACTACTACAGAGCAAATTATCAGGCCATAAATAATGCACTATCTTCGTTGATTGGCGTTTTCCTTAATGGCTTTGAACACCGTAGTGTACAAACTAATTGGAACATGTTCACATCTATGGTCAACCATCTAAGTGAACAGTACATTCCTCAACGCACCATTACAACTCACACAAACTCTCCCTGGTACAATAATTACATTAAGCGTTTATCAAATAAAAAGAAGCGTCTCTACCGCATTGCAAAGCTTTCACCCACAATTGATCGCTGGGCATCGTATACTGCGGCGTCAAACACATATGTGCAAGCGCTCAAAAACGCCAAAAAGCACTTCGAATCCCAGGTTCTCCCTTCAATGCTTACTACTAATGTTAAAAAATTTTGGCGTGCAATTATTCCTTCGACTGACAACAGCCTTGCCTTAACAGACTCTTCTGGTGTTCCGATTCCCTCCGACCTTTCTGCCACCATACTAAACCATACATTTTCAGAAAATTTTACAGCCACATCCAGCACACATATGCCAAGTACACAGCACCGTAACTATGTTACCATGCCCTCCATAATTGTTGCTCCATCCGGTGTCGTTAAGCTTATTGATGGACTAAGCATTCATTCTGCTCCCGGATACGACTGTATTAACTCGAAATTCTTAAAAAACACTTCATATTATTCATCCATCATACTATCCAAACTTTTCCAGCAATCCCTTGACCATTGTACGCTACCTAATGAGTGGAAAATAGGGAAAGTGATTCCGGTGTATAAATCCGGCAGCAAAGCATCCCCTAATAATTATCTTCCCATTTCTCTCACCAGTACATGCTGTAAAATGCTCGAACATATTATTTTTACTAACCTGGTTAATTTCCTTGAATTGAACTCATTTTTTACGTCAGCACAACACGGTTTTCGGAAATCTTACTCCTGTGAAACCCAATTAATATCATTTACACATGCACTTCACCATATTCTTGACAAATCATCACTAGCTGATTCTATATTCTTGGATCTTTCAAAAGCATTCGACAAGGTGTGTCACAAACTATTACTTCATAAACTAAAAGAACTTAACATAGACGGTAACCTTTTGAAATTGATTGAATGTTTTCTGCTCAACCGCTCGCAATTTGTTTGTGCTAACGACATTAACTCCGATTTTACAGAGGTCCCTTCAGGTGTTCCACAGGGTTCCGTCCTTGGACCCCTACTGTTCCTAATTTACATTAATGATCTTCCCTCGCTTATCAACTCCCATATCCATCTATTCGCTGATGATTGCGTCATCTTCAGAGAAATTACCAATGCTAACGATATTGAATTACTTCAGTCAGACCTTACCACGATAGGAAACTGGTGCAATGAATGGTTAATGGAGCTCAATATTAACAAATGCAAAGTCATGCGTGTTTCTCGGAAAACATCTACAATACCATCATACTACATTAACAACATGTCGTTGGAATCAGTTTCTTCATATAAATATCTTGGTGTTTACATCACTTCTAACCTAAACTGGTCTCTTCATACTGAAAACATAATCAAAAACGCTAATCGCATGCTTGGCTACCTACGTCGCAACTTTTTCAACGTACCTACTAATTTGAAACTTGTTATATAAAACACTAATACGACCCAAACTCGAATACGCGACTTCGGTATGGGACCCTGCTCATGAAAACCTAATCACTGACCTCGAGATGGTTCAAAATAACTCTGTACGTTTTATTCTTGCTAACTACAACCGCACGGCGAGTATAACTAACATGAAATCTAATCTTTGCCTCCCATCGCTGGCATCTCGCAGAAAAGTGTCTCGTATTGCCCTCTTCCACAAGTTGTACCATCACCATACTCTACGAGATCACCTCATCCCCCATCCAATTTATGTATCCCGTCGCATTGATCACCAGTACAAAGTGGGTATTTTGTCATGCAACACTAAAAGTTTTTCACAATCATTCCTGCCGCGAACCTCGCGTGACTGGAACCATCTTCCCGCCGAAGTTGTAGGCCTTATTAATTATGAACAGTTCCGTGAAGCCTTAGCTAATATTGTATATACAGGTGCCATTTAAACGCTCATGTAACCAACTGTCTTTATCCTCTTTTTGTATTTACCACTCCCCCTCTGTAATGCCCTTGGCCCTGAGGGGTATAATAAATGAAATGAAATGAAATAATGATGCGGGTGAGCCATGATGCTTACTCAAGAGTTGCAAGTACTGAATTGAGAGCATGCAGCACTTGCATAGCATTTCGCGCTGACGGAGTGTGCATGTTATTTGCTTTATACAGAATTTCCATACTTGTTATGCAGCTATGCGGAAAAATGGTGACTTAGCGTATAAACGCGTAGGCGGTTGCAACGCAATTCTTGACGCTGAATTGCGCAACGCGATATACTGTTTGGTATCTATTAAGACGCTCCCGTCTTAGCACGTTATTGCACTGTAGGCTTTCTTCTTTTTCCCCAACCCAACAGGGCACACAAAAAGTGATCTCATAGTGAAATGTCGGCTTAGGTTCAACGAGTATATTGAAAATTGTCTTAGCAGCTTCGAAGTTCAAGGGAACGCCACCACGGAACATCGTTTCCGTTTACGAAGACTTATCTAACGTCCGCATAGTCGGCCACACTCCATAAACCTAATTATGGGTCATATTTGCATTTCGTCGATATCATAAAAACCAAGCAGATAAAATTTTTTTTGTGATAAGGAAGATGAAAAGAATTAATAAAGTAGTCGAGTAAACATTCAGAACATCGATATACTCCCGCAAGTTCGCGCAGATCGTTGTTTCCTTAGACTACATTTTCTTCTTTTGCCAGCACTTGAACAATTGCGCCCATAAAGTTATTTCAACAATGAAGTGTATATCTGTCAGCCTTTTAAAGGGAAAATTTTGTTCTTTAGTTTGGACAATTTGTCAAACTCTCAATCAATCTTAAAATCAAATAGTGAACCATGGGAGCATTTTATCTATTGTCGGGATTTAGGATATTTGTTCGAACTGCAGCTCAATGCCATCGATAGGTTTTTACTTGTCTCCATTTTAGATATGCGAAAGTTTTCGTTGTGGGGTAAAATCGAGCGGCAAACTTCAAATACAAAAAAAAAGAGAAAAGAAAGTAAGAAACCTTAGCGTCTGCAAAGAGTGCGCGGACCTTCCAGCGCGTCTTTCGTATGCATTATCTATGAAATGTCGAGGGAAATTTTGAAGATGGAAGAGAATGCGGCGCCCTGCCTTCCTTGGTTTCGCAGAAGGGCCTGGGAATCGTGAATTTTGCTGCGCCAGGCTATTTGTCAGCGCATCTTTGGAAGGAGGCTATTCCTGACGCTCGCCGCAATGGCTCTCTCTAAGGTGCTGGCCACGCGCGCCTCTCTCTCCCGCCACCCTCTCGCCTGATCTCTATCGTGGCCGCGTGGTCACGGTTCACGGAGGATCAAACCAGCGAGCGCGTTGGGCTCGAAGGGCAGTCCTGGGAACTCATCCCTGTTGCGTGTGGATCGATTGTGTTCCACGCGGCGTCCTTTCCTTGTATCGCCAGGCCGCAGCAGCCGCGGTCGAATAGCGCAATGACGGGTGAGCATCGTGGTAACGGAGCAGGCAAGGCCCAGTATCGTGAATGCTCGGCAAGCGTGCTGGGACTCGCAACGAGGCTGCGAGTTCCTTCAGAAAGGATTTCGGGGCTACTTGTACGGCGGTTAAGTTTTTCGACACACTCGTTATAGCTTCTCGGATTCGACTGTAGCCGCTCCTCCTATAGTGCAAGCTTTTTTTTTTTTTTCGTTCGATGCCATGCTTGTGGAACAATCGTTGCACGTTAATGGATTATTATACGCCCGGGAAATCGTACATCCTTTTTTGTATTTGCCCATGTTAGATTATACGGAAAGGGAACTGCTGTGTACTGCGTTATAGATTCTGGTTGGTTGGCTGCCGTTAGAATGAGGTATATCAGAACAGTGCCCATAAGAGACGTATATGTTATAAAGGCAGTTAGAGCACTAGTTCACTTCCTGCCGTCTACGGGCCTGCGAGGTAGGCCGTATGTATAACATTGATGCGTGAAACCACAGAATTTTGTGCGCTGATTTCCGTTTCTCTACACTCATCTTCATTTCTTCGCATCTCTTTAGATATATTTTCTCTTTTGACAAAGTCGGGTAGCAAATAAAACGTTTTCTTGTTAATCTTCATTTATTTTCTCTATTTATCTTCCTCTCTTTCTCTCTGAAATAAGCGCAAATCACATGTCTGTACGCTTCAATGATGAAAACACATTTATGTCTTACGAAAGATAGCTTATCGTTACTTCGAAGACGAAGCGGGAAACGCTTCTATCTGAAGCAAGCAAGCGCAATAAAAGAAACTCGAATAGCTTAATTATTATTTTTTTTATGAATGGGCTGTACCAAATCTTCAGTAACTTTTATCCCTTCGACTAAACACTTCACAACCGCACTCCGAGTGCCGCTCTTATCCAGCTTCAATTGTTTTTTTTAATGAATGTGTCTGCCTCACATCACCTGGCACTCAAGTGACAAATGACCTGTCTATAGATAGCCAAACAGCATTTCGGCAGCGTGTGTGGTAACAACGATTCTAATGATTCTTCGAACTGCAAACTGCTAGCTCGAAAAACGATCAGTATGGTTAAGCCTGCCCTTACGCCACAAACGAAATGCTTAAATGGCTTTTTTCGTCACTGATTGCAATGCGAAATGAGCGTTACATTTCTTTTTTTAACAGAAGGTATTTAATTCAGTGCCATAGAAATAGGCCATTAGGACGTTAAATAAAAGCTAATGAATATCACATTATTATCATAATTTGTGTCGCCATGGCTGTAATATCAATTATATATGTATAATAGCCCGGATTTCTGAAGTCATGGAAGAAGATCGACGTCAGTGCTTGTGCAAACGCTTTTCACCACGTTCGCAGACGAAAACGCAGAAGCTGAAGGTCATTCAGGAGCCCTCTGTACATATCTGCGTTTTTTTCCAAGATGTCTTGTACACAAGAATTCCAAAGCACATGGTGTACATAGACAAGAGGCGCCATGTCAGTTTTTTTCTTGTGCACGCAATCTATATCGTGAACAAAACTCAGTAACCGCAGCTTCGAACAAGGTGTTGATGGTGTTCTTCGTTCGTAAACCGATAGTGTTGCTGTGAAAGTTGAAAACCTTTCCTGAATGCAAGCTAGCATGTTTTTCTTCACCCTTTATCTTTGTCATCTTCTCCGGCTATTACTATATAGATTATCGTTAAAACGGCAGAACACTCGAAACTAGTGAGGTAAAAAAAAAGAGAGAGACATGTTCGGGGAAATATGCGCGACTTTGCGCAGCTTTACAATATCGATAACGAACAGGTGTGCACCAGAGGAAGTGATTTTATTCTGGTAACCTGACCGTTATCGTAGTGACGTACCCATTATATAACCTCCTTGTGCGAAACGCACAGGAATGACACGCGGCATGGCACTAAATCCGCGCGCATTTTGTAGACCCCCCCCCCCCTCCGCCTTACCGTAAAATTAATTCCCTTATAGGTATCGGAAGTTACTGCATAACCTAGAGTCCCGATCAAGGCCCTTTTGATTAGACGTTTGGTGTCTGTATATATTTTTTTAACTTCCAAACGAAAGGTGACCTTGAACGGGAGGTGAACGCTGTGCGAGAGATGTGTGCCTCTCCCGCTCTTGCTCCTTTTTAATTAGTATTTCAGGGCATCAGACTGCTTCTTTCCTCACGCCATTACTAACGTTCTTCCTTCGCTCTTTTCGGCGCTTGTTGAAAAGTGATTGCCCCGCACGGGGTATAGAAGCAACAGCGTTACGGAGCACGACATATGGCACCCGAGTATGTCTGCCCCACGATGCCTATTTCTGTTTCATTCCTGTGCTCGTGGTCCGAGACGCGATCAATCTTTGTGACGAGCTGCGTGTGCCGCAGCTAATGGATGCCGGGCCGTCAGTTCTCGCAAGCGCGCTGTCACGTGCCACGTTTTAACGGCGAGGTGAAAATGAGGCGAGTAAGCGGCCTTTCGACGGCGTTTATTTCAGCACGGAATGTCGATTGCCGATTCTTTTGGGATTGCTTGGAGTGTGCTGCTGCTATGGAAATTTTCGATGGATGAACGCAGATTAAACGCCACAAGTCATGGAGGAAATTCGCTCGATGACTGCGGCTGTGTAACGACAAAGATAAACTGTTGCAATTATCTGCACATTCCCTGCTGGCAAGCTGCCTTTGATGTCGCAATCGTACTCCGTGCTGTACTCTGTCGATGACAATTTTGCTGCCTGGTTTTAAGCGGAGGCATATCGCTATAGAGTAATGGTCCACGGGAATGAAAAAGACATACGTAACGGTAAGCGCTAAGAACAAGGTCAGAGAGAACGGAGGAGGAGGAGGAAATAAAGAGAGAAGGCAGAGATGTTAACCAGAAATGCGTCTGGTTGGCTACCTTTTTCGGGAAGGGGGGGGGGGGGGGTTGGTAAGAGGTAATAGAAAGATAAGATAGAGAGAGGGACGGGAGGGGCAGGAAAGGCGCGGTGATCTCCAGCACGCACGAGGAGTTATTTATGAGGCCTTAGGCGAAATGAACACGAGAAATTTGACTTCCACTGGCAGGTCGTGCGGTGCAAGCAGATAAGAGATGTGGTATTGTAACGACCCACTCGAAGTTAAGATTAAGAAAGACGCAATTAGGGGCAATAAAGAAGCAGACAGACCGATGATAATTACACTGCTGTCACATGGTCACTTGGTTATGCTTTACTCAATGATGATGAGCGAT
This sequence comes from Dermacentor albipictus, assembly GCF_038994185.2. Taxonomy (NCBI): domain Eukaryota; kingdom Metazoa; phylum Arthropoda; class Arachnida; order Ixodida; family Ixodidae; genus Dermacentor; species Dermacentor albipictus. The sequence continues at coordinate 39,825,418 of NC_091823.1, forward strand.
GTGACATAATTGTTTTCTGGCAAGCTTGTTTTCCATCATGCTCAGCCAAAGTGGAGCCTTACGGGAAGGTTGTTTCAAGGTTAGAAGACACACCTATAAGACCCCGAAGCAACCCCGGAAGTCAATCCACATACGAATGAGCAAAAGCTCACGAGCTCGCCGAAAACACGAAATAATGTAATTGTTTCAGTCTACTGCGACTTGACCACATCTTGCTTTCTGGATCACAGTCCACGTTGGCGGAAAAAAAATTGAAGGTTACCATCAGCGTGCCTTGTGATTTGATGATCAAGTAAATGCCAAAAGGAAGAAAGCCGAGAATCAGTACAACTAATAACGTTAAGCCATGTCAGCCAAGGGATTGCTTCAATATTCATTGCTTTCAAGGGAGCCTGAAAAATACACAGAGTGCATAGGGGGAAAAAAAGAGAAAGAAAAGGAGACAAAGATTAGGTCTATTATGAAAGGAAAAGAAAGCGGTTGGTTATATATGTCCAGGTATAAATAAACAAATCCTGTTTTTTTTTTATACGTTGCTTCTAAAGTTGCTTTCCCAAGAACCTTTCTAAGCCCCACCAGGCCAGTATACATATATGGCAGTAGATATGGAATGTAGAACGAGTGCATTATTTCCCATGTCACTGCCTTCAATGTTTAATTAAGATAGCCGGCGGAGGAGATAAATAAAGAACAGTTACGACAGTTCAGGGTTGTTTCCAGTCAAGGACCACGCCACCACTGAATTGAATTGTGTAGCTTAACGTCACCCAATTGCACAGTGGGCCGAGATCCGCGCCTTAGCGAAGGGCTACGGGTTTTTTTTTTATTGATATGATATAAGGAGATGTTGGCGCGCAATTTAAGGCGCCGGCTACTCCTTATGTCTTGGGTGGTTCCGTCATACATCATTCAGGGTTCACGGTTACATATCAAATAATCATTTCACACAAGCACCAGGACTTATAAAGCAACGTTTCCACAGGAAGACTATGGCAAATGTCTCCACACCTATGTAGTCGAAAGTCTCAAAAGTAGAAACGATACTGTCGCCTAATAACACATTTTCTAGTCAGCGGATCAGCGGGTACATACAGTATACATGGCAAATGTCTCCACACTTATGTAGTCGAAAGTATCAAAAGTACAAACGATACTGTTGCCTAATAGCACATTGTCTAGTCAGCGGGTGGTATATACATCGTGTAAACAATCATTCACAGTCACAACAAAGCAGTCAACATAACATAATTCCCAAACAGATGGATATATAGAGTCACATTGAAATGAACAGAGCAATGAAAGCACTAATAGCGTCCAGCGATGCCGCTGTCTTCAAAGAAAGTCTTTAGTGCTTTTAAAGCGCTCTTCTGCAAGGCCGTTGTTGGCCAAGGGCCCAAAAGTTTCCTTAAACTGAAAGGTCTGCGGTCTAATTTACTTAGCGCTGATTTAAGTCGGCATCTTGGTGTGTCGTGATGTGGGCAATCTAGAAGGAGGTGATATATATCTTCATCTACAAATCCGCAATCACATTCGGGGGTTTCCGCTCGGCCAATTCTGTGTAAGAAATGCTTTGTGTAGGCAGTGCCTAGCCTTAATCGATGAATAAGCGTTTCCATAGTTCTATCTAATGACAATGAAAATTTGAATTCAATAAATGGATCAATATGATATAAGTCAGAGCTCTTAGAATTCTGGTCAAACCAAGTGTTTCTAGACATGTTGAAAGACGTTGTCCTTATAATGCAGCGTAATTCATTCTTTGATATTGGGAGCGGAGCCGTATCATCTTTCAGGTGCGCTTGTCGTGCTGCTTCATCAGCTGCTGTGTTGCCAGGAATGTTGCAATGCCCTGGTATCCACTGGAATGCTATTGCATGTTTTGCTTCGCTTGCCTTTGTGAGGTATTTAAGTGTTTCATATATTACACTGTCGCTGAATGTTTTCCCCTTTGTGCTGCAGAGTGATGTTAGTGCCGCCTGTGAATCGCTGAAAATTACCCATTTTTGCGCTTCTGCTACTGACAATATAAATTTTACCGCACATAGGATTGCGAACAGTTCAGCCGTTGTGGACGAACGGGTTAATTTTGATCACTTTGGGATCATTAAGGAGCACCTAAATCCACTTGCACGAGCTTTAAAGCTTTTAATTTAAAGTTTCGTCGACATTAATATCTGGCCGGTCGTCCGGAAATCTAAATTATGACCTCGTGGTTATCAGCTCAACTCCATAGCCGCTGAGCAACCACGGCCGGGCCACGACGCTTCTGAATTCAAGCTACTGGGGGCAACTGCGATGCAGAACTTTGAAGCCGATCTTTGCAAAGCCAGCGACGTAATACATCCCTTGACGTACCAGTTACGTGAAGGGTTCCTTTCAGAACAGCTGAACGCTCAAATTTTGTTGAGGAGGAGGAATTGTGTCAACGACTGAATTAGCTCGCGTGTGCGAATGACATCTACTATTTTAACGTTTGCGGAAGACACAATACGTGAGCTCTGCAATCAAGCGCACCCCCCCTCCCCCCCCCCATATCTATGTCAACATGCCGACCCCTTCAAAATGCATAAAAACGCACCTGCCACGAACATCACCATAAGGAATTCAATTGCAGAGTGACTGATGACACCAAAAAGAACACGAGTCGAGCGGTTCGATTGGGGCATATTGTAATAGCAACATAAAAAGTATCCTGTCAGTGCATCTGAAAGTAACGGTGGGCTCGTTCATTGGAATAACTGATCATGTTTTTTGTAATTTGTGAAGCGAAAGTGGAATAAGCAGACTTAGTAATCCTACGATCAGTGAGGCTCCTCGCATAGCACTAATAAAACACTAAGCACAAATAAAAATAAATAATAACCTAAAGTCCGAATACATGGCGCAAAATCAGAAAATCAAACACGAAGAGAGCTAGGAAGAATAAGACACAGTTAAATACGTAGTGCGTTCATTCCTCTGAGGCGTCATTTATATATAAAACCAGGCGAATATGTTTGCCGCGTTTTGGAATTAACGCCTCTGCATCCCGTCTCAGCATCTCATTGAAGTGCAGTGAAAGCTAGGAATTGTGTCAGCCAATTAGCAACGAGAACCGGCTGCCTTATGCGCTACTAATCCTTCTTCGATGATTTCGTTCAATCTGCATAGGCGGTCAGAGGGGAGCAATAGAACAGCCCACATTGTAGGACCCCCTCGCGCTAGAATTTCTCCGCTATCAAGAGCCCTGATGCCGGGGTGCAACTATGGGCTGTCCAGAGGGCCCACGATGCGGCGGTCGGGCAAGGCCTGACTGTCCCAACGTGGGAGCGGCCCGCAGCGCGCTGAGTCGCGTGCCTCAGGACCTTATTAAAGTTTCGCATCCATCCATCCATCCATTGCGCTAGAATTGTTCGCAAGATAAACTCACGACCAATTTTGATGCTGGACATATTACCAGAGGTGACGATCAGCCAATGGAAAAGAGCCCTCACGAACGAAACATTCTGTGAATTCCACAGATGTAGTATCACTCGTCACTGAGTAACTAGGTCGTTGCCTTCGAATGCAATGGAGAGGAACTCAGACCGCAATTCGTTTTCATTTCACTTAATGGTCTGAACTCATGCGCGATCGAAACAATGTACTTCAACGCCCTTAGTGAGCGTTGCCCGCGCTTCTGATGCCGGCACCCTTCCCTGTCGAATACGTTGCCTTATAACTTGCTGCCCCTATATTGTCGGTAAGCCTTCGAGCTCCGCGCAAGGCGTCAAGACGTCGCGGCGCCCAGCGCTGGTCGCCGGCGCGTCGTTCGTTAACCTCTGCTGGTAGCCGCTGGTCAAGCTCAGGGGTGCACGACCTCGGATGGGCTTCCCGCGGCTCCGGGCCCGGGGCCTGCGTTTTCTCCGCGCCACCAGAGTCGTCGCTGCGGGAGACCCACTCAATGCCACGCTGCTCGCCCACGCCCCCCTTCGCTGCCGCCGCCCTCGCCGACAATTGCGACCGCCGGGCTTTCCTTTTGTCTGTGCCGGCTTGCGTAGGCGGCTTACTGGCGTTTTCGGAGTGCCGCGTTTTCGCGAATGCACCAAGCACTCCTGTTTATGGATTACGGGATAGTTTGCACTTCAGCTAGTTGGGTCATTGTGACTAAGAGAAAGAAGGAGAGAGATATAGATAGATAGAGAGACAGAGGAGGAAACGCAAGGAGGCTAACCAGAAGCCCATCCGGTTTGCTACCTTGCACTGGAGGAGAGAATATAGGAATTAAGAGAGAGAGAGAGAACAGTGTTGCGCACATCTGAAGGCCTGCGCCGACTTTTTCAATGGCCGCCAAGACCTGTCGACTTCAGATACTGCAATAACGTTTTGTGGTTATTTGTGCCATTAGCGCGCACGGCCATGGTCCAAGAATCTTCGTTTAGTAAAATTGTCTAGAGTCCAGCCAGTTCGACGTTGTCAGCAGAGGTTCGCACTCTACGTCGGAGCGGGGATAAAGACACAAAATGCGTTCAATAGTTTTTATTAGTTCCGTGTCGGAATGAGGGATGCACCCATGTGCGACTCTTGTGGAACTACAGAAATTATTAATAAGAAAACATACGGCGCAACGCAGAAAGAGACGAGATGAGAGAAACTCGCATCGGCACAAACGTTCAACTAAACTAATTTCTCTCAGAAGCCGTCAATCCAAGCAAGTTATCACATATGCGCAGTGTGGCATGGGCCAATCACTATCAATAGAACAGAAAGAAGAAGAGGGTTCTTGGGCTGCATGTCGCCTTGACTCAACCATTTCTTACATATTCCAGCTTTTATTTTTTATTTTATTTGTATGGTATATTTTTCAAGTTTCTTCTGTTCCTTCTTTTGTGTGCGTGTTCTGTCACACCACGTACGTACAGTAACTTGGTTTGAAGGCTTCTGACTGAAATAAAATTAGTTGAACGTTTTCAGCAGTGTGGGCTTATCAGCGGGGCAAGAAAGAAAGGTATACACAGCTCTGTAAGATAGATAGAGAGATAAAATAATGCGGAGATAGGCAGGAAGAAAAAAGAAGAAAAAGAAGACAGACGCATACCATACACAATTTTCGAATCTAATTGACGCGAGGCGTGTTTGAGTCAACGATGTTGCCACAGTTGCGGACGACCCGAGCACATCCTCAATCGTCGCCTGCAGCTACATGCATCACGAGGACAAAGACAACGTATGATGCTATTCGAATCAATAATGTTGATGACACGTGTATTCAGAGAGAATTACGACATCTATTTAAATGTATTTAAAGCTTCGTAAATTTTGTTTCACAGCGGCATATCTATTTTGGGGGAGCCGGCAAGAAAGAGTATGTGGCCAGTTGCACATACTCAGTGGTGCAAGTTGTCTACTAGGCCAGACAGCAGGCAGCAGCAAGTTGGGCACATACCCAGTGTAGCACGCTGTCTGTATATATCCAGAATACATCCGACGAGAAAATGACAATGAGCGCCAAACCCCGCAGAGGAGCAAGGAGGAGGAGCAGAAGGAAAATAAGGAAGGAAAGGTAGGAACGTAAACCAGACTTACGTCCGGTTCGGTACCCTACACAGGGTGGTGGGGAGGTAAGGGTTACGAGAGAAAAAAACTGATAGATGAGGATACCAATAACGTTACTATGTTACAAGTTGCACGCGGTGAGACGGATCGTGATTAAAAATTACAATCTGTGGATTTCTTATATATTTCTTAATATCTTTGTTGTTTATTCGCTTGGGTTGTCATGCGGCATAACTTCAATATGAATTAAAATGTAGGCATGTATGACCGTTTCGTGCAGATACTGCAAGAGAAACTTATAGAATATGCTGTTCATGAGCCATCGTTCATAGCCTTAGGTTGGTCACTGTTCAATTTCAAGCATCTAAGTGCCTTTTCGCGAAATGTCTTTGTCCCACAGTACGTCCAAAGTAGATGTCGAAATGTCCGCTCTTGTTGATAAACTATTCTAAGAGTTGTCTATTGACTTAAGATATTGCTACGGCACCTACCCTACCTTGCTACCTTGCCCCTAGACACGGCACTTCCTCCTGCTGCGGTCTCAACAAGCGAGTATGCGCGCGACGCCATCGCCCTCGCCGACCATGCACGCCAGCTTGCCCGTGCTCGACTTACGGCCTCACAGACCACTCAGCAGTGTCAGTACAACGCCCGCCATCGTGACGTACAGTTTTCACCTGGTGCACTCGTGCTCCTGTGGTCGCCCTCTCGTCACGTCGGACTTTCAGAGAAGCTTCTTTCGCGATACACAGGGCCCTACCGCGTGCTGCGCCAGGTGACGCCTGTGACTTACGAAATTGCTCCTGTGGGCTCAACCTCGTCCTCTCCTGTGGCATCTAGTGATGTCGTACACGTCAGTAGGCTCAAGGCCTACTACACTGCTTCCGAGTCCGATCTTTAGTCGCTCCGGGACGGCGCTTTTGCAGCCGGGGGTAGTGCTACGGCACAATATGTGCGATCACGAAAGACCAGCGGTGTGAAGACGACGACGACGGTTAGAAGCTTGCGCGGGCTGTCACCTCTTGGCCAAGCGCAGCGTATTTTCCTTGTAAATATATTTGTACATAGCTTTTCGTCTGCGTCTTCCTACGTAACAATATATTGTGAGTGCATAGGTTGCAAGTAAAATAGATCACACACATACACACAAACACACACATGTACACACACATGCACACACACAAACACACACACACACACAAACACACACACACGCACACACACACACACACACGCACGTACGCACACGCTCACGCACACACACACACACACACACACGCACACGCACACACACACGCACACGCACGCGCGCGCACGCACGCACGCACAAACACACACACACAAACACACAAACACACTAACACACACACACGCACGCACGCACGCACGCATGCACGCAAAGGAATGACAATGCAATGGCCGAAGTCATGGGCAGATGAGGTAGCTGTGTCCGCCCGATCATTGCCATGTATGCCACAGTGAATAGGTAACCACTGGCATATTATATCGTGTCCTTCGTCAAATATGTGATGATGCACTTCTCTGATCTCTGGGAGGAGATGCTCATGTGATCCATGGCACACTTTGTTCGAGAATTACCAAGTAGTGTTCGGGGTGAAATGGCGCGTTCAAGCTCACTGCAAATATTTTAGGTTAACTATTGTCTGCAGCCTTATAACAAACGAAACCCTGCGTGCGCGTGCATTTGCTCGAAATTGACAATCCTGCCGCTCGAATAGTTCAGAAAACTTGCAAGTTGTGTATGCGTTCGACGTTTGTTCGTTATATAAGCTGCTGAGTGAAAAGAATAAACCAGAAATGCATTTTTTTTTGTTCTGGTCATAGCAATACGAGCGAAAACGTGACGACAATAGCTAATTTGCGGGACGATCTCTTACATGGTTTGCTGGACAAGAATTGGAAATAGGGTATAGTTAGGAACAGTGTGCAAGAGTAAGAAGGATGTTAGCCTAAATTCTGCGCAAACACAGACGAAAATGAAGTCATCTACGAAATATGTTTCATCTTCGAAAGGCGTCTCAATTTAGTATATACGATCCACGAAGCCGACACTGAGGCTTTACCTTAAGGTATATCGTCATGTGTGCAGCAAAAATTGTAACTCCGCAAGGTCTAGTGAAAATTCCGACAGAGAGCAAACACGAAACAGAGAGAGTAGACAATATGACGATAACTTGAGAAGTTCACCCGATGGTAAAACGAAATGCAGTTTAAAATGTCGACGGCTTATGCAAAGAATCGCTCTTTGTCATCGGCACTGACGACAATAACGTGGCGCCCTCCCTAAACTGCGACGAATAACGTTTACTTTCCAAATTGGTTTTGTCAAGAAAGCAAAAAGAAAAAAAGAATGAAAGCAGTCGACTTTCCCAAAGTTTTCAACAATTCCCTTCGTACACATATAGTGACCTCGAGGCGGATTGCACAAGACGCTCCTACAGCTTTTCGTGATCGTCTGAAGCAACAGGCTGGTGCAGTTTTTCGTGCCGGTAGAAGAGGGTGAAAAAAAATCTTATTTAAGACAGCCAACCGTTCTTTCGTTAGGTCAGGTTTTCTTTCGCCGACGTAAATCTCAAATTGATCTCCACGAGCGATCCCCCTATATCACAACAAACGATGCCAGCCTCCGACGACTTCGCCCATATTGAACGATATTTTTTCCACTTGACCGTCCTCCGGTCGACGGAAAAAGAGATCGGGCGGCGGCTTTGCGAAATGAGTTTTCGCATTCCTGGTGATGTTAATTATTTTCCGGCCGCCACTCTGCATAATTTGCACCTACAACTACACTTCGACCCATCTTCACTCTTTCCTCGACTCCTTACAGTTTCTTCGCTATGGTTCGCTAGGCAAGGCGGGCGGCGATCGCGGACGCTGCTCCTTTTTTTTTTTTTTTTCACACGCCCCGCTCGGCTTTGCATCCTTCGACGCGCTTCTCCTTTGCAGGGAGATCCTCGAACGAGACAAGCGGAGAGGGTGAGCGACGTCACGCTTCGTTAAGCGGACGCCTGCGAAGACTGACGCAGAAAGCCGTAAAGAAACAATCTTTCCTCCGTGTCGCCCTTCGCGCCTTGCTCTCTCCCGCATTGGGTTCCAGCCGCTGCGTGTCGTCGTCTTCGCGTCCAGTTTACACAGCCTCGCCGTCGCGCGCCTATGCAGAGTCTGTGCAAATGCACGGACACTGCTGCAGTCGGAGAGCCCGGTAGTGCATTGCAGATAACAGCGAAGTACAAAAAAGAAGAGAAAAAGCAAAATCGAGCTTATTTCCCTAACGCGCGACCCCGGGTTGATTCGGCGAGGAAAGCGCACCCATTCGTGTCCTCTTGTGCGGCTGGCGCGTCTGGCGCCAGGGGTGTCGCAAGTTTCCAAACGGGGACTGGTAAAACGGCGTCTCGGTTATTTTGTGTGCTAAAGTAGTGGTGGGGGCGTAGAAGAGGAGGAGGGGGGCGGCTGGTGAGATGTGCTGACCATCTCCGGCGAGAAGACGGAGCGCGTTACAAGAGCAGTGTATCACTGCTCCGGCCTGCGTCTTTTGTATATTCTATCGCCGCTTGAGGCACGCGCGGCTTGCTCCTTGCCCGCACAGGAGTGAAATGTCCGCGAGCCTGTTGTTCGCGTTTCCTTTGCCCACTCGTGTTGTCGCGAATACCTGATTTAGAGATGCCCCAGAGGGGAGGAGAATCATGATCGGCGCTCGATGACATCCTTTGCCTTCCAGCATGCGCTAAGGATTTGCCGGTAAAGAGGTCTTTACCGGTATTGTTTGAAGTACCAACTGTAGTGTGCTGCCCAGCAAAAGATGCCTATTGGTCTCAGGCATAAAAAACGCGCGACCTTCTTCGTTATCGTCAAGGATTTGCCGTTATACCGGCGAAGAAGATGTTGAGAAACAAGAAAGTAAGAAAGTACAAAAATATCAATGTTCGAAAGCTCGATATTTTACTAAAATGCGCAAAGTTTCGCTGTGATACCTTGTTTTCATATATATATATATATATATATATATATATATATATATATATATATATATATATATATATATATATATAGTATTAGTATTATTTTAAATTAGAACTAACTCTATTAAAATGGATAGTGCGCATTTTAACCCGTGTTGGCCTTGCGCTGCAACGTTGAAGAGAAGACTCATGACGTTAGGCCGACAATGTCAAAATTCCGTTTGAATTTCAATTGGACGTCCTTTAGAAAGTTTCGATGCCGGATAGTTTACCGGACGTTTCAATTAAAACGGATTTCATATGAACCGGGAAAACCCAAACGTAGCACTATTTCGTTTCGCGGAGGATCAGTCTGCGCGTCGGCCCAAACACACCGTCCGCGCTGAATTAGTGCAAGCGAAAGAGCCTACGCACGGGCACTGACGCGCTAAGTGTGATTAACAAAGGCGCGCGCGCTCGGGCTGCCATAAGCTCATCACGTCCGAGCATCCGCGGCGCCGCTTGAGCTGCCTGCGTCGCGGCGCCTGATGAAGAAATCTTTCAGCGCCGTTGTCGCTATGACGTGTCCCCGGTGGCGATACCCTGTCGCTGACGCCCTTGACACTTCCCACGCTCGCTTTTGCTATTTTTAGGCGACCGTCTTTTTCACCAGACCGATGGAGAAGCTGAAATGAGGGTTAGCACGAAAAAATAAAGATTTTTCTGTGTTTGTTTAGATTGGCAGAAGTTTGTGTGGGTAAGAGAGGCTCGAACGGAAGCTTACTTGAGAAAGCAATGACGCCAGAGTTCCGCGAGAGAGATGTGGATGAGAAACAGAATGAACAATCCACTTCGCCTCGCGCGGCCGGAAGTTTCCAAATAACGTTGTTAGATATTTTGTTTGTTTGTTCTCAACCGCTGTCAATAGAGTAATTATCCCAGGAAGATCTCTTTATTGAACGATGAATACTAATGCCTGCAAAACAACCGAATATACACAAGTGAAGCGTTCGATGCGCAAGCTAAATCTAATCATGAAATAGATATTGAATCCATGTGGTTTGTGTCAAAGGTATCAACGGGATATCCCTCATCCGAAGTCAGTTGATAATGCTGTACCAACGCAGTTGATGACACAAACGAAGTAACATTTGGAATCAAGTGCCATTCATTGATTCATTCTCATTCTTAATTGTTTCCCTCTGTCACGGTGTGTTTTGCAGTTGTGACCAGTATAGTGGCAAGGAAAAAAAGAAACCCGCGCATTATGCTGCAAGTCAATTAAACGTTTTGCTTACACAATATGGTTTGGTTGCCTCTGTAGCCTCCTGCTACTTCCGGGTCGCCTCTAAGTTTCCTTTTCACGAAACTTTGCTCCACATTTCCGATTTCCTGGCGAGACTCGCTTAGTTACCCTCAATCTTCATCAACCACAGAGGCTAGCTTTCTGTTCTGCTTCAACCACTTTGGGTTGAGCGGCGCGATCCGCGTCGACGTCTTTGGCGTGGGATGACGTGATATTTCGGCGCACCGTGGGCCATGCTCTCACATCTGCCGCCACTCCGCCAACCCTACACGAAGGTACCACGTTGCCTCGCCGGCGCCCGCCGTCTTTCAATCAGATTCCGTATTTCTTCGTCTGGCCGTATACCGAGTCCCGTTCTTGCGCTTCCTGCCGAAGGAGCCCCGAGGAGCAGTACGAGCTTCGCAACAGCTGTCACCCATACGGCGCCGCCGGGATCGCTGACTCGCGAAACAAGCCCGGAGCTCGCGCTATTGACGGAGAGAACCGGCACGAACACAGCTAACTCTTGAGATGAAGGAACGACGTCGCGGCGCATTTGTCAGTGACGCGTTTAGCGGCTCTTGACAACCGCCAGCAAGAAAGGCTCAGCGTTGTGACTGGCAAGAGCTTTCCTTCTCTCTCACTCTCTTTCTCTCCTTGTTCTGCTTTGTTCTTATGAGCTGAAAATAGGCTGCATTATTGCGAAAACATTATTTATATCGGCACTAAAGTACGGACGTGCGCAGTTTGCTTGTTTACAGGAGTAACTAAAGCATGATTGAAGCTGAAGAAAATAAGAAACTGGGGTCGATTGCTCGTGCACCTTGTTCGTTCGTAACTGTTTGTTGTTCGTTAGCGTAATACTCAACTCGTATCGAGTTGAAGCTCGGCTTTCGAAAAAAAAATGGTTGAGCGCAGTTCCAGAAAGATGAAGGAGCTTGAGCTTAATATTCACTTAGTGAGATTTGGCACTACAGTGAGTCACTCTAGCTTATGTGTGGGGATGAATGGTAGGTGTACAGAGATTAGAGATTGCGCAGCAGTACTGCAGCCGAACGCCTACGCAAACACACAAGCTTATCTCGGGCGACATTGACGACCCTGAATGCGGCGTGTTCTTGCGGTAGTGGTGGCGACGTTTTGCTTCGGCTATAGAGCTCACATGGCAGCGCTAGGCCATATTTTGAAAGACAGATTTCTAGTGAGTAGGAAAACAGTGACTACGAGGAGAAACACAAGATCGATAACAACCACCACAGCAACTTTGTGGTCCAATATCTGGATATCCGGTGCGGAAAGCTCCTGATTACATGTGATAGACCCTAATAGTCTGTTTACCACATATTCCTATGAAAACCAGCTGCTCATTAGTAACAACACTTCATAGGCTTCGGCTTGGCGCAGCCTGTACTAAATGACTCTTTTACAAGATAGGGAAAACCAACGGCGCTGTCTGCTCTTGTGAGGAGGCTGAAGAAGGCATAGGACATCTCCTATATATTAGACTGCAAAAATTATAATACTCACCGTAAGATGCTTTTTGGGAAGCTACATGCTCTGGATAGGAGACCAATATTACTAGAATCATTCCTGGGTGCATGGTCATCAATAAACTTGCAACAGAGCGCAGCAGTCGCATTAGTACACTTTCTTGAAGAATCGGGAATATCTAAAAGCCACCAAGTCGTATGATTGTAACTTTGATTATGGTCTTGTATTTGTGGAACTGCTTAATTCTTTTTCAACATTTCCACGTATACGTATTTCCGTATTTACTTTTGTTGTCGTATTCCAGTGGTTTTACTGTGGTTGTTCATGCACGCTGTGTTTTCCAACAGGCTCGCTGGACGTGCATCAACATGTACACTAGAATGCTTGTGGACTGCTCAGAAGCAACTATTTTTGTCGGCTGTACGTGAACTTTAGAACTGTTGATACTATGGTCTTTTTTCTTCGTTTTTTGCTTAAAGCTTTTATTTTTCGGCCACATTTATGGTTAGCCACCTGGTTAGCTGAGATGGTAGAGCGGCTGCCCTAGAAAGGCGGTGGTCCCGGGTTCGAGTCCCGGACCAGGACGAATTCTTCTTCATCTGCGAGGCTTTTCTTTCGAGCAAACCGTTTGGTTTTCCTTCGCAGCACTTGCTACGATTGCGGGGTTGGATAATTTTCCTTTTATTACCACATTTATGAAGTAAGAAAAGAGGAGTACATGGCACCGTCTTACAGGCGCCAACATCACCTTGAATAAAGATAATAATAATAGTAAAAAACTGCAACAGTAAACACAACAATGAGACGGTAACAACTACGTCAACACCTACTTTTATGCGACGACAACAAAGAGAGAGAAAGAAAGGTCCGCAGCTTTCTTATTGCGGCACAGGAGTCATTTCTTGCAACAGCAACAGGTTCTCAGCCAACTTCTCAAGTACAACCTTGCGATGGACGCGACGAGGTTCCCACCCGCTGCAGAGCTCTTTGTTGTCACCTCCGAAATTCCAGCACTAATGTCATCACTCTCGCCGTCTATGTGTCGCGCAAGACCTCGCACGGATGAGTAAGCGCGGACACTGCGTGAAAGTGCTCTGGTTAGCACGTCAGACTTGCACGCGAGCACTGCCATAGAGACGTTAGTTCGAAACTGTTGGTTGGGACGGACAGCTTTATTTTAAGCAAGTAAGCGCTCATTCTGCTGCCCTCCGTGTGCATTGCCGACGTTCTTATGTAACACCTAATGTATTGCAACAACTTAGGTGTAGCACTTATAAATAAAACTGTTGAACACCACTCCTACCTATATTAGCGGATGTGTGTGCAATAGAAATGCCTGAGACGACTACATGTATACAGTCATTATGTCGCAATTCATTGTTTTACTACGCAAAACAAGATGCACTCGCTGGCATTACTATTTGGCCTAAATGCCGTGATATAAAGGCAGATTTAATGGGTTTAGTAGAGTAGTTTGCTGGGCCAGTTCGTGCATGGTGAACGTATAATGGTTTCCAGCAAGTACGGACGCGAGCACAAGTAAGTAGAAACGGACAGGACAACGCTGGGACAACCAACCAGCGTTGTCAGCGTGGACAGGACAACCAGCGTTGTCCTGTCCTTTTCTACTTACTTGTGCTCGCGTCTGTACTTGCTCGGAAACCATCATACGTTCAGACTTAATCGGGTTTACTGATTCACTTTTACTAGCACTTCTCACACTGTAAGCAACACAGTGGCAGCGTTTGGCAAAGTTTTCTTTCCTTTACGGCGATTTTGAGTATGAAGATGAGGAAGTGTAAGGGCGACGACACAATAACACCGATGACTCGGCGATGAAAGCCGTCACTGTCCTCATCGGCGTAACGAAAAGGATGTACTCACGGATGGACAAAGCAAACACATTTTTGAGATTACAAGTGCTGTAGCAGTAATAAATCGAGTTGAAAATTAAGAGGAACCTTCCTCATAAAAAATGTATCTCAAACGAAAGGCTGTTATCGCGAAATAGCACGCCCGTCAGCGTAAAGCATCGTAACGTAGGCCTCTTGTCAAATAGCTTCGCAGTGGGGGGTTCCATGGAATACTGGCGAAAGCCGAGGAAAGAAAATGGCCTGCGACTCCTACCGAAAGGTCGCAAGGAAAACGCTCTCTCGTATAAGCGGGTTCTACCGAGCCGTAAGGCGAAGAGCTCACTTCCATTGCAATTTCGATGAAGGCAACGTAGGATGCATTTGGCGGAAGGCTTACTGTCAAAAGCACTGCGTTTTATTCCGAATGAGTGGGTGTTTCGCACCGACAACCGAAGAAAAAGGTTGACGTTTCACAGTGCCAATACCAGACGACCATAACCGCTGTTGCCTTACGTGGAAGTAGAATTTGCGCATGACTTCTGTCTCGCTGGGTATTTATAGGCATCGAAAAGGTTAAGGAAATGCATTCACTCAGGGCTGACTTTATGCCTACACAAAGCCTCTTTTCGCACAGCAAGCGCTGGTACGTGCTCGGATTTTATAACTCATAACGCATAGAGAAGCACCGAGAAATTGCCACTCACACATGTATTCAACGAAGAATCGCTTCATATCAACGTTTGATTGAAAAAGACATATCCTATTTCACCAGTTATTCTTTTTCTAGGAACACGAAGAGAAGGTGGCGAAGCTTTTCCGTTCTCTTATAACGTTGATCTGAATAATGCCACGTATTACCACGTACCACGTACCACGTACCACGTACGAAACGGGATGATTCCCGGCGTGCTCAGCGACAACCTTTTTATTAAGACGTTAATTTGTTTTTTTAAAGGTGGTTCCCGAAAGTTCCTCCTCTTGGCTTATTTTCATGCGATGACTTCAAGGACATAACGTGCAAAAGAAAAGAGCGTTGGATGTAGGAAGTATGTGAATTTAAGGCGATGACTGGAGGAGCCATAACTTCATTGGGAAAGCGGTTATCACAGCACACATGACCTCTTTTCACCTGCTACCTTACCATATGGCACGTGGGTTCACTTTGTCCAGAATGTGCTAATTAGGAGAGGCTTCCTTCGGCAGTAAAATAGTTCACTGATCGGCGTGGACACAGAGTCAAGTTCCAACAAGGTACAAAGGCACAGCACTGCGGAAGCTCAGTTTCACATGCCGATAGGTGACTCCAGCGATGAGAAAGAGCCATCATGATGGTATCGAAGCATAACCAAATTATTTCATTCGCTTTCTGCATTTGGTTCGCTGGTCGCGGTCTTATTACTTACGCGTACGCTTCCTCTTTCTCTGTGTCAGCTCTCTACCATTTCAGGTCACGTAAATAGTGGGTTTGGTCAGCTGATCTCTCTAAATACACCGTACGTGTAAAAAACACACGTTTCCGGATTTATCTGATCAACGAGGAAAAAAAGGAAATTGCTGATAGCATACATTAGCAAGTAAGGTACCGTCTCGGCGGACTATACGTTGGCTAGAGTTGGCTTTGGCTTGAACTTGACCTTGTCTTTTCCGCAGCGGCTGACTCCGGAGCCGAGGAGATGGAGGCCGGATCGAGCTGTCCGCCTGGTCAAGTGCCCTGCGGCAACAGCTCCTCCTCGTGCCTTCCGAGGCGGCTTCACTGTGATGGATTCCCGGACTGCAGAGAAGGCGAGGACGAAAAAGACTGCAGTAAGCCTTAGTTACTTGGCTTGTGCGGGTTCGCTTGGCGTGTGTTTCAGTGCGCACTTGCGCAATTTCGAAACTCAGTGCCGTTCAGAGGGGGCCCATTTCTTACTGAAATAGGCTCATAGCTCAATCTCCGTGGTCTTTGCTCTAATGGGCTCCTGATGTAGCTTTTAACGGAAAGGCGTGTGTGCAGAAGGGAAATACGTATTTGCTCTATAATGTGGCCCTACACCGTTTCGCAGAAGACGCACTTATTTTTTTTTCAACCTGCTGTGTTTCATGCATTTTGCCAACTTCGTGTTAAAATCTGCATAAGTGTCCGCTAGCAGGCAGTTGAGTCAGTGAGGGAAATCTTGTGAAGTAGACTCTCAAGGGCTATTTCTTAAGCGGCGTTTACTGCCATTTCCCCAATGTTTGACAGCTTTGCAAAATCTTGTGATTGTTCTTGTCGTTTGTGCTGGAAAACAACAACGCATACGGGCTATGGAATATTGGCTAAAATTAGAGTGGTAGGAAAAAAGAAGACGGAAGTAAGAGAAAGTATCGTAGATGTATATGTATTTTTTTTATAATGGATCGATGGATGAACTTTAGGGCGCGCGTGAGCGTGGAACGTGCTGGACAGAGAGGCCGAGCCTCTCCGCCGCGTCGTGGGCCCGTCGGAGAGCCCATAACTGTTCTTCGAGGTTGGGGCTGCGTAGAACTGCATCCCAGCGTGAAGAAGTGTTGCTTTCATCGCCGCGTAAAGTGGAAGACCGCCAGAGCATGTGATCTGAATTCGCTAAGTGACTGCATAGTGGACATGCATTTGTTGCCTGAACTTCGGCGTAAATCCTGTGAAGAAGTAGGGTGGGGTGGGGGGGTATGCGCCAGTCTCTAGAAGCCATATTGTTAGAGCCTGAGGTTTATTGAGTTTACAATGTGGGAGGGGGTAGGTACTCAGAGCCAAGGTCGTTGTACGAGAAAGTAGAGTCTTGATTGTCTGTACCCCCAACATCACGCTGCCCGTTAGCTACACGGTTGATGATCTCTCGCGCAGCATTCTGCGCCGACTCATTGACCGGGGCACCCTCAATTTGTCCCATGTGAGCTTGAGATCTAACCACATACAGTCATCTGCAGATGACTGTGTGTGGTTTGATCTCCTTGCTTCCAAGTATCCCTAAGGCCAGCTCGGATATTGTTCCTCTGGCAAACGCCCGAACGGCTGATCTCGACTCACCGTAGATCATTGTCCTGTTGTCGTTCAATAAGGCCGTCGCTATTGCAGCCTGCTCTGCGATCTCAGAGGACGTCGTCCGAATCGAGGTTGAGTTCGTCACTTCACGTTCATGGTCTACGCTAACCGCAGCGAGGGCCCATCGATCAGTGTAACGCGCTGCGTCTACGAAACTGTTTTCCGAAGCCCATTCACGAGCCTTTCTCAGGAGGGCCTTCATACGCACCCGACGTCTTCCACGTTGTGTTCCGGATGGAGATTTCTTGGGATCGGGGTGACAGGGATGCGCTCCCGCTGCTCTCGAGAGGTGCTGTAGAACTTTGTCTTGGATATTGTGGGGTGAACGCTCAGCTCGTGTAGGATGCGTCTAGCATCCAGTTAATGACCTATCCCTCACATTGGGTTTGCGCCATTGTTGAAAGAAGAATCATCATCCTCATCATCATAATGATCATGGTCTGCTTCTATTTCGTCGTGTCACAGTTCCTCGCCACTTACTTACCTCGTCTTGATTCCAGGTGTTTGCACCACCCCGTCTCACAAACAGCCATAATTTATGCATGGAACTTACGTTACCGATCACACAGATCATCATCTTCGTGAGCTTTCCCCCTTGCATATGCGTATACTTTTCCTGGCTTCGACTTTGCTCACGTTAAAACAGGGGATCAAAGTGCCGGTTTCAAGTTCGAGAGGTGTGGGGCTCAGTGCTCAGCTCGACCAATGGCACAGGCTACATTAATGCTGACAAACGCTCTTTGGGGAGTCCTCGAAGGAGCAACGAAATTGACGAGTCTCCACAAGATCAGCTACACACTGTGTTTTTTACACAACGCCTGCAAAAATTATGCGACTGAACGCAGAGAGCTCAGCAAAATAGGTAAAAAAGCATCAATTTATCCATGTGAGAGAAAAAGCCTGGCCATCCATCGACAGGCACGGAATCTACAGAATCTTTAGTATTCGATGTCGACATTCTTTTTTGGCGATTTCTGTCACCAGCACCGGGCTCGCTACAGGCACAGATGCACGCACACACACACACACAAAAAAACACGCAAACATACATACGCACACAAGGATTTTTATTGACTGCATGAAAAAAAGTCGAAGTAGAAAAAGGTGGAGGTAACTGGATACATCTTAAACGGCCTTCACACTGTCCCCCCGAAAAATCCCATAAATCTCGAAACACACTTACTCTTCGGACGAGCTCATGTTGCCGTAACTCGCAACTGCAGTCATTGCCGGGAGAGCGCTTCAAAAAACAATACACCTTGCTACGGTCCCTACATCTCCCACTCGCGCAATTCGGAGGAGTGGAAGGGAGGAAGGGGGGCTCATGACACGCCTTAACCCCCCCTTAACCGTGCCCCGACGTCGGGCTGTCTTCTGACCTGCAGACGAACACGGTCCGCTGCGCTCGCCGCGTTCGCCGTGCCGCGCCGTGCAACGACCCGGCGCTTTTGCTGCCATAGTTTTCGTTAGGAAAGGTAAACGGGCCTGCCCTGTTCATGTCGCGTTTCGCCGAACCATTGTCCCGCGAGGCTGCAGCTCGTAGCGCGCCGTCTGATTAAACCAAGTGCGACGGCAAAAATGCTTTGCTAGGTGACAGGACACAACGGAGAGTATGCTCTTTCCTCTTCGGCCCAGCCGTAGGCAATAAAGCTGCGAGGGTCGCGTTTATTTCTGCTCCTTTCGGCATCACATTTCTCCTGCATTGCTGGAGTCGGTTGCCTCAGCGTGCTTTACTACACGGCTCCTTGACGCGTCTCGCTGAAAGCGGTGTCCCGTATGTGGCGAAATATGAGCGTTGACTTCGCTTTTCACCGATTTCATGACCAGAACGCTGAGCATGGTGTCGATGACTGTAAGTAACGACGCAGAGTGTCACACTGTCTAGCGTCTAATTGAAATAGGCGTTGTTAAACAAGCGTTCAGTCATACACGTATTGCACACGTACGTTTTAGTTTGTGTCAATAAGACGACTAAGTAGCAGACGCCGTACTGGCGCATAAAGCATAGTCTGGAACAGCGCTCTCTCTTGTCACTGGCCTGTGCAGACAGGATATTGCCTAACGAAGGGGTCTTGCGGTTCTCTAATTCGGACACCAATGCTCGGTGCACGAGTGCCTCTGCATTCCACCGGCATCATAGTGCAGCTGCCTCTTCTGGGAATCTAACACACGACCTTGTTGTCAGCAGCGAAAAGCCATAGTCATTGAGCCACCGGGGCAGACAGCATAGATTTATGATGTCGAAAACCAGCGTAGACTCGTGGTGTTCACTAAAATTATGAACGAAAAATAAAGCGAGATATTCTGTGTGGATGACAAAAACTGTACGTTATTGCTATTCATGTACAGAAGCCGCCTAATTTCGTTACTTTCTCAAAGATCAAGCAACTAGAGATGAGCTAGCCATCCTCCGAACTACAAATACAGCTGAACATGTTTCACTGCAGAAAACTAAACTTTTAAGAGGAAGCTTTAGCTCGGGTGCTCCTATCTAAATACATGTAAAAGGAGAATTTGTTTCTCTCGGCAACCAATGCACCAAATTTCCTGAGGTTTGTTGCTTGTTGCATTTAAAAGAAAACTTAAGATCTAGTGACTGTTGGTTTCGAATTTTCGATTTAGGTCGTTAAGTTCTTATTAAAAATTGGCAAAATCGAAACCTTTTAAGAAACAAAGCTACCAAGTTTGAAACTCTAACTTAGCAACGAAAAATGGTAATGCAATTCTGTGAATTGCATCTAATAGAACATCTAAAGCGAACGAAATTGATATGTTACACGTGAACCTAAAAAAAATGTAATATGGAAATACAGCTTTTGCAGAACACTTGTAAACAGCGTAACAAATTCACGTAATATGTAAAATGAAATATCGAATTTGTCCGTTTTCAATGATCTAATAAATGTCGTTTACAGAACTAAAATATCTGTTCTTGATACAAAGCTATGAATTTGTACACTTCATGCTTCTACATTTTTTTTTACAACTTTTGCATTTCTGAAGATTCTTACAATAAGATTCATGCCCTAAATCGAAATTCCGCTTCCAACAGTCCCTAGAATTTAACTTTCCCTCTCAAATGCAACAAATTTCATTAATACCAGTCCATGGGTTTCTCAGAAAAACGATTTTGCGTTTTACATGTATTTGAATAGGCCATGTCGGAGTTGGGCCCGAGCTTAAGAAGCACAGCATATGATTCTTTACGGCACGATATGCTAATTATGGCGTTTTTTCGACATTCGAGTGTAAGTCCGTAACCTGAAGACGTGTGGCATGCGCCGAGGCATTGAACTTCCCCGCAGCTCCCCTGGAGTTGGCGGTATGTCGCATCTCTGCCGTGACAACGCGACACCCATGGTGTTGCTACGGTACGCGAGTGCCAGTTAGTCACGTGGTATTTTTCATTTTTCGCGGTTTTCCTCATTATCCGGAACAAATAAACGGGCAGAAAGTACCTGGCTGAAAACACGCGAGCGTCAAATTACTTTCGCTATCTTACAAATGCTTCATTCACAGCAGTGCATTCAGAGCAGTAAGTAAAAGAAAAATGATCTAATTGCAAATAATTAATAAAGTGAATCTACTCGTCTGTGAACAATATGCACTTAGTTATCTTCGCGTTGAATGGCCCGTATGTTTTAAAAATGGTATTCATCATTGCTAGGACAGCTTGTATATGGTGTCCTTTAAAGCTGGAAGCAGACTGGCAAGCCCATAACATTCGGAAGCCATAAAATAGAGGACACCATCAGTTCTGAAGACACGGCCGGCGAAACCACTTGCACAGGCCAGACCATTTCTAGGGCTTCTACTATTCCACTCAATTTTGACAATTCGGTTTCGTTCGGTCTGTTCATCTGCTTGGACGGCCATCTGCTTCAAAAGATGTCATGGGAATAAGCTTCCTATTCAGACGGACTTGGCAAAGTCAGCCTCAAACAGAAACACGCTCTCGAAAAGCAGCGTGTGGTATAAGCATTGAGGGGAAAACGATCTGCTTAGCAGATATTGACTCCAACCTTTGCGAAATAATCTCCATTTTTCCCTGCGTGAGATGAAATGGGAACCGTTTTCCGGCACACAGAAGTGGAGTGCTTTCGGAGTGTCAATGGATGGAATTGCAAAACGAACCTGCAGAAAAAAAAAGAAAGTTTCAGTCACAATAGCTACAACTAGGCTTGCCAACTATCAGTCATGTCGGAAAGTACGTGGCGTGGTGAAGTACTTTTATACGTTTTTATTCATTTCACAATTGACTTTCTTCCGTTATGGCTTTACAGGGTTAGTGCCTCGTTCTACTGGAAATGGATGGATGGATACAACCTTATTGTACGTCCATCAAGGTTTAGTGTACTATTTATTCTTTATCTGAAGCGATTAGCCAGGGGTATTGCACGGCACTGAAAAGAAGAAACAAAAGATGTAAAGGCGAAAATGAAGCCCGTGTAATCAATAAACTTCAAATTGAATTTCTACAACTCTATCATTACGAATTACTTTGTTTACGCCAGTAAATTATTATATAAGCATTTTCACTCGTTGCTTAGTGCTTACAAATGAAGGTCGAGCTTTAAGTTGCAATTCGCCAAGTTTTCGTATGACACGTAGAAGCAAGGGTTACCCGGCGCCCTGACATAACAAATGACAGAATTGTTTCTTGTTATGGCCTGCAAACTTTTCACTGCAGAGGACGTCTTTTCTTTAGGCGGTTGTTGCTGCCGAGAAGAGAAAGGCACAAAGGGAGTTCGGCGCTCGACGAGAGTTCAAATTTAATCGTAATGTTGGTCTGTTCCAATTGCGGAATTGAAGCTGATCAGTGCACAAAACATGTCTGCTGAGTAGAAATATTGAAGCTATAGCGTTAGTTTCGAGAGGTCCCCTTTTCCTTCAAACACAGCTGCTCTAGAGCTCTGGCTTTCAGTAACTGTGCACGGCGTCACCGGTTTCATTCCCGACAAAAGCTGCTGTGTTGCTGTTGAGGCGCTACACATAAACACCTGTGTTTTAAGGCTCCGCAATTTCGCTGGGTGAGAAGAAGTGTGGGCACCTCCTCTACAGAGTCCCTCATGGATCCAACTTGGCACTAGGTTGCTGTAAGACCCTATATGCAGCTGGATGATCCCTGATATCTCTCTCCAATCTTGGATAAAAATGAAAGGATGCCCCGCTTATTATTTTCCGCAACGTCTTCTTTGCACACGGCGGCAGAAAGCACGCGGAGCTCTAATGCGTTTATTAACACTTTTTTAGAATTAATTTATCGGGAGTGTTGTTAGTACTAGAGAGAGAGAAAGAGAGAACACAAGGATAGGAAAGGCAAGGAGGTCAACCTGAAGAGCATCCTGTTTGCTACCCTACAGTGGGGGTGGGAAAAAGGGGAGTATAAAGAGGAAAAAAGGGAGAGAGTAAGCACTGAGTGCATGTGGGAGGGACACTATACACAGGTACACTATATAATTGTGTCTTAAGCCGGTGCACTTTAAGTATTGCACTAGTGCACGAATTACTTTTCGAGCCAGTGACGGGTGTGGCCACGGCCCGAATATCTTTGACTCGGTGAATGGTCTCGAGTCCAGTCGGTGTAAAGTTGCCCGCAGAGAGAGACGTTAGACAGATAAGTAACCAGCTGCAGTTCTACCGTTCCAAGAACCGTCCTGAGTTGATAACTTACGCAGCGACCTAGTGAATATTAGATAATTATTAGTTAATCAAGGATTATCAAACATTTACTGCTTAGGTTTCACCGCTGATAAAGACGTGTCGGTGAAGTAAGCAGATCGTTGTATTCAATGCAAAGTCTCGAAAACAGTTTGGCTTTGCACTCATTTAAGTCATGTCGCATGTCTTTAAAAAAGCATTCTTCCGCTACAGCCTGAAAAAAATGAGTTTGACCTCGAGCGCATTGACAGGTTATGTCGTACAGAATAATTAACTGCTGGAAGCCCAGTCGTAAGTACGCGCCACATATGTTCCCGGGGTGCATGCCACTGATTTCAGCTGCTTGTCACGCGTACGAAAAGCGGCACCTCAGTGTCATCGCTACGCCCTGCAAGCATGAAAAAAAAAGGAAGATTTTGTTTTATTTCACTCGCTCCAAATTCCCTCTCGTACTGCGCCAATTTGCGAAAAAAGCCAGCATTGCATGGCAAATGACGTCTTTCACCTGGGCCGAATCACCCTCTGTAGCCGTGGGGCTCCCTTTCATTATCCGACCGTTCACGTGAACGCCGTGGCCGGCTTAATACCGGCGCCTACGCTATATACGTACGCTCACCGGTTGCTGTGGTGCCGCAAAACAGATGCAGAAATCGCTGGCAGAGATTGATGAGTCCCACACACGGGCAGCGAACACATGACTGCGGCTGTTCGGAGCCGCCCTACTCGATCGCGGACGCGCTCGCGTTCGGTGCCGTATAGTCATCGAAAGGACCGAGCGAGCTTATAGTTGTAGCACACACCGCACACGGGGCGGAAACGCCGAAGGGTATGTAGGCTGTGGACATATCGGCGCGGAACGATTCATCATGGCCTCGCCGCGGTGGCGTATTTCGGTGTGCCGCGATCGCCGCGTCTCTGGCAGAGGCTAAAGATGGATCGGAGCCAGTCCATCGGAGAAATCGCACGAGCTACTTCGCTCGTTCTCCCTAGCCCACACGTCTGCAGCTGCCGTCTGGTATGAGGCCAGCCGGCGGCTCATTGTGGTCTGTCGGGGGCGTCCCTTCGTCGTATATCACGACGCGCCCTGGTCGGCGCATCTGCCTTTTAATGACCGTTGCGACCAACTTGCCAAGATGCGCTTCGCGCGAGAGGCGGCGCCTCCGCGAGACGACGGCTCCTCCGAGACGACAAAGGGTTCGACCGGAAAGGTCACCACGCCGGAGACCTTTCTATCGTACGAAGGGTCTTGATCGAGTTCCAGCTGACTTCCTCAGCTATTAATGGGCACGCGTACGCGACCGTCCTTGGCAAGCCAGCGTGGTTTCGATGGAACACGTCTTCGATGTCGTAGACTAGTTACTGGGCGAACGTGACATAGGCTTACTTCCGGCTTCTGGAGCATACTATGAAGCATCGAGCAGCTCAGCCCCCCCCCCCCCCCCCCTCTCTGTTATAGATTGTGATTTGGCCGTCCGTACTTCGACTGTCAACGTCTCCTTTGATTTATCTGATTATCAATGCACCAGCCCCTTACGTTAGAAATCTCCAACACATCTTTCAGTCATCCTCTGTGTTCGGAAACCTAGTGTCGCTTTTGCGTTGATTTCTGGTTACGACATGGAAGCCTTCATCGTACAGGCGAATAGAGAAAGAGAAAGAGAAAGAGAGAAAAGAAGGTGATGGCGGAAAGATGGCGTGCTCAAATTTCGATGAGATTTTTTGTGTCACAATAGGCAAAACTACGGAAAAGATATCTTCAAATCCATGACGTCACAGTGACGCACTGGTCCTGGGCACCTGAGATAAAAAAAACAGCCTCTTATTGCTAAGTCAACAAAGATAGACCACTGAAAGTACCTTATCATTCTAAACTGATTGTGTGTTTCTATTTAGTACGCCCTTAAGAGAAAATGTTGCAGCTTCGGCCACGTGACAATTAACTTAGGAGCCTACAAAGTTTGTTTCAATAAATATTTTTATGGAAGAACACATCGTCGCCTCTTGCGCGCGAACCATTACGTAATCTCTGAGCTAATTGCTTATGCTTATCGACGTTTATCAGACGCTTATCGACGTTTATCATCGACACGGGTGCGAGCGCTCGTTGTATTTCGTGATATCCCTAAGCCGTTTGGTGAGTTGGAGCTACGGATAAGATAGAACACGAGTGTGGCAGCCACTGCCCGCTCTTTACAAAACCTTACAATATGTGTGTGTTTAAAAAAAATTAATATCATGCATGTATTAAGCAAGCAGCTTCCGACCGACACTTCATTGCTAATCGCACTTCCCCGAGCTGTTGCTGCGACGTCGTCATTTGGATAATGGTGCCGACGCTCAAAGAGCGTGGAAACTTGCGTTATCGCATTAAACACTGCTTTGCGGACTGAACTTGCACGTGCGCGGGCGCTCGCCGCGTTACACTCGCTTGGAAACGATGGAAACGATCACCGCCATCCAATTTGCGGTGTTCTTCGACGTGCGGCAAAGCCTGCTTTTCAGCGTGGTTGTTGCTAGGATCTGAAACGCGCGGCGTGCAGTCTGCAGAGCTCTTGTGTGGTGTGAGTGACCCTGTCTGTAAACTGTGACTGCGGTAACCTTTATAAAGGTTGTCCATATTGCCATTATTGAGCGGCAATTTCGAAAGTTACAACACGCTGCTTTTAAAAAGCTTTGATAAAACCAGGTGTAGCGTGCAACTTCTAACTTTATGTGCTCGTCAACGTGAAAGGTACCCGCCGTGGTTGCTCAGTGGCTATGGTGTTGGGCTGCTGAGCACGAGGTCGCGGGATCGAATCCCGACCACGGCGGCCGCATTTCGATGGGGGCGAAATGCGAAAACACCCGTGTACTTAGATTTAGGTGCACGTTAAAGAACCCCAGGGGCGCGATCGGAGATATTTTGTTCGCTGCGCGTTCTGTTCAGTTGCTGCAACGTCACAAAGTTGCAGTATGCAAAATTTGTGACAGCGGGGCGGAGAGAGCAACCAATCAGGAAGCGGTGACCTCCCCGGAAGTTTATTTCCGTCGTTTGTCGTCTGCTTGCAAGCAGTATACTACAAAACCAAATGTTTCTCGTCTTCGAAATGAATTAAATCTTTATCTAAAAAAATGTATTTTTCTTCTCAAGCCCAAACACGTTTTCAAATAGTAGTACGTGTGACTACTGCAATTTATAACTACAAGGTTCTTTGCGTCGTCCCTAGGTGGTGTCGCGCACAGCGAGAAGGAAAAAGAAAAAAAAAACGACGGGAAGAGTGGCGCACTTTTCAAGAGGCAGCGACAACATCCCAGTGGCTCGCTGGCACCGGTGATGTTGTCGATTTCTCTGTGCAACCAACGAATTATTTGTTTCGAGAAAGAAAAACGACGCCGGAATTCACTTTCTGTCATTTCTTCAAACGCGTTTCGCAAACGTGCCATTCTGCAGCCGCAAAGGCCGCCTGTTGGATCCAATCCAATCCACCAGACGCGCCATGCGAAGCCGTATGATCGCTCCAAACTTCTCAACTCCCGTCGCGTTCGGACGAAATGCTCGGTGGGCGGATGATTGACAGGAGCGTGTCGTCATTTTGACGTCACCAAAAAAGGGGCGGCGCCCCGCGGCTGGCGACGTCGGCGCGGAGTAGGCCAATCGCGCGCGCCGGTAACCGAACGAACGCGCCGAACAACCATCTCCGATCGCACCCCAGGTAGTCAAAATTTCCGCAGTCCTCCACTACGGCGTGCCTCATAATGAGAAAGTGGTTTTGGCACGTAAAACCCCATAATTTAATTTTTAACGCGAAATGTGTTCACACTAGGTAACAGTTATCATGTGAAAATCAATTTCATGCCGTTTCCCTTTTAAATAGGTCTAAGCTTGCGGCGAAAACCCTGCCGTATAACGAACGTGCCAATGTGGGATCCGTGAAACGCCGTCTGTGATATACATGGCTCGATGTGTCAGGCGAGAGGCCTAATGCATTTCCGGACCAGGTCATGCCAGATCTTACCAGGTCATGTTTGCAGACAAAGCATATTATAAAAAAAAAATCGTCAATTCCCAATTTTGTCGAAATCCAGTAAGCTATTCATTTTCTTTTTTTTTTGTATGGTTATGTAAGTCTACTGTAATCTGTCATACATTTGAGCTTGTTGTGCCATCTTCCTGCCTTTGTTTCATTATTTTATATTGTCCATGGATAGTGTGGAAATAATACTAAATGTGCAAAATGTTGCTGTTAGAACTTATGGTTATTGTGTATATTGTAATTATTGTGCCACAGAAGCAAACTACAATTACAAATTGACTGCGGAATATTAGGTTATTTTCTAAGGCGAACACTGCGGCTGTTTCGACAATCACGACCAGGACCCACTGAGGAGGCTAATGACCCCATTTGGTCGTGACCCGTGGGGAACGGTATCTATTGCCTAACGAACGAACGAACGAACCGAACCGAACCGAACCGAACCGAACCGAACCGAAACGAAACGAAACGAAACGAAACGAAACGAAACTCGGCTGCTTCCAAAAGGAATCACTCTGCTACTAATTATGCTATTTTGCAGTAAACTCTTGTGTGTTACCACTAGGCGAAAAAAATTGTGATCAGAGACTGCGTTGTTTACAAACGCGCCGACTGTACTGCCGTTTTCTTGCCTACTTGATTTCAGCTGACCTGCACGGAGGCCTCTCAGCGGTGCTAGGTGTGTTGTTAAACTGGAGTGCGCACAACGTCAGCAGGACACAGGACTCGTCCCCTCGGTTCTCCTGCAGTAAGGCACCAACTTTTTTTTCTTTTATTCTTTTTTGTTATCATCGCCGGAATCGATCACTTTGATTTAGAGCCTTCTACTTATTTTATGAAGCGCCGATTACGAAGCAGCAGTTGTTGATCTGGGTCTGATTATGACAGAAAGATGAAACGAAGAGCTCAAAGAAGCACAATGTTATTTTATCTACGTTGAGAACGTTAAAGAACAACCACGTTGCAACGGCAATACAAGGGCCATGGCTCATCGGAAAGCTTTACATGGACTGCATAACGTAACCTATGATGGTAGCATACCAAATACAAGCTGCATAACCTTCAGAACGTGCTTGTACTAATATAATTTTTAGCCTTGTTAATTTTATTAATGTACTGGTGATGACTGGGAGCTTATTACTGTCATTGAAGAGATAATTATGCAGTCGTTGCATTCTATCGGTGTTATCATACCGGGCAGGAACTTAGAAGCTAACAATGAAGCTCGAAATGAAGTTAAGTATCGCGAAAGCAGCGATGGCACGAAAAATGTTAGGTGTAACGTCAAGAGACAGGAATAGAGCGCTGTGTATCAGAGAGCAAGAGGGGATAGTGAATATTCTGGTTGACATTAAGAGAGAGAAAGAGAGATTGAAGTTACAGAATGAGTGCCAAGGGAAGGGCAGCGCAGTCGAGGACGACAGAAAGTTAGGTGGGATGATGAAATTAGGAAATTTGGAGGGGCAAGTTGAAGTCGACTTCTACAATCCAGGTAAAATCGCCGATCGCTAGGAGAGACTTTCGTCCTGCAGCAGACAAACAAAAATAGGCTGCTGCTGCTGATGATGATAATGACTGGTGACTTACTATTTTCATTCCCTCGCTTGCAGATCGCACAGATGTCCCAAAGGCTTGTTACTGTGATCTCCACTCAAAGAGCAGAGTGTTCTGCCAAAATTCGAACCTTACCCAGGTGCCGAGGGCAATACCCGATGTCACCCGTCTGTAAGAGTTTCAACATGCTTGCTTTGTTTCATTGTTGCACGCGGCACATTTCTTAGCTTTCTGAGTAGCCGCTTGCACTGTTTTGAATGTTAATCACAAATCCTATTTCTCTGCAATATTTTAAACTGCGTGAAGAAGACGAGACGTGAACAGAAACGCCGACGGGCACGCCGAGCCCAAACTTCCGACTGGCTTTATTTCGTGACAGCATGAAAGTTATAAGGAATTTCAAAAACGAAAAACAAGGAACAATCGTAAAGCAATCATGCACGAGGCAGCGATGAAAATAGCAGCACATGTAATGCTATTTTCGTATATATAGACAGAGAGAGAGGGAGTTTGGCAAAAAATAGACAATCACAAAAGGAGGAGGCGTGCTGCTTGGGCGAAGTGTCTGTTGGAACTGCAATTGTCTTTTTACATGCGGAGTCCCACATTACAGAAATGAAGTCTAGCTCGTTCTTGAAGTTCTGAGCTTTATTACCGAGTGCGTGAGTAGGCTATGTTTATACGAGGGCCCTTAGCTGGCCTTGTTGGTTTACGTACATTATGGTGGGGTCGCGTCTAGCTATGTTTAGCATTAAGTATGACTCTCGCATTGTTTTCTAACTGCTTTACTGTGCCGGCCGGCCAGCTGAGTCACAGATAGCGTCGTGCCATTTGTGTCGTCTGGCTTATATTACTATGTTGCTTCGAATAAAGAATCAGTTGGCAGTTAGCGCATTGCCCTGTCCATGTTTTTTTTTTTTTGCCACGTTCCGTCGTCTGCGCTATGTCGCCATACGGGAAGAGTGCGAAAAAAACAAAATAATACATGGTACGTGTAAGATGCTGCACGCGAAAGCAGCGTTTGCCGGACAGGAGTCACGTTCTCAGGTGTTTGCATTCTTCCGTTTCGACTGCATGTCGCGGTTGCTTCGCAACTTCGCGAAACCCCGTTTGATGGGTTATGTGCCGGGCACGATGCGTGTGGTTGCGACTGATCTGACCTTGCGAGGATGTGTGCCATTTGTTCCGCTTGAGCGCTCCGATGTTCGGTAAATTGGCGAGGCTGCCCTACTGACTGCCGAAGAGGCCACTGTTCCCGGAAAAAAGCGTGCTTCGCGTGTGGAAAGTTGTATCGTCTGAGCAACGAAGCACAGGCTGACGATAAATAGCTGTTGAAACGTTGCTCACGATTTGAACAGTAATACTTTCATACGTTACCACCACACGCAGCCTTTTTTCTCCCCATACATTAGGATATGAAAGCCTGGTCGTCTGCAGCATGTCAGATGCCGTTACAACATATTACTCATCCAATGATGTACTTTAAATAACCACTAAGCCTGCGCTTCCGCAGTGTCCTACAACACAATGATTATACTTAAACAGCTAAGTCGATGTTCTTTATTTTAAGAGACGATGACTAGTTGACAGGCTGCTAACGCAGCTTGTGTACAGATATAAATATGGCCTACAAATCCTATGAACGCAAACTAACTTGGCTTTTTATTACCAAAAGCAAGGCCCGCTCGACCGTAGGCGCATAATATTCAGATTGTTATGTGATTGGTTTAGGTACGTTTTATGAGTTTCTTTTTCTCGCTTCTTGAAATAACACAAATGGCAAACGTTTACCTGTCAATTCTGTCTTAAAATACTGAACGTGCAAGGGCTTTCTTGCAAGAGTGTAGGTACTTTTTTTTGTGTGTGTGAAACAGTTTTAAACATAACAAGCCGTCAATGTAGTTACGGCTTGCGGTTCAATCAAGGTGTCGCTGCGGACAGCTTCTGCTAGTCTTCACCAACATCGACCATGTACTCTGATGCAAATAATTTATTGTTATCATTACGTTCAACCACGATAGCAGATACAGCTTCATCAGTGGCAACAACTGAACAATGCATTTTTTTCCCTGTTTCCAGTACTTTTACAAACAACAGCATGGGAATTCTGCCTTCGGGCGCATTCTACGGCTACACGAATTTAACAAGCCTGTGAGTGCAACTCGTCTCAGCACCAGGACCATAACATTTCCACATGAAAGTGCCATTCTGCGATTTGTACTAACAGGTGGTGCAATTTTTTTTCAGGATGATTGTAAACTCTATTACCGGTATACAACCTGGGGCGTTTCGTGGGCTGGACATGCTACGAATCATGTAATGTGATTTTCAGCTCTACTTTAAAAGCTGTTGTGATGCTTAAGAATGCAATGAATGCATTAGCATGCTTCCTAATTGTTTTGGTATAGCTAACCATTTGATAGTTTTTTTTTATTGATGAAACGAGTGTTTGTCACTGTTGCTTCTTCCCACTCGTCAAACATGTTTTTGTCAAATTAACACCATGAATCTGGTAAAAAATTGGAAAAGACTTACAGCCACTAAAGTGTTTCCGTCCAAATTTGGTTCTCTAGTTACCACTGGTCTCGGAGCTTTTGGGCAACCAAAAAAAAAAAGAAATTGGCAGCATGTTGCAGTGCTGTGACACGTGAAGGCGAAAGCCTGCTGCACACGTGGTAATGCGTTCAGTTATGTGATCGGAAGGGCCAGACTTCTTGCAGGACATATTGCGCTGTAGTTTGAAGTAAGCGTATTGCGCTGTAGATCGATTTCCTCAACGACACATGCGAGCCCCTACTGCACTATCTAAAGGCTATTTCGTTCTTCCTTTCGCTCATTATTTCGTTCCTTCTTTCGTGCTCTTTTTTTCGTTTCTTCTTTCATATTCAGCCATTGCATCTTTGCTCGCTTACGGGGCTATGAGCTATTCCTGATGTTGATGCTTCCTTTATTTCTTTCCTTCGTTCTTTTTTTCTTTCGTGTCTTCATTAATATTCGACCATTGCATCTTTGCTTGCTTACGGCCAGGAACGCCGACCTATAAAGTCGCCACACCACGAGACAGTTAAGGCACTCTTGAAATTTTTTACGCTCGATGGCCTGTTGGAGAGACTGCAATTCTCATGGATGTTCACGACATTCCCTATGTTTTTCGTTCATTTGCTTTCTTTTTCTCGCCGCCGTTCTGCCGTCCCTCATTTCCCCGTACCCTTCCACTAGTGCAGGGTAGCAAACCAGTATGTTATCCGGTTAACCTCCCTGCCCTTCCCATCCCGTTTATTTCCCTCTCTCTACGGGTGCACGAGCCATTCCAAAATATTATTTCTTCGGATATGAGAGATTGGTGATGATGATATTTTTGTACCATTCGTAAACTTTTGCGAACCACTTCATTTGATGATGATACTGTGGAAATTTCGGTCTACAATGTTTTTCTCGTTTTGAATGAAGAAATTACCTGGCTTCACGTTCGGATAAAACGTTTGCATATAATCTGATACCATTGTATAGACCTACTAAATGAGGCATGCATATCGAGCTTTCTTAGTTGGTGTCTGTATTGTTTGAAGATATTTGATGTCTATATTGCTTCTTTTTTGTTTTGTTTTGCAGGACCATCGAAAAGAACAACATTTCTCATATAGAAGTAAATTCGTTTAGCGGCCTCCTCAACTTAGTCTGGCTGTAAGTTCAAAAAAGAAGCCTTTCTAAGCAGATGTGTTGAGAGATGTCAATATATTCTTCCTTTTCATCTCACAGGACACTGAAGTACAATCGGTTAGACGTATTCGACTTTGACGTTCTTCAAGACCTACGTCTACTCGAGATTCTGTAAGTTTCGCTAATTGTATTTCAGTCATGGTATTAGGTGGCTTTCTCGATGTTTGTAATGGGCTCATTTTTATTACTCGTTTATTCTTTTCCCTGCATCTAGGAACATGGAAGGAAATGGGCTGAAGAGGATAGCCAAGCCCTTTCCGGAGCTGGCATATCTCACGTGGCTGTACGTAACTAGAGTAAACTTACTAAGCGAGCGTGCGCAGACGTCCGCAGCTCCACTTTTAATACTGAAACAATGACATCTACCGATCGCTTCGTGCTCTTTTATTTTATGCCAGGGACCTCAAGAGAAACCAGATTGAAGTAATAGATGCCGACACATTTGAGAATCTTCTCAATTTGGAAGCTCTGTAAGTATCCGTGTCGCTCAGAGTGACAATTTAGAAACATAGAAAATACTTTCTCTTTGCTGCGCGTAATAGCGGTCTATGTTCCGCAATTTCTCGCAGCTTTATTAAGACAGATAATAATAATTATTATTATTCTTAGGTATGGAAACATACAAACATGGGTGGGGTCTCATGGTGTAAACATACAAACACACAAAGGGAACAGGGAGGGAGCAAGCTGACAACTGCCACCGAGAGGGGCACAACAATAAGTGTAGGAAGTGGTAAACAAGTAACAGTTGGCTCACGGGCTTCACATCATTTTCATTCAAAGTGCACCGAATGTGCGTGCTCTCAACAAACCCAAACAGAAACTTGGCGAAAAGCCGGATTATGGCGTAGGACTAACATATTGAACGCCTGACCATAACTTAAATGGATGGCAAAGCTGGTAGCATAAAGAACAAAGAATACTGCCTTGGTTAGTATTCGTACTGAAGAATTTGACCGTTTCACGCAAGTTGGCACCTTCTGCCTTAATACTTTTTATGATGTATCTTCAAGATAATTGAAATTGCCGATAATCCACGTGACTCATGCAGTAGATTGTCGAGATGCTTGCATTGTGTAGAGGGAACAAGGAAGCCGGTTTCTTGGCGAAGGGAATACATTTTGTTTCCTAGCTCGTATCCTACATTCTGTTTCTCTGGCGCGGTCGCTCTCCAAAGAGGCGAAAGTGTTAAGCCTCTTCTGGAGTTCAGAGAAAGGCTTTATACGCGAGCTGCGGGGTCGATGCCCTTTCGAGAAGGACGACACGTGGTTTTGAAGCAAGCAAAAAGAAAGATGAACGTAGAAGAAACCTCTTTTCGACTACTCCTGTTTCCCTTTTATTTTTTTTTTCCTCTGTGCCTGTCGTCTACTCAGCAGGTGACTCTCTCTATACAGCCGAGAATAAGGAACTTGCTTGCACTATAGATCTTTCATGGCATCTTTTAGAGCTGTTATTATTTATTGAAAACTTTGCTGCTTTCTTCACTTAGTTTCCGGGTATTGGGGATAGTGCTACACGAAGAATGACTGAGGGCAGTATAGGTTTTTTTTTTCTGCTGTCAGGAGAAATGTCTTTTTTTCAATTTGCGTTATCTCACATCTTAGCAATGTCGTTCCGTGTAGAAAGGAAATGAGTTCCTGGTTCTCAACGTTATCATTCCATCTAGGGCGAACTAATAAAACATGGCTATTCTAGAATTGCCATACGTGCATATACTAAACGAACCGAATATATAGTTCTGTTTCTTTGATGGTTCTATGTGATAGGGGTAGAAGTGTGTAAGTTTGTTGAAAAACAGGATCAATCAGTTTAGCCTTATGGTGAGGCACCTATAAAAATTTACGATTTGTCTTGTGTTTGTGCGTGTGTGTGTTTTGCTATGGATTTTGATCGAATATTGTAGCAGACGTTTTTATACTGTCACAGAAGACTTGTCTTGGAAATTAGAGAAATGTGTTTGTGGCCTGTTTTTTGTCAAGCGTGATATCATAAAATCGACTTCATTCCTGTTACCATCGCAGTTCTGACCAAGTATATTTTCTCTGGAAATTCCAGAATTTTGCGCGAGAACCATTTGATGGATGTTCATGAAGAAGCGTTCAGGTATAACACGAAGATGTTGGAAATGTAAGTCTCTATACTTTTGTAAGAGAAACGTTGCTTGCAAGGCTTCTGTTGTAACATAGTTTTAAGTCGCCATGTTCAAGTGTTAGTGAAATTATCAAAGGAATCAAACTAAAAATTCCATAGCGTTATTTTAACTATTCGTGATAGATAACAACGTAGGGTTTCGGACGTATATTACATTGCTGCGTTAACACGTCAGGTCTTGTAAAGATGAAGCTAGTTGTGTGATGACCACCCTACAAGAGCTTACTTAATTTAGTTGTATTTTTTCAAAGTTGAGCTAACAGTTAAAAAAAGAGATTATAGACTAATAAATCAGTCAGTATATGTCACAAAGTAATTTACCGTGCAGCATTGCGTTTAGTGTTTCTTGAATGGCCATACAAAATCTAATCTTAATCTTCTTAAAGATGTGAAGGATTATAAAGAACTCTGCTCACAGAGTGGATTTAAGCTCAGTCAACTTCATCAAAGCGGTGAGAACAATGACTTCAAAACAAAAGCGTGTGATAGCCTGCACTTCCGTTCCCTCATCCTCATCAATTAACGAAGAGCTCAATAATGCGTGTTCCGAAATAATTACTGGAATGATGGCTAAAAATACTCATTAGTTTATTTTCTTGCCTGGTACTACAGAGACCTGGCTGTCAATTTTTTAACGTTCGTCCGTCCTGGCTTGTTCCACGGCCTTCGAGACCTTAAGAAGATGTGAGTTGGCGCACTTCCGATACTACAGTAGATTATCTGCATGCGTATTTTTTCTCCTGTGTTTTGAATTTATGAAAAAGAAAATTGCTTACAGTGACCTTTCAGCCAACGCAATCAAGACTCTGCCAGTCACACTGTTTCACAACCTTCGAAGCCTCAACTCACTGTAAGTGGCCATAGCATTGTTGTTGTCAGATTGCTTGTACAAGTTACGCCTACTGTGCTTCTTTTTTCTCAGGAATCTATCCGGCCTAGAAATTAACAACATCGAGATCCGGCATTTCCGACACTTGCCAAAGCTGGAGTTCATGTGAGTAGGATTTACCTGATTGTTTTCAAGTATTAAAAACAATAATCTGACATAATCACGCGTCAGAGCACAAGGCGTACAGTGCGGTGTACGCGAGACAATGGTCTTAAATACACATGGTGAAACCATGGGTAATGATACAGGCTATAGGATAGCGTGTATTTTCTGACAAGAGAAAGAAAAACTGACGTTCCGCTTTTATTTCGAGTCAGTGCATATCCAGACAACGACACGAACTTTGAATACGAGCGGAAAAAATTTTAACCGATCTACACTCGCAGCCTACGACGTGTGCTCAACCGCATGTTACTTCGCACCAGTTCTGTTTACCGTATATTGCGAACAAGGCCCCCAAGTGAGGACCGAGAGGTCAAGTTTTTGATAGTTTCTTCACGATGGTTGACGCCAGCTATGCTTTCTTCAAGGCAGTGGTGACCCAATGCATGCAGTCCATTCGCACAGCCTACACCTTTTATTTGGTGCCAGAAAATATGGCGCCTAGCCTTCAGTGCCAAATACTGCGTTGGCGGAGCCCCGTAAAAACAACAAATTTTGCTGTTTATCGCGAGGAAACAATGTGAAGCGCTTGAAAACATAATCCGGATGTTTCATTAAACAAAATAACCAGTGTGCCAAGATGTATATTGGAGTTCATGATGACCCAATGAAATGTAGTGCTGTGTGTCTCTTTTTTGTTGTTGTTGAAATGGAAATAAAGGAAAGAGGCGTAGTCGCCTTATAATGGTGGCGGCTACTCCTTTTCGCATAACCGAAACAACAATATAAAAATATATGTAAAAAAAACGAAAAGAAACCACATCGTAGGGCCATAAATTCACAGAACACAGTCCTGTACACCGCATATCAAGATAAAAGGCAAATGCAAGTTGAACCACAACGAGTTTGAAACAAAGTCAGGAACACACAAGCGGCAGTGATGTAGACTGCGATGAGCATAGTGTTTCTTCCTATTTCTTTGTTTTTCCACGTCGCTGAGGGCGCTATTTTTCCAAAAGAATTCAGGTCTACGTTTACAGTAATGTATACACTGCTTAACACAGACTAGGGCAGAGCATCTCGTCTACCCTACCATATTTTTCGGACGGGATTTCGTGTAAACAAGTGAACCACGAGCATTTGCAAGTTCATGTTTAAAATGTGACAACCAGCCAACTTTCATGCTCTTCACACATAATAGAGGTGTCCTGGACGTTTCTTCCAGAGCCACCATCAAGATGTTCATAGTGTAGGGGACAGGGCAGACAGGCTAGCAGCCCATTTGTTTAAACATCCTACATTTCTTTGTTTGCCGTAATTGCAACAGGAAACTAGATCAAACGAATAACATTTCCTCCCTAAAAATCAGTATTTAACAGCACCGTATAGAACAATAGCAGATTCGGCGACATCTAGACATAAGTTAGGACTCTTCAACGTGGGAGGAAGTTAGAAGCCTACGGGAAATACTTCACAATGCATGCTCCGTGGCCCCGTGAGTTCATTTTATAGACGAAACTTCGCCACCGATTTTTTTCCCGTATATAGTTATTGTATCAAAATATAGAAAAATGGCTTTTTTGTTGAGCAGGCTATCGCTGGCGCTATGAAAGCACTGCTTGCTGCCAGCGAATGATCAGCCGTACATACTTACACCGCAACTTTTATTCCACACTTATTTCGCTAAACCTACTTCTACACAGGCCACTAATTAGTAGCAAACCCGAATCTGCCACAGTGGTATGTAAATGAAATCGCGAAAAACACCGAAAGACATTGAATACAGTCACAGAGTACGAAAACATAAACGTTCTGCACAGAAGCCCAGAAAGCTACACAAAAAATAGTAGAACATGTACAAACGTGCTTAAACATGTATAAACACAAACACTTGCGTACCGATATAAAAGTACGTACTTGAAGTTGTAATTACGGCCCACTCGCGTGCAAAACGAGCGTGCCTGCTTCTATGTCGGTGCAGCTACTTCAAGAAGTTCCAGTACTGCAGCTACGCGCCGTACGTGCGCATCTGCGCCCCCAAGACGGACGGTCTCTCGTCCACGGAGCACCTGCTGGTGTGGCCCGTGCTGCGGCTGTCCGTCTGGGTGGTCGCCCTGACCACGTGCGCCGGCAACAGCGTCGTGCTCGCCTGGCGCCTGCTCTCCAAGAAGGAGGACCGCGTACTCTCGCTCTTCATCCGGAACCTGTCCGTGGCCGACTTCCTCATGGGCGTCTACCTCGTCACCGTGGGCTCCCTCGACGTAGCGTTCCGCGACGAGTACAACAAGCATGCCCACCAGTGGATGTCCTCCTGGCACTGCACGCTGTGCGGCCTGCTCGCCATGGTCTCCTGCGAGGTGTCCGTACTCATCCTATCCCTCATCACGGTCGAGCGCTACCGCTGCATCAAGGTGACCAGCCCATGTATGCTACGTCGAGGAACAACGAATGTTCTGGCCCGCGAAGGGCGATGCCCTTAAGCGCACGTCTGCTCGCGTGCTTGCCTGCTTGGGTGCTTGCCTCCTTAACATGTTCATTTATCACTTTGAATACGACGAACCCTTTGCAATGGCCATGTGAATTTTAATGGCAAGGGGCAAGGATTTCGGTATTAGGTCGTGCCTTTTGTAGTGGTTGCACCATGGTTAAGGCATGGCCATTGTCGTTGGGGCAGAGACGCGCGAGCTCGGGCCAAATGCGCTTGCGCTGGTGTACGCCGGTGCTCCTGGCACTTGCTCACGTAGCCGGAATAAACATTGTTTTCTTATAGCTCTGATGTCTCCATTAAGGCGAAAGCCTTAGACCTCTATGTTTGAAGGTTGCGTTGTGAGGTACAGAAAAACGGAGCGCACCGGGAAAGGGAAACAGCAGTGACTGAGGAGGCTTCTGAGAAAGGGCGACAGAGCGCAGTCGGAGAGTTGAAGGGGGAAATGGCAGCGGCGGTGCCGGAGGGCATGGAGGGAAAGGGCAACAGCGGACAGAAAGCGGCGCAGGGGAGGAGGACGGATACGTCAGAACCAGCGCAGTAAGGGCGTTGAGGGCAAGCGCGGTGACGGCGCTGGGGAGGAGGAGGGAAACGTCAACGGCGGCACCCGTATAACGTTCTGGAAGCGGTGGCAGCACGCTCGCAGCACGCTCGCCCGCCTTGTATACGTCGCCCCGTGGGCTCGGAGCTTTATCTCATATCACTACGGGTGACGACGCCCCAGGCCCTAGCCGCGGGCGGGGAAGACCGCGAAAGTAAACCGCAGCGGGAGAGACTAGAGCAGACACTGTTGAAGCTTGGGCAAGTTAGTGTGACATTCTTTTTAACAGCGCAACGGACAAGGACGAGACAAGTGCACATACACAGCGCGGACTTACAAGTCAGCGCTGTCTATGTGCACTCGTCTCGTCCTTGTCCTTTGCGCTGTTAAAAAAAAGGTTAGAGCAGCTCGAAATTCCGCTCGTCGTAATCGTCGTCGGAAGTAAGTGGATATGGCTGAAGGTGCGGTCAACTTAAGAAGTATGCAGTGCCAGAAGAATGTGAAAAAAAGAGATCGGGAAACAAAATAAATTATGTGTCTGTATTTAATGCATCGCGACTCAGGCTTTCGCCTTCAAGTCGTCTTAGGGAATGACATAAGAGACCCTGTGAATTTTTCTATGCTCGCTCCGTCCAAGGTCCCACACTGTAAGGGCATTACGGGCCCTGCCTGTAGGGTTTCCCAGTAAATAATGATGTCTGGTGACATCGGAGCTGTCTTTCTTTCAGAACTAGTAAAAAATAAACAGAGCCAAGTCAGTTTGAATGTCTCAAAATGACATGGTATGTGGTATTAACTCAAGTAATATATTAAATAGTCAGCTGAAGGAATGAAAAATGAATAAAATTTAATAAAGTCTAAAACTCAATTTATGAAAACACAGGTCTGTGGATATTGCGCTTTCCCGCGGCTGCAATGCTGCTACCGCCTCGTCATATTGGAATAATACAATAGCGCTGCCTGCGCTTACCACGCTTTTTCCCTCTTGTG
Organism: Dermacentor albipictus; assembly: GCF_038994185.2. Lineage (NCBI taxonomy): Eukaryota > Metazoa > Arthropoda > Arachnida > Ixodida > Ixodidae > Dermacentor > Dermacentor albipictus. Next base: position 39,864,663 of record NC_091823.1, read on the forward strand.
GACGTTCTTCGCGCTTTTGGTGCCGTGACCTTGTCTGTTCTCGTGGTTGCACAAGCACTCTCTGTTCTTATGGGTTATTTTCTTTTCGGCGCTCTACTGAGATAATTTTCGCAACGATATAAGTACCATGCCTTGCAATATTACACGTTCAAATCGTAAATTGGTGGACTAGCTGGTGGACGATTTTGTGCGATGGGGTGCGCTAAAGTAAAATGGAAAGGTCGCAGATAACTTGACAGAGCATCTTTCCTGTGAAGTCGCCTGCTGCGTTTCCTCACCGCTTTAGCTAGCGTTTCCCTCATTCATTCATTCATTCATTCATTCATTCATTCATTCATTCATTCATTCATTCATTCATTCATTCATTCATTCATTTCTGCATTGACGCATTCACGCTGTGCACCTCGGCGTTATACAGACGAACGTGCGCGCCGTGACGGTGACGGCGGCGCGCTACTGCTTGGCGATCGTCTGGCTGCTGGGCCTGGGGCTGGCCGTGTTCCCCGTAGTCAAGTGGCCGCAGCAGCGCGCCTTCTACTCCAGCAACGGACTCTGCTTCCCCCTCCACATCGACGACCCCTTCATGCTCGGATGGGAGTACTCGGCCTTCGTCTTCCTCGGCGTCAACTTCTTCGCCGTGAGTGTATATAATTTACGAAAGCCATCCGACCCTTGGTCAATCCCCTTGACCAAGTTGGTAGGTGCCACTGCCGTTAAGATCATCATCATCATCATAATCATCATCATCATCATCATCATTGCTCTACCGCGGTTGTGAGCTGGCTGTCTGTACATTCCTTAGTCGAGCATAAACGTAAGCCGGTTTCGTAGGCAGCAAGACTTTCTTTTGCGCTGTTTTTAAGCGCTGCTTTGCAGTTCTTGGGTGCAGCTCTTTCCGTCCCTTCTCTTTCCCCGCATAGTTGACCGAACCCACTGAAATTTTCCTTATGCATTCCGACAATTCCGTATGATTTCCGTGATCCTTATGAAAATATAAAAAAATTATGTGGAAACCATGTAAATTCCGCAAGAATTGTACGGAAACATGTAATTATTTGAATGGAATACGGAAACTTTCAATAGCGATGTCGAGGCGTCAGTCGCAAGGCAGGCAGTTGCGGAGCTCTCAGCAGGTTTTCCTCTTCTCTGCCGATCAATCAGAGTATTTCGTTCTCTTTTTTTTTCGAAGGGGGAGGGGGGCAGGTGCAAGCAGTACTTGAGCGAGACCCTGAACTAACCGTGCACGCAGAAAAAAACCTGTACTGAGTAAATGTTCGCGCTTGAACTGGTGGACAGCAAACACGCTTGATGAAAGAGCGGTGGCACATTGCACCGCTATGTTTTCGTGTGCACACTTGCCTGGATGTCCCGAGTGCTAAAAAACGAGGCTCCTCTTCAAAGGATTCTCGCGATGAATACACGCGTCAGCGTCTTCCACCAAAGCACTTTGGTAAGCCAGTTCATTTGAAAAGGACTGCTTCACAACGTTTCATTAAACCACATTGGGGCTCAGCTTTCAGTAATACTGTCAATAAGCAACCGGCTGTTCACAATAACGAGTCTGACATGCTAGAGAATAGAGAATTTTGTCATACTTGAGGCGTGTAGTGTTGCATACAACGGAATATCGGAAGGCATATACGTGTGTAGCGGCGCGACTATCTCCTCCAGAGCTGGACTCCGGAGCCGCACTCCAGAGCCGCACTCCAGAGCCGGACTCCAGAGCCGGACTGTGGAGCTGGTCTGCAGAGTCCAGAGACTATCGTCTACGCGCGGGTAGTTACACTGGTGCTTACAGGCATTTACAGTAATTTCACGAGAACGCTCGAAACTTTCTTTTGCAACGACAAACTTACGCCAGCAGTAGATTCATGCCTATAGGACAGAAGAGTCGTACAACAAAAGAGGACGCCTGGCGCGCTGCGTTAGCTCACAGCGCCACGAGACACCACGACCATCTCCAGCGCTTTCGGGCACGTCATCGGGCACTTCCTCCCGCGTCAACACTACCACTGTTTCCGCTCGCTAAAGCTCCTTAATAGGAAACAGAAAATTGCGCTGGCTTGTTGGTATTCATTAGTAAGAACAAGCAAGAAGCTTAACAGAAAGGGAAGAAAAATTGTTGTTCTGCACAATAAATGAATCTGATTTTATTGTTAGAGTACAGATTTTATCTGTTAACATTGCTTATACACATATATTCAATTGAATTGAACTTTATTACACAAGGTATGGTCATACGTAAAAACATGTTTATAAACATCCGGATCTGTAGTATCATGCTAGTATGGATCCATGCAACAGTTACTTGCATAAATTTGCAGGCAGGAGATACATATTTATATTAGTTTAACAGCATATCAGGTTAGCATACAAAACAAGGAATCTGCAAATTTAATACATTTAAACACCACTTTAACGACATACCAGGTTACCATACAAAACATAAGAAATTAAAAACTGCCAATGCAGTTCTTTGTAATAACGTTTGAGCACCACAAGGAAAGCTCTACGTTGTTTTACATGAACTGAAAGATTTTTCTATAAAGAAGTGCCAACAATAGAAAGCCGTCTTTTTCCGTACACGTTTTCTACCAGTGGTTTAAGGAAGTTACCACATTCATAGCCTCTTGTCTTGAAATGCGAAAGCGTAAAATTTGAACAGGGAAGAGGAACATTGTTATTTAAAGAGTGATACACAATAATTGTAGTTTTTTATTGTATTAGCAGGTGTATGGGCATGATATAGTAGTGGGAAAAGAGAAGCTTAACAGAGGTTGCATAACTTGAATTTGAGAAGGACCGGATTGCGAGTTTTTTCAGAACTACAAGTGGTTTTATGTAGCAGTCATATGTGTTGTCCCAAGATTCAAGACAATGTGATAGTTTGCAATAAAATATGGCAAAATGAATCGTTCTCAAGGTCGCTGCACAAAAAAATGGCGACATTTAAAAAAGCGTAAAGCAGACAGTGACTAGCTTCTTGCATAGAAAGTATATGTGCATTTTCCAATTGATGTGGGGATCTAGTACAACGCCTACATATGTTAAGTTACTGACTCTTTCTATGGGTTCTCTGTCTAAGCCAGAAGCTGAGAGAGACCCCATAAAGAGAGCCGTGTGTATGTGAGTCTTCTTTTTTTTTTTTTCACTCCTCGTTACCACTGTTACCTGTCCTTAAGAATGACTTTTTTAAGAAAAAAGAGCGGGCGGGTGTCGAAACGGTCCATAGGCGCGACAGAAAATGCTAGGCCACGGTACCCAACGGCACAAGAACTGGAACTGTAGAAATAAAGTTTCTCCAATCCAATCCAATATTAGAAACGCGTCAGCATTCACCCAAGATCAAAAGCCGGCTTTGTGGGTAAGCAGATTACGTGCGCGTCTCCAGTGTCGGTTCGCATTTCCTTACAGCAGGAAAGTATTTGGTGAAGTGGTACGCCTTCGAATTACGTTAGCTTCGGTTCAGTTCTAGCGGCAGTAGATAGTGGGAGAACATGATGATACCGCTTCCGTGGACGGTGGCATTTGGAAAGATCGTCCTGCAAGTTCGTTTTCCGGGGCTGTTCTTTCTTTTCTTTTTGACATTTGCACAGAAGCGAAAAGCAACATCGCGTCGGAAATGAAACCCGGTCCATCCATCACACGCATTTATTTTTTTTGTACGCAACTCTTCGTCCGCGGACTTGGAAGAAAACATCTTTTAAAGTAACATACAGTCACCGCTTGCAAAATTATAGTCCTCCCTTATTCTTTCAAGTCCCTCTGATAAGGTGAAAGACACGAACAAAACTGAGAGAAAGAAACAAACAAATAGAAAGAGAATGAAAGAGAGAGAGAGAGAGAGAGAAATCAAGGAGGGCAAAGGCAGTCAGGGCAACCATTCGAGCATCAGGTTTTTTTACTCTTCACTGGGTGTATCAGAAAATGGAAGATAATAAAGTAAAGATAAAGAGATTGAATGCTGCACGAAAAAAAGAAAACACACCAGGACTACAAATGGACACTGAGGTCGGTGCTCTTGCTTCATAAGGTGCACTAGTACACGAATAGCTTTTGCACCAGCGACGGATGTGACCACAGTCCCAGTACTTTAGACTCAGGAAATGTTCTCGAGTCCAGCAGGTTTAACCCGGTCTGAAAATAGGCTCTGCTGGTCACGTCGAAGATGGGTACAACACAGAGGTTGCGTGATTTTCTTACATCGACAAGAGTCCCACGTCGTCACTAAGGGCAGTTTCAATAAGGACATAATGACAGTTCGTAAACGTCACTCCCAGCCGTACGCCGTACAGCAATATTGTTTCGCAGCGGGAGAGAGTATGCGAGACTGAAAACGGCTGGTGTCAGCTGGTATGAAAAATCGACGGCCCAGACTTACGGCGGCGCATTGTCCATTGTGCAATTTCGCTAACGCAACATATGGTGAATTTGTCAAATTGAGCGAGTGGGAAGGCACTCATGCAGTGCAACAGTCGGATGAAAATGATTTCAATGCAAGCCTAAAAAAGACCGCCATCAATTTTAACTGCTGGCCGTGTTACGTAAGCAAGTTAGCATGTCGCTGTGTTGTATGAAACGCAGACGATAACTCAGAAAATTAAAAAACTTAAGTGTAAGAAATTTTGAACCAATAGCTTAGAGTTATGGTTTACATATGAAAATAGTGCGAGAATCCCTAACAGCTTCATGACTTTTTTCGTGAGCAAATAAGTATAGAAGAACAGTAAGAGATCATTGGCGAAAAAGGAAAAGTGGGGCAGTAGACTTGCAGCAGCATAGTGCCGGAAGGAAACATACACCCTGATATATACAACGAATCGCGCAACTAAAATAAGCAAAGAGAAAGTTTTAGCAGTGAGCTGTTATTTTGGTGGCTGCGTTAAACTACTGCGAGTAGGTCGAAAGCGTTGCCAACGCAATGGCGGGCGGCTTGGTGAGTTTAGGCATTCCGGGCCATCTGCGAAGTCGCTGGTGCGTTCTGCTCCCATTTAAATATTCCGGTCGGGTAGCTTTCATAAAGTAATATCGTTTCAATCTTACTTTTCCAGGCACTCAACGAATTACAATGAACGCATTCCCAGGGGGCGACTCCGAAAACGGATGTTTCCTATAAAGTTTGAAAATTCTCTTGTGATGCCGATGAGTGTCTCGCACGCTTCGCTGCATGCGCAGAGAGTAGCTGCGGCATACTTTTACAGACTGTTTTCTTGACATTCTCCATGAAATTGCCTACAACCAATGAGGCAACCTAGTTTTCTTATTCTCAGATATTCACTGTTTGCTTCTACGCATCAGTAAGATGGAATGGGTGGCTTAACTGGGTCTGACATTACGTTCGCAGCTTGGCTACATATTTGGCTAAAATGTTACAAACGTAGTCGAACGTCCTTGATCTAATGAGAATAAAATCTTACAGCATAAGGGTGCAAATTAGTTATGACGAGGTGTGAAAAGAAATGTCTGTGGCACTGAAATTCATGGTGTTGATGGTGCGTGCCATGTGAAAGTGGAGGAAGCGCACCTATAAGAATTCGGCGTTTGGTAAAAGTATAAGGAGACAACAATAACAGCCTACGACTTGCTTTATTTATAGGATATTAACTACACCTACCACTTTTCACGCACCGTTACGCCGTGTTACGTACTATGAGTTCTAACGTGTTGGTTGCATGTCATGTTTTACGTGAGATAACCTACACATTTACACTTATGCGTCGATTTTTATGAAAGCTACTGTAATTCCAATTTGTAAAAAGATATAAACACTCGCACACACGGATGCTCACACGCACAGACGGACGCACACACACGCACTCTGTGTTTTCGATCTGATCCGTATCGTTCTTTTTCTTTTTCACCTCATCATGCGCAGATGGTGCTTATCATGGGCCTATACCTGTCAATGTTCACGATCATCAGAGAAGACAGGCAGCATGCGCGTCCTGTCACCATGAAAAAGCAAGAGGACGTCGTGCTGGCGCTGCGATTTTTCTTCATTGTGCTCACAGACTGCCTCTGCTGGATTCCCATCGTGATCATAAAGATACTGGCCCTCTGCGAAGTGCGTATCTCAGGTAGGTTTACGATCTACATGAAACTCTTTCGATCCTGGCGAACACGTGTAGAGGAAAGTCGATAACAAAATCTCCGCTCTGCATTGGGGACGCAAAACACACGAACAATGTATAAAAGCGATAGCTCGAACACAATTTTTCAGCCCTGACTTATGTTACACTGAGAAATCAAGAGACAGACAAAGAGGGATAAGAAGGCAGTGACAGTGCAACGAAAATTCTATGTAATTTGTGTTTTTGCTTTGAGGGGGCGAGAAATGCATAGACAAAAAGGAAGCGATACAAAACCGTTGTTGGAACATATACTTAAGGGCAAAAGAAACATGTTTGAAATTAGAAGGTGCAAACACTTGGTCACGGTATCCAAAGAAACACACCAGTGCCTGCAGTTCGTTTCTCGGCAACGAATGGTGCATGAAGCAGGCCTTGTCTCTGCGCATCTATACATAGGGTAGCACGCAATATCTATCATTGACGGTAACACCGAACTACACGGCTCCTAAACGCTAGAGTTTCAATCTGCATGAGCCCGTAGGAAATGTCCGCTTGACCGAGTTTACGCTGAGTCGACAACCATTTCACCATGACTATTCAAATGGCAAGGCATAATGCAAAACTTTACATACAGCAGAATGACCTATAGCGGCGAATGTATTTGATTGCAAAGTTAGAGAACTCCCGAAGACGGAGTCGAACGTGGTAAAATCAGTTAATTACGCAAAAGGGGCCGTAAGCGCTTTCTTTACTATTACAGTACAAGAAAACAGCTGCCAAAAGCATACAGAATAATTGTGACGTTATTATCTAGGGCAGATAACAACGCTGAGTGGATTGAAATGCGCAGATTGTTGGTGCTCTCCTTTTCAGTCTGCGTGAGAGGACTACTAAGTTATATTTATACTTATGGGGTTTTACGTGCCAAAACCACGATCTGATTATGAGGCACGCCGTGGTGGGGGACTTTGTATTAATTTGGACCTCGTGTGATACTTTAACCTGTACGTAAATCTAAGTGCATCAGTGTTCTTGCTTTTCGCCCCATCGAAATGCTCCGACCCTGACCGTAATTTGATCCCGTGACCTCGGGCTTAGTAGCCACACAATAGCCACTATGCAACCACGGCGGGTAAGGCCAGAAAGTTATTTTGCAGGTAAAAAAGGCTAAATATAAATGTGATGTGCCTGCCAGTGTTAGAATACGTAGAAATGGTTCAGTAAACCTGTGCTGGGCAAGGAAGCACTTTCTAGGTACTGAACATCATCGTTCGCATGCCAGCAGTTTGATAAACTCTGCTGATTTTTTCACGTATACGAAAAGTTGCTTGGAACTCTTTCGTCTGATACTTGGGAATTGAGATAACTACTGAAGAATACAGCCTAAACTTCCAGGACCAGAGTGGGGCAATACGACATATAGATCAGTGATGTGTTCTGTTGCCTCTTTTTTATCCTGCCTATATTTAGTATGTACGCTGCTGTAACAATGAACCAACTGGCTAAGACGAAAATATTGTGGACACGAAAGAACAAAAAGCACCTCATATTTAAAAACTGGTCGTTGCCATTCTATACATCCAAACAGGCGATATTTTTTTTTCGTAATATTGTGGTCAACGTTTCAAATTCAACACTGGCACACTCACTGAGGGAACGTTGTCGTGTCTATCGCAGAAAACGTCTACGCATGGGTTGTGGTGTTCATCCTGCCAATCAACAGCGCTCTGAACCCAGTCATCTACACGCTTGCTGCGCCGACGGAACTGAGACGCCGCATCGAGAGGTTCTCCCAGCGTATCCTCAAATGCCACAAGCAAATCGAGTGCATGTTGACCAGTAGGTACAAATCTGTTCTTTGCCGCATTTTCTCCCTATTTATTCCACACCGCATTTCACGACGGCATTTCGCATGAACTAATGCAAATTTTACTTTCATATTTTGGTACCGAATTATTGCTTCATATTAGGTCCTCGAATAAAATATGCAACTGAATAATTTCTTCTATTATCTCACTAAAGTTCAGCCTACAGCAAGATGCGAAAAATAGGCTCCCAAAATAAAATAAATATTGCACCAGTACCCTCAACACGTTAACTTAGAATTTAACAAAGAATTGAGGCGATTTTCAATGAGATTTATGTATAGGTAAATATTTTAAGCGATATATTTCTTGTGCCAGCTTACGTCCACCATGACACTATATCGCAGATCAACGATTAATCAAGTAATATTTTCTGATGAGATCATTAAATGCTCACTTTATACAACGTGGTGCACTTGTGGAAGTAAAGCCAGCAAGACCTTAAAGCATGTCTAAGGGGTATAAATACTCATACTACCACTAATATCGAAATTTTATTCTGCGAATTTTTCCATGATGTCTAATTATTTTCAAGGTTTTTTTTGTAATGCAGATAATATATCTCTGGCAGACGATTAGTAAAATACCAACGCACTTCGCCGGAAGTTTGCTCAGTGATGTTTTAGAGCCGGTACTCATCTCGGAAAACCTACAAAGTGGGTATGCCTTGTACCCTACAGTGTTTAAATTCTCTACCAGAAAGAGGCGGGGAGGGGGAGGTTGATATGCAGCTTTGAAGGAGGAAGAAGCGATAAGAAGCCGCAATAAGTGAATCTTTATCGTCATATTATCGAATACAGGATTCAGAGTCGAACTCACAAAGCTTTCCGTCCGTAAGGGTTCTTTGTCATCAACCGGCAGCCTTCGATAATTGTATGTGCAGCGTGAGGATTAGCTCAAACTTCCTCTTACAAAGAGTTGTAGCGACGAGCTTCTTGTGAATACGGGCGTACTCAGATTTCTTAGCCGCTTCACACCTTTTGTCTGTACGCATTTCCGTGAATCCATAAGTCCATGTCCTTTCTAGGGAGGGGAGCAAGGACACCACAGTCCGTATTAACAAAAAGGTTTTTACTTTAAAGCTGTCTGTAAGAGCCAGCTACTCATTATGACCGGCATACTATTAGCGAAGGCAGATGGTTGCTGTGAAGCCTCTGTGTATTCGTCCCTTGATGTCCTAATGGCGAGAACTCTAAAGGAGACGAAATGGTCACAATACAATGGGAAATTCAATTGATCAACAGTTGCCGAAAGGGAGCGCTCAACCCGCAGCCAATGTTTTGACAAGCAGACTTCTCTTCGTCAGTACGACAACCTGAGCCTTGTTCTTGGTCTGGACTGAGCCTTCCCTTGTTCGCCCACTGTTGATCAATTCGGAGAAAGTCGCACATCTTCCCGTCCCAACGTGGGTGCGGCCCGCAACCCCTGCCGACCACTAAACCAAGAGTGGGTAGGGAGGGGTTCCTCAGGACCCAATAAAGTTACTTCCTCCTCCTCCTCCTCCGGCGCAGCTTTCTTCTAGTATTGCTTTCGCTTATAGTTACGGCTAATTGGTGTGTGATGATGAGAGCTCGTTTTTTTATTTTTCTTGCAGGTAATAGGACTCCCCGGTCATCAGTAGCTACTCAGAGCCTGACCGGCACCGACATAGCCTCTGCATCCACAGACTGCACTTCGGCTGGCGGCTCATACCACCCCATGGCTCGCCAGTCGATCGCAGCCATACACGAGCTTTCCGAGTCTTCCGAGGCCGACGATACGGTTCTGTGAAGGGTTGAATTGCGCCTGCGAAACAGCACGGTTATCGACTAATGTCATGACACATGCGTCTCCCTCCCTCCCCTCCCTCCTCCCGCGTCTACACAATCCGTGAGGCGACGGTAAAGGATCTAAACTGTGCTAGCGGCGACAGGTACGCGCGCGCACAAGCTCGGGACTCTTTCACATCTAGGGTGGTGCAGCTTCACCGAGAAGACCGAGGGTATCGTGTCCATTTCATAGTCGTCAAAGAAGTGTATCAGCATAGACGAAGGGGTCGTTCAACGCTTAACGCGAGACGATGTGTCGCTGGCTTTGGTTGGCCCTTATTAGGTGCCCCCGCTCTCACTGTACAGTGGGCGTTCGTTAGTTTGAGTTGTCGGGAATACTATTCGTTAGAAAAATCTGAACTACACGGCACAAGTGATACGCACGTTTTACGAGACTCCGTGAGTGACCAATCTATTGATAAACCAATAGACACATCATGCTCTCAAGGCGGCATCTGCGAAGACAAGGATGACCTGTACCAGGCTGGGTGCGAGCTGCTTCTGTCACGAGAGTACGCCGTTGCATCACTGTCGCTTGCATCCTACGTTTCGGGTTGTCGTAGCAGAGTTCCTTGCAAGATGAGAACATCTTGCTGAAGAAGCGGCACTGTTTGATGAACATCTTGATTGGCACCAAATGTAGGACAACGTTACACATGGTTTAAATTGAGATATTGGTGCTCGTTTAGTGCTCACAGCAAAAACTGCTTGCAATGAATATGGTAATTTTCCCATGAAAATTCAGGAGAAATACGTGAGCCACCGAGCGGCTGAGCTTATGAGAGATTTATACATGGAAACGTTGAGGTTACATTTTCTAAACTATGGTAACTTTGTATACCACACAGGTATGTCAGTTCGATGATCGCCATTGGTAAAACCAACATCGCCAGGAGTGTGTTGTAGTTCTTACAGCCCATGGGAACAAAACTTTTCAATTGAAGTGAAAGTAAGCCGTCATATATTTAACTACCACTGGTGCTTTCATGTGTGTTGCTTCTATTGTAGTGTATATTTCCCTTCTTTCAAGGTGTTCTAAATGAAAGCACGCTCAGAATTTGCTGCTCCTTAACATGTCGATGACAAATGCTGCGTTTTTTTTTTCGGTTTCTTTTTCTTTTCAATGTGGCAAAACATGTGTGGCATTCTGCTTTCCCTGCGCCCACGCTACTCAGCAACTACCGAATCTGGCGTGCTTGCTGGTTTCGTGAATGTTGGCCCAGCAAGCGGCGAACATTACTGCCAAGCGCCGCTTGCCATCAAAACGCGTAGGATGCAGCATGTGACTAGAGGTTGTAAAGGTGTGATCTGGCGCAGAACTACAGAACCATTAAGTTCTTGTTCTGAGCGTCCTTCGGTTGCTCATAACGTATATCAGCAAGGGGAGTATGCCGTGAAGATGTGCATACAGTGTAATCGGCAGTGTGCCGGTTTGTAACCACATTGTTTCACCAGTGCTCGCTTGATGCAACTGAAGGGAGATGTAGGCGAAATCTTTTCATATGTTTGTCGTACAAAGTTAAGATAATGCTGGGAGATGTCTCCTGAAAACGAACAGCATCTATGGTAGCTCTAATTTGATCAGACTGACAGAGATGAGGAGGAAAAGCTGTAATGAGCAACCGCTGTAGGGGTTATACATCATGCACATCAGTCTAATTCATGAATCCCTTATGCGATCTCACATTTTCTCATACTGCCTTTTTATATTAATATTTATAAGACCAAGGTGATCTCAGAGTAGACCACCTTGGTGACTTTAGAGATAAATAGCAATGCCTTTGAAAAATTCTGCGCACAGCAAGATCACCGGGACTCTTGGTTTAGCATTGGACAAAAGTCTGAAATTTATTACAAAGAAAGAAATCACAAATTTGCAGATATTTGAATGCGGCGCATTTATATGAAATTCTGCATTCCCAAATCATTCTCAGGCGTTACTAGCTCGAATATTATTTACCAGTGTACTATCAAACTGTTTGCAATCTTTTTAAAACTACCTTATGTAGAAGGTAAGCAAGCTTCAGTGTACTCTGCTGTTTGGTGAGCAGAATTTGCAGCAAACTTCTTTAAGCTCAAATGACTAACCCTGCAATGGTAGGCTGTCGTGTTGATAACGATGGCTTCGAATGAATAGCAGGCAACTTGTTATTCAACATATTCTACTTAGATACGTCAATGTTATCCGGCAACATTGCTTAATTCTGAAAATTAAGGGTCTTACTTATTTACACATTGTGTGCACTGACTGTAACTTGCAACTCATGCTTTCAGGGCAACACTGCCAAATTAGTTGGCCAGCATAGTGACGTTTCACTGACTCGAAGATTGAAGGGCATGTTATTTTCCAGCGTTTTATAAGTATGCCTGGCTCCTATGGCATACATAACGTTGCCATCCATGATCACAACTGTGCATAACTTTCTACAGCCATATTCACTATTCTTGACAGGGTATTGACTCCACACGTCCACCCCACGGGTTTTACAAGTGCATATATGATCTGTACTGTAAACGCGTCTTATTGTTCGTCAGTGTTATATCGTTAAACAGCCTCGCTGTGTGGTATAGACAGCTCCGTGCTTCGCCGGTCTCAGTCATAGCTAGCCATTGTTACCCCACGTTTTACGTGTGAAATGCACTAACTTGACTGTTGTCAGTAATTTATGCATGATCTATGTCCGGCACTGCACTCTCTGTAAATATTCTCAGCCATCCAAGCTGGTGCCACCACCTCGACGAATCCCTTCAGCGTCTAAACACCGAGATACCCAGAAGGTATATGTACCGATGGGGTTAACCTACCACAAGTGTGGTCACTCACATACACCTAATTGGTCTACGTATATATAAAGCGAAAATTTGGCGTAGAATGAAATTACTAGTTTGTCTTCGTAGCCGCATTGATTCCTTCTTTGTAGCCCACATATTGTAAAATATTGTATTGTATTCTCCTTCACGTACGAGTACAGCTAATTTGCCGACTAACTCTTCTCTGTCTTCCTGTCGTTCAGTTGATGTCCACCTTTTAGTTCATGTGGTGGCTACCCTTGTGGTAAAGGCATAATAACAATTCCTTGAAAAAGATAATGCTTCGCGTAGACTCCTCTGCTGCGTTAGTAAGCATATAAAAAGATAAAACACAAAGCACATTGCGAGATGCATCTTTTCTGAATTTACTAAGCACTAAGATGCAAAAAGAAAGAAAATAGCAACACGTTGAACGATCTGCAGTGTACGCGAAACGGTTGCCAACGAATAGACACCATCAAGGTTGTACGCGAACGGAAGTGACCCATTGTGGACAATCTGGCACAGTACTGTCCTACGCGGCGCTTTTACGTAATCGTTCTAAAATCATGAAGATGCGCAGCAGTAGCTTGAAGCTCAAACTTTCCGGCATCTTTAGTGTCTAATTTGTCTGAAACCACATCCGTTGTGTTGCGGATCAGTGAAGTCCACGACATTGCGTGCGTTTGTCCTCGTGGCTGTGCGCAACATACTTATGGTCACCTATATTCAACCCCCCCCCCCCCAAAAGAAAAGAAAGAATGAAAAATATTATGAAACTTGGTGCTTGATAAATTGTGTCTTTGTGCGATGTCATACGTTCAGGTATGTCAGCGCTGAAACGAAACATTTTTGAAGATATTCTAGATGATTATGCAACATTTGCCCAGCGTTACTCCAACCTGCCGAAACAGGGATGTCATCGTTCGATGCGATGGCTGTAGCGACTCGCTAGTTAAGGCAGACGATGTCGTTGCTATTGAAATTATCCAGTGTGGATTGTAAGATACGCGTATGAGCAGGAAGCAGGAAGTCCTGTAGCGCTGTACATTTAGAGGAAGGACATTGCGGTGTTCGCATCCCATACCACGAAAATCATGGCACGCGCACCGGCGTTGGCACCACGTGTTCAATGGATGTGCTATTGTGTCGTTGCTCCATTATGCTATAACTGTACATAACGACTGCTTCTTTGCCGATGTTGTATTCCATGACACCTTTGCGCAACCGCTAGTTATAAGTGTATTGATGGGTCCAATCTAAAACTGTGCGTTAATGTGGATAACGTAATCGTCGGCCCTTTTTGTCGTTTAAAGGCTACGATTAAGGTCAACAACTATTGAAATTTCGCCAAGGACTTACGTGCTATCCTTTTTTACTCTGTGCGTTGCTTCGGTTTAGCTTCAAGAGACTAAACCGAAGTGGCTAGCACTGTTGGCCTACTGGACTCAGTACATGTTTATGTTGAACAAAATCGATTTGATGCTGATTTGAGTTGTATAGAATCATGCAGGTTTTTGACAGCTAGGCCCTACTGTGGCAGTTGCTTGTACAACCAGTCGCCTTGCTGCGACAACATAGAAGTAAAATAATTTAGAGCCGAGCTCAGATGTATATCAAGTTTACGTCATGAAACCTGCTCAACATACGCTACTACATTCGGGTTCTGCAACTTTCAGCGTGTTCACGTTTACCGATAACAGTACACGAGAGCATAACAACTGATGGCGTTCGCCAAAGCAAGACAGCCACTATTACGCTACAAAACTGCCGACCTAAAGTTATCGCCGAGAGAAACGACAAACCTTAAGGTCTTGCATGCAGCAAAACCTGCCATAATATTACCCGAGATGGTGTAATTGCATTTATATTCACCGGTTATCAGAATTTCAGCTAACGTGCTACAACACTTAAACTATAACGCGATGTTACAATGTGGATAGCACACCAGAGACAGCTGCACGTTTAGCTGTTGCAGTGGTGACCAGAGAGTATACATTGTGGGCATATTTATCAACAGGAAACCTTCCCTTTAAAATGTAAGGAAGGTCTTTCTGTCATGTATGTACACATTTCTGACATCTGTATTGTACTTTCATTTCGTTTCGTTTTTGTACGACGAGTGTGTAATAAATTATCTGTAACACGTACAAGGTGCGTAACTCCTGTGATCGTATCACTTTGCTGTTCAGGATGAGACGATTCGAGCCTGCCATGAATAAAACAGGCTGTTTTTAACGTCCAATGTGCTGCTGTTTTCGGTGCCGCACATTAGCCTTCTTATTATATACAATTTATCGTTGAATATATTTAAAGTAGTATTTCTGCATGCTGCGCGAGCATATACGACAAAAAAAAGACTCTTTAAACCGTTTTACTTGCACCGCAGGAAAAAAAAAATATTAGATAGAAGGAACTCTGCGAGCAAGTTACATTATATAGAAATGCGTTAGCAGACAAACAAATTGGGAAACAGCAACGATAAAGCACAGCCCGAGAGATACACCGAAAGAAGAGCCAATAGAGAATTGCAAGAAAGATTGCATCAATGAGAAGAGTCATATCGAAGTCCAACAAGCTAATTAATTGGGCGAGTTAGTGATTCATCATCCTAATAGAAAAAAGACGAAAAATAGAAAACTGCACTGAGACTGAATGAGACCGCAAGAACATGACCACATGGCATAACCACATGACAGTAGTGTCGTTTTGTACGACGATACTGTCATGTGATGCCCCTGGTTTTTATATGTATGCCTGTTCTTCAATAAAAGTTTCAATTTTGAGTCGGCGTCGTGTTTTATCCCCTTCCTTTCCTGTGGTCCCATCCGTTGTTGCTGTTCTGCCGCCAGGTTTCGGTAGCCAGCTTTTGTGTCCACCGTGAGAATACGAACCCAAACTAAACGACCCTGATTTCTACCCAATCCGTCAACGATAGCTAACTCAAAGAGCACAATGCTGCTTACACAATTTTACTGCACCGTTTCTGTGAATCGCCCATGCATGAAACCGGCAACAGAGGTAAGGGTTATGCTCACGTTTGAGGGCATTTTTTTTATACACTTACCTTTGTTTTTATAGATGTCTTGCACTGAGTGAAAATGAAATCAAGGAGGAAATACGCAAAGGGGGAAGTCGTCGTTTCTAACTGACGTCTGACAATTTCCACGAAAGCCGAAAATAAATTACGAACTTGGCGGCTGCAGCGCGTGGGGTTCCGAGCACTCGCAATAGTTGCGCTACGTGGTTGAGTTTCCTAAAAAGTACGTGTTCGCGTTGATATTTGCCATTATTCTTGTGAATTTGAGACACATTTATTTACCTTATGCTAGTGGCTTGTTTTTTTTTTATTGTTGTGGTTGCTTTTTCAGATGCAGGTGATATTAGGCTCATATGCTAATTGGATAGCTCCGGTATCGCAATGTAATGACAGCTTGTTCTTTTTTTTTATTTTGACTAGGCCGGCACCGGAGCTGCCAGCCTTGCATTATTGGCTGGGGGCATTTAAGGGGGGAGGGTTATGGGGCTTCGAGCGCTCACAACGGTCGCGCAACACCATTGCGTCTCCGAAAATTCAATGCCCTTCATCTCCCTCTGCTTGGGCGGGATGGCAGCGGCCCGTAAGACATTGTCACTCGGCTGTCATCCCACCCACAGGAGAGTCAATGAGCTGCCTCCAGTGGCCGAGATATTTTGTGGGATTGGGAGCCTAGGCTGCATGCGCGCACCTAGCGATCCCACGTCCAGACGTGGGAAGGTGCGCATACAGTAGAGGGACGAGCATATTTCGCTTAAAATGTCCGATAAATGATTTTGCGCTTACTCATGTAGTGGGCTTGCTCAAATTTCGCAGAAAGATCACATTTTGAATTCTATACGTCGTTCAGCGTAGCGCTTGGTACAGTTAGTTTTCTTGTTTTTAAGGGAAAAATATGCAAAGTTGCCTTCATTAATCGCGATGCAAGCTGCTACCGACCCGGTGCTAGTGTAAAGTTCTGTCGCATCCTGTCGGAAGCTGCAAGAAGCAGCGATTCAAGAAGTATTGCCGTGCGTTCCAGAGCAGCGGGCAACACTCAGCAATCGTCCCTTGACGGCTACTCTCTGCAGCTGCAGGCAGCTGGCGACACAAGTTTGTGCCAGCGCTATCTTCTCAGGCATTTTTTCCATAGACAAGAGCCGTTTCTCATTCCTTTTAAAACTTCAGGCAAGTAACTGTAGTTATGCCAAGCAGGACGAATAATAATAATAATAATAATAATAATAATAATAATAATAATAATAATAATAATAATAATAATAATAATAATAATAATAATAATGACTGTGCCTAGTGTTTCACTGAACGAAGCAGACTGCAAAATGCGATCTTCCTGCGTAATTTGAGCAAGAACAATGCAGCGGTAAGCGCGAAAGCTTATTTTCAGACATTTTAATTGAAATATGGACGTCGCTGTACGTGTTACTCTCTGGAGGCCGCGGACACTTTGTTACGCCGTCGGCCGACTGTTACTTAGGCTCGTCGGGATCCAGGCCTCGGCGGGCGCGCGCACTCTTCCGTCGTCTCGACGTCTTGAAGCGGCGCCTTCCGATCTTGCCCCGTCTGTTCCTTCTGTTTGTTTCCCTTTATATTTTCTCTGCTGTGGGGTGCGCAGTGGCAGGTGCTGGCCGAAGGAGAGGCGACAGCTCTACAGACTGGGATCTGTGTTCTTTGTTTCTCTCTGTCGCGATGCGACGTTAGCGGCCACCTGTGACTATACGGCCATGTTGTGTAGGAAGGAATACGATTCGGACTTGGTCGTATTGCTAAACTTGTGTCGTGTGGGGACCCAGTCTGACGAATGTACCGTATTTTCTTTCCCGAGATCTTCGCCTATGGGGTCTCCCTTGTCGCGTGCGCGGTCTCGCCTTCGACTATACTGGAACCAGCCGGGCGCGTCGGCACGCGGCCGGAGCAGCCGTTAGGGCGGCGTATGCCCGTGAGACGCGGCCTGCATTGTCATCCGCTCGTGAGGAGCCTATGAGACCACGAGCGTGAAGAAGAAAACAGACAAAAAAAAAACAATTATTGCAGTTTAACCTGCCAAACACATTAGTGTAGTCGGGTAAATTTGGAGAAAATTATGAAATTATGTAATCTTTACGTGCCAAAATCACGATGTGATTATGAGACATGCCATATATATAGTGTGTGTGGGGGAGGAGGGGGGGGGGAAGGATGGGTGCTCTAGATTAATTTTGGTGACCCGGCGTTCTTAAATGTGCACCCAGTGAACGTTGCACACCCATCCTTCCGGCCCCATCGGAAGGAGAAGCTCTACTCTAAGTAAAACTCAAATCCACCTCTGATTTTCTTTCTTCAACACTATCGAGTTCATAAGCTATTGCCGAGATAAACAACCAACATTTAAGGCAGGGATTCCCAAGCTGGATTCCGCGAACAGCATTTTATTGTTCCGCAAGCGGCAAAGGCGAATCCGACCCCATCCCCACTTCGGTAGATTTTTGCATTAAGAGTTTGGATTTAACAGTTACGACCACTACATCCGTACTTCGGTAGTCGTTTCGACAAATGCACTCGCGGCAGCGGCGTTCAAGACTCATTGCGTTGCGATTGGCGGAATGGCAGTGTCCTCGCTGTATGCGTTTAACAAGAATAAACTTGTACAACCTGAATAGTAAAAGCAACGAAAACCGCGTCATGAAATCCACACGCATACCTTTATCGTGACAACGCTGCTACCTCTATGAGGTGACCGCCACGTGTGTCACATTGCGTAGCATTGGTGCACAAGATCACATGTGCGTGTCTCACTTTCCTTTACGCCAAAGCAGCAGGAATGACACGGCCAAATTTATTACATTTGATTAACCGTTCCACGGGAACTGCGTTACACATAGATTCCAAGATGGCGCTACATCTGGATGTTTTTTTTTATACTTTACTTCTATCACTGGTTTTGTTGATGCAGGTGACGTTACGGTAATTACAGGGTTGGGGTGGGGGCGGGAACGTGTAAATATTTGCTCAAATATGCTAATTACTAACACAAAACAGAAAATCTGGTTCAGACGCTGTTCAACAAAACCTTAGCGTTGTTGCAAACAGCATGAGTGAGACACTAGAAGGTGTCGATAAAAAGACACAGCAAATCCTGCACAAACGTAGCGTCCGCAAGAAACCACCACAACAAAATAGCTCTTGCAAGATAGAGCAGGGTGCTCGCACTTCGTAGGGTGCGTTTTTGTTTGCTACATTCGTTTCTTGGTGGTAATAACATTCTTAAACTCATAAACGTATGGAGCTAAATCGAAAGCATTAGTAAGCACGAAAAAGAAACAGCAGAATGCCGATATTTTCACTGCCGTATGCTGTCAGGTTATCATAAAATATATGAGTAAGGATTGTATCTTCAGAACAGAGGAGCTAGCCGAGCTTAGTGCATTATTATGTTCTTTGTCGAGGATTACGAGGCATTTTTAAAGCAGTGAAAGGACCAGCTGTTATCATGCTCGTCGAAGACTATAACTGAAGTAGCACAGGGAATATTCTTCGAACACAACGTATCACCGTCATACCTAGATAAGGACTTCAGCTATGAGGAATGTTTTCGTTGGCTGTACACTGTAGCGTAAGTATAGTGAAGGCAAGTGTGTACCCGTCCCGCAAAAGACCGGAAGAAGCCTCACGTTGCGGATACACAAGTAGCGAGTATACTGCTTGCGGTTTGTCGCATACTGCTCAGAAGCGTCCTCACGACAGGCGAGCACTCAGATCGAATGGTGAGACTTAAACGCACTCCTATAAGAGACGCCATGTCGCGGGAACTCGTCCTAATCCCGAACACGCGGAGTTTAAACCTTCGTCGGAATGCCGTGGCCATGAATCAAACTTGCGACCTCATGCTTAGCAGCAGAACGTCATAGCCTCCGAGCCGCCACGACAGGTCGACAAAATGTCAGAAACGTCATTGATGTTCCTCTCTGAAAGGAAAAGTACCGGCGCATTCGCATGCAGGACCTCAAGCGTCCGCATCCTATGTGAAGTAGAGCGTCTAGGTCGTTGGACATTGTGCCATGCGGAAACGTGAACACATAACGCTATTTTGTACTCCTTCGTTGTTTAAAATAAGGAAGGAGGGCATCGCCCTGCTCAGTCTGAGAGATTCTTTGATATTCCCGTCGCGTCTTTCACCACTCAACAGCTTTCAGCGCCTATGCGTGAACAGAGCGCAAAAGGGTCCTGTTTCTTTCCTTTTGTGTCTTTTTTTTTTCTATGACGTATAGACGAGCATACAAAAAAGTGGCTGCGAACGGAAGCTTCTTTCTCAGTCGGTCCTTTTTTGTTTTGTATGGGAGCGAACATAATTTCCTCAATAAGGACACCGGATTGACTGTGCAAGCGAAGCTGGCAAGGTATATGTAAACTGGTAGCGAAGCTTCCATAGAAGCCCACATGTCAAGAAAATGGCGGCTCGTTGCGACCGTTGACATCTACGTATCGTGGGGACAACTAACAGCAAGCAAAAAAAGAATTCAAAAGTCACGTCACAACCGGAAATGGCAGCGACGTCAACATCTTATGCTGCTTGGCGCGAATGCTTGAATTTCTTTAGCGTCCGGCGTTTCGGCCTCTACACCAGCAATTATTTTTCTTTTGAGGCTGAGGCGAGCTTGCAACTTTAACTATAGGAGTGGCGTATATCCTAATGTCAACATAATCAGGTTGTTATTGACGGCAATTGCTCCAGTAGCTTCCTCAGGAAAGTGAGCGAATAGGATGGAAATAATTGACACTGCCACAGAGGTTTCAAAAGCAACTTCACTTTTATTCGTCTAGAATAATGCAACCAATATAATTCACCAATGAAAACATGTTTCAATGGATGAAAAGTACTATGGCCAGCAGACAGTCGTAATGTATAGCAACATATGCGGATCTTGTTTGCAGAATCATTCGTAATTCCTTGCGACACAATGTATTCACATGCAACTGTTATCAGGCAAGACAACATTGCCCCACATAATCATTTAGAAAACATTCGACTTACTACCGCTGCTGCCCGTCGGATACTCAGAGCCTGTGTTACGGAGAGTATACGAACACAGCGCGACCTTTCTTCGCTTAGCGTTCCGCATTTATCGTCACCACGAGACAAGCGCGTCGGATGATGCAGCTAGAAATTGCACGATAACGAAAAAACCTGCACTCACACCTTTCGCCAATGAAATCCGTTCGCTAGTTCACGCAAAATTTGAAGGGAAGCGCACGCCGCACATTGAACAAACACGCAAGGAAATGAAAGAACTCGGATGAAACCGCAGTGTTCAAGTGAGCAACGCCATTCCGCACGACATAATATCTTGTTTGCACAGTCTTGCAAAGTCTTGCCCCCAAATCACTGGTTGGTAGGGGTCACCAAGAACGAACTAACAAATTGTGAAATAGAAAAAAAATTCAACATTTGTTGTATTGGTACAGCAAACATATTTGAAACGGAATGTTTATCGTGTGGCAAGATTCTCGAATTTTTTTTTCACATACATAGTTTGTCTAGTTTCAGTGTTTGTCCCCCCTCACCTAGTCGCGCTTCAATCGTGCACCACTAACTGATATCTTTGGCGATAGGTTTTGGCCCATTTTTCGTTCCAATCTTCGCGACCTATTTAGATGGACCTTGAAGCGGATTCACGAAAGACTGCCACGCTTTCGTGTAGGCCATTGGGTTATGCAAGTGCAGTTTCTGTTGCTTATGTGACCAAAACTTGACACTCCATGGACAATTCGTCCCAGGACTGAATTTTCCAACTCTATGTGCCTGTGCTGCATTATCCAAGGATAAAGCATTCTTTAGCTTATTTTGGTGAAGTAACGTACTTTTTCTTCGCTTTCGCAGTGACGTCTCCGATGTGACTGCGAATTTCGCAATGACACTTCCGACGACATAAGACATGAGGTTATCTCGCCGAGCACGATATTCCACATCATCGACGTGCTCGCGCCAAATTTTTGTTTGTTCTTACATGTGCTCATTTGTAGCACGTTTTCTGTCCAGAGTTTGTTGCAACTTATCGAAACCATATATTTGGCTTTCAATACTTTCTAGAGGTTTCTTGACATCATAGGTGTGGCGCATTACATTTTGTTTACGTAATTCAGGAATATCGTTTATTTTGACAGTCTGTGCTGTTTCTATGGGGATAAATCGCCTGGTTAGATCGTTTAGTAGCTTGTGTATTTCCTTGAGCTCTGGATCAGGATGGCGTTCCACATGACCGCTAAACTAACGCACAAAATGGCTAGAACAATGCTTCCGGTTACGCAAGCAGCACTAACGATTGTAGGGCCTGCAGCTAGGATAACGTTAAAAAAATTAAACTGCATAAGCAAGAACTTCGGCGAGTCCATCGGTAGGCTGGTGCCTCCGTGCCCACCGGTGAATATGAATGCATGGCTTGGTTTTGCAAGCCGCACCGGCACCACCACACCAACTGGCGATGTCGATTTGGCTGGATGGCTAGAATTGAGGAGGATGATGCAGCGATGCTGTCACTTGGGGTGGATCTGCTGTCACCCAGCAGGCGATGCCGTCGTCACCCAGTGCCGCAATTCGCGCGTGTAGACACGCTAGTAGCGTCGGGCAGCCGAATGTTGCGTCGATTTATGTATTTATGGCGTACAGTTGTGTACGTGGCACATAATGTATGCGTGTGGCGCCCAGTTGAGCAGTCAATTCAAGGCTTGCGGCAATATGAAGGTACAACATTTGCAAGATATAGACCATCTCTCTCTCTTCTCTGAGGCACCAGTATAAAGGCATGATTACTCGTTACGCTGTGAAATCACCGGTTATTCTGAATGTGGAACTATATTACATTGGCCTAACTCAGATTTCTTTTACTTTTCCTGGAGAGTCTTTTTACTATCGTGTGCCGACCTCACTGCCTTCAAATTTATTCTGTTCTCGCTCTCTCAGCGCTGAAACCCTTTGCAAAAATACGAATGCTAACTTAAACTTAAAACTTAAAAACTTAAAAAACTTAGAAACCTAGGCGCTACTAACCACCCACTAAATTTAAATTGCTTAAATTCAATGTACACCGCCTGACAAAGCGATATATTGGAAGTGCCAATCTGGATTTGGAGATCTCTGTCCCTCCATAGTCTTGTGCTTAACTTAACTATGCTGTGATGATTCTACCAATGACGAAAATTAATCGTGTCTGAAATTGGTTAGGCGCACAGTGTGGCGAGTTGCTGCACCAAAGGTGTCAACAGGTCCCCAGATTTAGTATTCAAAGAGAGCGCTAGCCAACCGAGCGCTTGCTTGCGCCGGCTGTGAAAGAGAAGCGAAACAGCAACGTTTCCATTTCGAGATGTGGTCGCCAGGCGGCGCGGATGGCTGTGAAGCGGCGAAAAACGCTCTCAACGCGGCATCCTTGAATTGCAGAGGCTGCGACCTTCAGTAAAGATGTCCCGCGCGCGAAGTAGCGAAAGAAGGCGTGAGCAGCCGACCGTTGCGTAGAGTTCCGTAGAACGACGATTCATTCGTTTTACTCTATCATTTTCATCCATGCACGCGGCTGCTAGCCGGCAGGTGGCAATGACACCTCATTGTCAGGCCCCACATTTCTTGGAAACCAACGAGCGATACTCTGCGTAGCAGTAAGACTGCCGACGAATGTACGTCCTTTGTCCTGAGTTGTGCGTGCTTTGTCTCTGCAATGCGTCACATCATTTCCGCTATCCTTGAGGGCCTGCTAAATGGTAATGACAGAGCCTTTCGTCACGTAGTTTTCGCTGACGTGAATAAGCCCTACTCTGACGCCTGCGAGTGTGTTTCCTTTACAAAGATCATTCATAGGTATAACTGGAATGATTGACATTGCTATTTGTTACACGCGTCGCATCGAAGATACTGTGAAACACTTCCCCTGGGAATTCCCATACGAAGAGGAAATGCTTTTCGTTCGGGAAGCTTTATAGAAACAGGATGACAGGCCTTTTACGAAAGAGATCTAGGGAGCATGGCCTCATGCGTCTGCGGTGTGCAAAGTCACTACAGCGCTGCTTCATTTCTTGAGATTCACCAGCGTTCTGACGAATTGAACGATGAACACTTCAATGCCTGTACGCCCGTGCGTACTATGAACTTCTCTCCATCTTATCATACTTCAGTCCCTTTTCCCCCTTCCCTAGTGCAAGGTAGCCAACCGGGCTCAGCCTAGTGAACCTTTTTCTTATCATGTCTCTATCGTTCTCTCAAGCCTTGTTTGCTGTTGTTGCTGCAATGACAAAGAAAGCGGATACCGGCATGAAAGAATGGTGCAGGCGTTTCGTTTTCAAATGAATCTTCTAGAGACTATCGCGAAGAGAAGAGAAATGCAAGCAGTACTGCCTGGAGAAAAGAAGTCAGGTAACGTGTTTATTAAGGAGGTAGTCTGTGTTCAGCACAAAAATAGGCTTTCTCACAGATTTAAGAAAATTGATACACTTTAAGGCCGGTATTCACAAATGGCTCTTACGAGCTAAAATTGTACGTAACGGCTAATTTTAGCCAATCTTGATGCTGGACATATTATTACCAAAGGATTGCTAGCAAACGGCAAAGGGCATTTATGAACGAACAGGTTTGTGAATTCGGCCTAAGCTGGTTACTTCGTCTTGAATTCCATAAATGCCCTCCATGTTTGCTCAGGACCTATGGTATTCTGCTTCTTAGGACAAGGTCGTAGGTTCAATTCCTCGTCACGAAGCCACAATCAGAGGAAGACAGAATACAAAAGCGCACCTTGCTCTGTGTATCCGTTAAAGAAGCTGAAATTATATAAAAAAAACTATCCCGAAGCACCACAGTGCAGTGTCTCTTGCGGTCCAGGTGTTGGCTAGGTACGTTGAACCCCATCAATAAAGAAAAGGAAAAGGCATGATAAGCGTGTGGCCAGTTTGCTTTTTTTTTCCTTTCTGTTAACTGGTCACACTGAGTCACACAGTTTTTTTTAATTAAAGTTGATAAATTGTGCACGCTGTGAGAGTGATTTGCTGCATCATCAATCCATTTTGACTGATATCGCAATATTAATACAGCGTAAGCTGCTATGGGCTCATTTCAAAAGCCGTTTCCGGCGGCGATGGTATCCGCCCCCTCCGCCTCCGCCGCCGGTGTCTGTAGCAGCTATCGCCGGGAGGGAGAAAAAGAAATGTCCGGCTCCCGCTGGGATCGAACCTCGGCCCGCTGCGTGGGTGTTAACAACGCCATCACTGAGACATGTCAGCTTTTTTTTTTTCTTTAATGCATGGAATTATGAGTAGTGCCATTCGAAAGTTGCATTACATTTGGACACACGTCAAAAACAAATGGACACAAGCTGCGCAGTCCAATGAACGTTCAAAATTCGGGCAAACAAACACAAGCGTCCAGATGCGAAATCCATTCAGGAAAGGGATAAAAGGTTGTAACCATACTAAAGACAGACCTCGTTGAGTGAGGTGGCTCGCACATGCCTGTCGATCCTTCGGCTTCTCTCTAATAAAGAGAGTCCTGATAACATGAACAAATCACATGGTGTGTTACTGGCTGTCGTTTTGAAAGGAATTAAGCGGATATCATAAGATGTGGGAGGAAGTGGTTCAGTTTTTTTCTTGAAGAGGCCGCCGATTGGCGTAAAATACAGACCAGGGTATTCCCCCATTTAAAATTGCTAAACGCCATGTATCCCACTCGTTATAGGGCCAACTGTCCTTGGTGCGGTGGCATACCTACCCTAATGCACATAACCTGGGAGTGCACTAAGCACCCTCATAGGGCAAACACCAGTAGGACAATGGAGCAGTGGGAGGCACAGCTCGCCCGCTCCGACCTGGCAGGACAAAAGTCCTTAATTAGCCAGGTCAGGCAGGCGGCAGAGGCCAGTGGGGCCCTGGACTGAGAGGCTCGGACCACCCCTCCTTCAAATCTTTAGAATTACAATAAAGTTTCTCTCTCTCTCTCTCTCTTACAAACAACTATGAAAAACCGAGCCACACCAGCGCTTGCTCGCATGCAGCGGGAGAATGCCCTGTAAACGCGTCCTAGCGCTCGACACGCGGTGTGAAATGCACGCCGCGTCGCGTCAATACACGCACGTTTTGCATTGCAGTTGCATGTTATTACAACAGGTAGAACGCCATGCAGCAAATGCACAGGTACAAGTCAGTTAACAAAGGTTTGAGGAAGAAAAAAAAGTTTAAGGAGATGTATACAAGAATGCTATTTCATTAAATCAGGCTCGCTAGCTGACTATGTCATCGCCGCGCTTCAAAGGGGATGACAATAAATTGTCATAATCATCATCATCATTAGCATCGTATCACGCCACTTACCGTGCGATGTGAGATGCGCGCCGCGTAGTATTTATACGCGCGCACTTTGCTTTGCAGTTGCGTATTATTGCATCAGGAGGAACCTCAAGTAGCAGTCGTATAGGTAGCGGTACAAGGTAGATAGACAAGTGTTAAGGAAGAAAAAGAAGATTCTGGAGATCGATAAATAATGATGTAATGGAAAACATGTATAGCATCCCTGATTAATTCAACAGGCTAGGTGACCGTTTTTCGTCGCACCGTTTCGAAGGAAATGAAATTATAACATCATTACTATCACTCCCATGTGTCATGTCATTTGACATGCGCGCCGCGTAGCGTGGATACGTACAAACTTCGGACTGCAGTTGCGTTATATTCCACCAGCTGTCCCGACATGTAGCAGTTGCATATAGCAGGTGCATGCTGCATATAGCTGGACCTGGTTAACTCAAGCAGACAAAGTGACTATTTGACATCATCCTGCTTCGAAGGGGATGCCAATAAACGATCATTATCATCATCAACAACAGCAGCAACTTACCGTGCCACGGGTCAAGGGATGTGACATGTGCGCCATGTAGTCTGTATACTTGTGTTCACTCTTCGGTACAACTCTAGAGCAGCCAGTTCCAGGGATCAAAGATAACATCTTTACGTACAGGGAAATTGTAGATCGTTACAAAGCCGAAAGAAGAATCTTTACGCCTCCGCATTGGTTTCTCTCTCTCTGGAGGGCGCTCGCATTAGGCGGCGCCTCCAGGGGAACGACTATACATCACCATATTGGATCTACTTGACTCAGACGAGGGACTATAACTACGCGCTCTGCAAACTTTGTAAGGAGAAAGGTACGCTAGGCCATGTAATATGAGAGTGTGCTGGCTTCCCAGGGGCCAAGGAAAATATTGACAGTAGAGAAGCATTGGAGGCCTTGCTCCAGAGCGAGGCTGAAGACGACCAGCGTCAAGCAATCCGCCTGGTCGTTGAGGCCATCCTCAACGCGCGGGGACTGCTTCGTCCTTCCCCCCCCGCCCCCCTACCTGCACGTAGGTTAATAGATGGGCACCCCAGCTCGGTGGAATAATAAAGTTTTCAATCAATCAATCTTCGGTACCCGTTATGTCGCCTCCCTCACAACGTACGAACCACTGCTCAAGAAGCGAATCGTAGAGCTACGCGTGCGGTTGCAACCATGCAAATGGGCCTCAGCAAACCGCTGTGCAGAGAGCACGACAAAATGTTTACAAGTCTATACAGCCGGTAAAACTACTATCCTTACTTCGTATAGCTGTATATTAATTTTCTATCGCAATCAATGCTTCGCCTTTCGGGCGAAATTGCGACTTTTTTCATAACATTCCTTACCATAACCCTCGTCTGAAGCAAGAGTTACTTTTTTTCCCTTCATTCATATCATCTCGCCTCAACCATCGTCATAAAACGTTTGTTCCTCGTTGTCATATTAACCACCACATTTTTTTCTTTCATTCCTCACACTAACAATGATTCTAACCACCTACCTACCTCCATTGTAGCTATACGGATCCCAGTGATTTTTTAACGCCGGCATAATCTTCGCTCTACAGACCTGCGCAATATTAGCCAAACTTTTCATGAACAAACACGAAAGAAATAGAAATCGCGGGTGGCATTAAGTTCATATCAACGAAGGCCACAGGGCTGAATTATGCTAGCATCCAGCGCACGTGTTGCAAAAAATTACCGTGACATCTGTCCCCCATAGGTCGCACAAGGGGAACAACATGAAAAAAATTAAGCAGGTGCAATCTCTTCAGCGGCGCTTTTATTTCCTATCTTAAGAAGCAGCGTACGCGAGCTGCCTGACAACGTGGAGCTGAGCGGGACGATTGGTCGACGATGAGACCACCCCGTGGCTCCGCGTCATTCATTATCTCCCATCCCGACGTCTGCAGCCGAGGCAGCAATGCATACTAAAGCGCAGCCCGAGCTCTGTCACGTGTACATGTCTGAAACATGCACAGCCGGGTTGTTGCAATTGGCAAGGATCTTTTTACGGAGTTCCCGGAACGGAAATCCCCTTGTTTAGTCATTGATGGCTGTCTAGCTGGCTGGCTGGCTGGCTTCGTCCACTTTAAAGGACGTTCGCCTCTTGTCTAGGTACTTAGTTGACTGGGTATTATTGGGACCGGGTTTCAAGGTTGTACCGAGATTATTGGACACCGCACTTTCAATCTCCCTTTTTCTTTCCTGCTCTTTCAAAGCGACTAGTCGAGTACTCCTTAGGATAACGTCAAGCAGTGAACACAAACTAAGCGTAAGATGCAGCACGTGCGGGCAATCTCGGCAGAAAGCGGGAGCTGGGTTAAGAAACAATTTTTGAATGTTAAAATGAATGCTCTAAGGAATATGCGGCCTCCGTGGAGCGAGTGAGCAGAGAAGAAAGCGCCGGTGCACAGCTGCTGTCACGTGATCGTTGTACCGCTGTCACCATTCCATTGTCGCGCCATCGTCTTCACGCTAACAGTGGCTTTGTTCTCCTCATTCTGTCCTTGTTCATGCCGCTATCTTCATATCCTTTGCCGTCAATTCATCGTCGTCACAACAGCCTCGTCATCACGCTTTCATGCCGTACATTGCAGCGATAACTCGTGCGGCCATCATCGAACACCGTTATCGACTTCGGCCGTACATAAAGAGTATTGTTAGTGTGTCCACTCGATTTCAGTAGTGTACATAAATTGTTCGCTTAGTTTAATAATCATCCATTGACTGCATATGTGCTGCTGGAACACCGTCTCTAACGATATTCGGCCCACAAGGTAGTGAAGGCACTTTTGTTCTTTTTCAAAACGACTAGATTCTGCAATCGCTTTTGACTGCGTCGTGCTGTCTAAAAACGTGCGCGCATTCATCACCTTCCGCCTCTCCTCTATACTTTCTTCTTTCCCTCTCCCATTGCAAAGTAACCAACCAGACACTGTTCTGGTCACCGTCCGTTATCTATATCTTCTCTCTCTCTCTCTCTATTGACAACCATTTTGGTTGGTTGCGGCCACAAGCTTTTTAACACTTCTTTTCTCCTCAATAAGCAGCATGGTCGGTAAATATAATCAACCATTTAATAATCAATCATTCAATAAATTATTTATTTACCGTGCCCAGGAACAACCATAAGGGTTGAGGGCTGGCGTACGCATACATTAAAGCAAACGGAAGGGGAATATAAGTAAAAAAAAACAATGTATAAAAAATTTTGAAGGGAAGAGTGCCTAAAAGAATAGACGCAAGATGAATATAAAAGAAAAAGGAGGAGAAGGGCAGTCGACCTATGACGAAAATGCGCAAAGCTCGGAAAAGAACAATGGGATTGAGTTAGGAAAACAATAAAGATCACGAAAATAAGCGTTGTAAAGGCTCAGTACTGTGTGGATGGTTGAGTTTTGGTGATGAGACGCAGGACCATGGAAAGGTCTATGTCCTCTGGTGATCTTGCGCAGAATACGAAACATGATACAATTCAGAAGTTCGGGGCATGTTAAAAATGCTGAAGGAGTCTCAAAAGGAACCGAAGGTCAGCGCGATTACGTCGGCAGCGAAGTAAACTCAATGACGACAATTCAACAATGCTATAGAACAAGGTTGAGTGTCCGTATTAGCAAAGCGGTGATGACATATGCTTCAAACAATTTCTCGACCTGATCTGTAGTATCCCTGTCGAATCTAGAAATGCCATTCCATTCGACCTATTCAATCGTATTAGATTCGAGGAAGACATTCTTGTGTGCAACTTGCGGTATGGTGTAGGAGAATAGAAATCCCTGGATAACCTGCAGACATAGCACTAATAATAATAATAATAATAATAATAATAATAATAATAATAATAATAATAATAATAATAATAATAATAATAATAATAATAATAATAATAATAATAATAATAATAATAATAATAATAATAATAATAATAATACAAAAATGGCTGGAGGCACATTGCTAATGGCAGTGAAGAATGTAGTGTTGCAGAGTTAGGCATTGACGGCGAAGAAATGCGTTTGACTACAACTAATATTCGGGCTGGTTTTGATGTAAGCAGCCATACTGTAAAATGCTGAATCTCGTGAATATTTTGCGCTGCTTAGGATCACACGAAGAAAGATGAAAATGTGATCAAGGGCAGAATAATGCGCTTCCAACAAGTTCCCTTGACAGTATGGAAACATGTAACTCAATGATTCTATAACTTTTTTCTTATTATTATTGTTCTTAATGAAATGTATACCATTTACTATTAATGCATACATATTACTGAAATCATCATCATCATCATCATCATCATCATCATCCTGGTTAGGCCCACTGCAGGGCAAAGGCCTCTCCCATACTTCTCCAACTACCCCGGTCATGTACTAATTGTGACCATGTCCTTGCAAGCTTCTTAATCTAATCCGCTCACCTAACTTTCTGCCGCCCTCTGCTACGCTTCCCTTCCCTTGGAATCCATTCCGTAACTCTTAATGACCGTCGGTTACCTTCCCTCCTCATTACGTGTCCTGCCCATGCCCATTTCTTTTTCTTGATTTCAACTAAGATATCATTAACTCGCGTTGTTCCCTCATCCAATCTGCTCTTTTCTTATCCCTTTACGTTACACCTATCATTCTTCTTTCCATAGCTTGTTGCGTCGTCCTCAATTTAAGTAGACCCCTTTTCGTAAACCTCCAGGTTTCTGCCCCGTACGTGAGTACTGTTACAGCTGTTATATACTTTTCTCTTGAGGGATAATGGCAACTTGCTGTTCATGATCTGCGAATGCCTGCCAAATGCACCCCAGCCCATTCTTATTCTTCTGATTATTTCAGTCTCATGATCCGGATCCGCAGTTACTACCTGTCCTAAGTAGATGTATTCCCTTACCACTTCCAGTGCCTCGCTACCTATCGTAAACTGTTGCTCTCTTCCGAGACTGTTAAACATTACTTTAATTTTCTGCAGATTAATTTTTAGACCCACCCTTCGGCTTTGCCTCTCCAGGTCAGTGAGCATGCATTGCACTTGGTCCCCTGAGTTACTAAGCAAGGCAATATCATCAGCGAATCGCAAGTTACTAAGGTATTCTCCCTTAACTCTTATCCCCAATTCTTCCCAATCCAGGTCTCTGAATAACTCCTGTAAACACGCTGTGAATAGCATTGGAGAGATCGTATCTCCGTACCTGACGCCTTTCTTTTTGGGGATTTTGTTGCTTTCTTTATAGGCGACTACGGTGGCTATGGAGCCGCTATAGATATCTTTCAGTATTTTTACATACAGCTCGTCTACACCGTGAGGTGCAGCTGTGGCGTACAGGTAGAACACCCGCCTCGCGTGCAAGAGGTCCGTGGTTCAAATCCCGGTGCCACGCAATTTTCCACCGGATTATAAAAAATCCGCGTGTTGTTAAATTGCATAAACAGGCGTGGAGTGTGTCCGATCCCGGTGACCAGAACTGGTAACGCACTCACTCAGCAGAGCTGGATTGGCCACCCTGGTGCAGTACTTGGCCACAATCTCCTATATGAACACAATTGCTGAAATGGTTAGAGGTAATGTATTGAAAGTATATACGTATAGAGAAAGGACCATATAAAGGTATACAGTGAAAGCTCGTTAATTCGAACTTCAATAATTCGAATTTATGGATAATTCGAACTGCACGATTTGGTCCGGCCAAGCTCCATAGAAGTCTATGTATAAAAAAGTCCGTTAATTCGAACGCGAGAAGGTTCCCTCACGGATAATTCGAACTATCCTCGCCTGGCACACGGCCAGAGAAACGCGCCTACTGCCTACACACAAGGCTGTATTGCCTCCGAAACGGAGAGAACGGCGAGAGAAGGCAAAATCGGAAAAAAATCTAACCGGCGCGGGGCTGCAGCCAGAAGGCAGCGGCGGCTGCCGCCTCTCCGTTCTACGTAACCTCCGAGAGCAAATCTTGTACAGCTGCTAATGTTGTGCGGAGATGGCACGGCAAGCGCCAAAACACAGCGAATCAAGTACGTCGCTGCTGCGCTTGCAATCAAAAACCAACCAATCAGGGCCTTCGCCACCTTCACATGTTCAGCATCTTTGTTTCGGCAGTCTTCATCGATGGTGCACCTCTGTTTTCAGCTTAGGAGGTATCGGCCGTCGCGATTCATTGTGATAGTGTTAAGCCTCGGCTAACGTTTCTTTCGGTGGACATCGGTGGTGTGGCACAGTCGGACCCAGAGCTTCGACTTGAAGATGGCGTGTGCCCGTAGCACACGCCATCACTTTCTGACCCGCCAAATTTCTGACATGCCCTACTGCTTCCAAATCGCAGTTTACTGTTGCTCTCCTCCACTTTCGTTAGTTCGAACTTTCGTTAATTCGAACTGAAGCGGCTTACCCTTGCGGTTCGAATTAACGAGCTTTTACCGTATATATTTACCGGTTAGGTCATTATTATGGCAGTCTTTCCTTGTGTCTCACAGATCCTTGCCTTGCTTCTGTGTTGGCAACGCTCCAAATTCGCTAAAAATATTTCAGTTAACACGCATTGGTGCCTTGTTTCTATTGCTCTTCGCACAAAATCAGCTCTACGAGTTAGATAAGAGATAATAGCTTAGAATGCAAGTGCTAGATATATATTGTAACAATGCAGAAAAGCAGTTAATTTGAGTGCGAAAACATCGCACGTCTGACGGCTGCACGCAGTTCTATCCTAAGAAACTTCTCCTCGCGGCTATTCCTTGGCGTTTCAGATCTTCTTACTGTAATTTTCTGTATATACGAATATAACTTTCATGATGACAACATTCTAGTAGTTTCTTTTATCTGGTACAGTTTATAAAAAAGCACGTTGCTGCCGCTATCCGAATCGCAAACTTTGACAACAAAATACTCCAAGGAGAGACAGCACGACACGGAAGGCAGACGAGACAAGCGCGACCTTTCTACTCTTTTTTTTTAAATTGGCGTATGGATATTTATTAACTTGCTCGATGTCAGTGATATTGCCTTCATTTACACGGTCTGTCTGCTTGTTCTTCTTATTATTTATTTTAATACAATCCGCGAACTTCACCGTTATTAAGATAAAGCTTTGACAACTGTTCACTTGTCTGTCTTCCTGCGTATATCTTGCAAAAGCACTTCCATTAAGATCGTTGACTTGAGGGCCTCCTCCTGCACATTTCCATGTATTAACACTAAACTATGTTGCAGAAATTGATTTCCAATTCTGAAAGAAGTTGTTTTGTGTGTGCATGCGTGCGTGCGTGCGCGCGCGCGCGCGTGTGTGTGTGTGTGTGTGTGTGTGTGCGTGTGTGTGTGTGTGTGTGTGTGTGTGTGTTTGTGTGTGTGTGTGTTTGTGTGTGTGTGTGTTTGTGTGCGTGTGTGTGTTTGTCACCTGACGTGCAGTGACTGGAGCAGTCTGTTGATTTCCTCAAGGACCCACGATTTCATACTAGGAGTCAAGTCAGCTTTCGCACCTTCTCTGTTGCAAGATTAACCGACTGATCGATTGATTGATTGATTAAATGATTGATCAATTCATTCATTAAATACCTCAATGTGCATCCACTCTATCGTTCGTTCACTTGTTTATTAATTAGCTCACATACTCTGAAACGTTTTATTTCTGTTCAAGCATAATAAAGAGATATTTACAAACTCTTGAACATCGCTTGTAATTGCTGTCTTCTTTGTTCCTTCCTGTGGTAGCAGCACCGTTCGTGCACAGTGCAAGTTGACTCTGGAGTAAGCGACAATACGAAGCAACGAAAGACATCTTGAGATCAGCGTCACTTCAGTGACAACGTGAAGTGCACACAGAAAAGGGCTTCACCCCGGCTTCTGGCCCTCACAGTAACTTGGTAGTCGCCTGACGTTATCCAATCCGGAAGCAGTAGTGCCGGCACTTCGAACTCCTTGTTACGGACTGAATAGTCACCCTGCAAAAGAAGAAAACGCAATGACAAATGAGTCTTCAGCAAAGGATATACATCATGCATTCTGGCGAATAGCGCAGAAACTTCAGGAGCAACGGACAGAAGACGAGACACACACAAGCGACATTTTCAACGATGGATTATTAGAAGCCGGTCCACTGCTTTATATAGCCAAGACAAAATCCAGCATGCGCAAACTATGATCCAGCGAGGAAATTCAGTTCTTTCCTCGATTTGGATTGCAAAGGAGAACGTACTGAGGCGCTCTTGGCCAAGCTGATCTATTGTAGCGAATTCTATTACGAATCTCGTCGATTCGTCCGTATGCCTGCGCGCAACAAAGCAATCTTGAAGTAGATGTGAACAACCACATGTGCCGAAGTGTGCGGCTAACCAGCCGTCGCTTCCTTTGTAGGCATTACAGTGCACTGTGAGCCTGTAGTTCAGACACCACCCCGATTGCCCTTCGTAGTGTTTGCCGTATGAAAGTGGTATCTTGTAAACAACGCCTTCCTTGCAGGGTACCTCACGCCTGACATGTTTTTATGTCGCAGCCTTTCCCTTTACCAACAAATGGGTTGCTGATCCCGCGTAGCTTTCCCAACTTGTTTGGGGCTTGGGAAAGCACCTTTCTTATGTTGTAGAATATTTTGTGCCAGGTACTTTATGAGGGCAATTCTCCCCCGGAGTTTCTTCGCTCAACGCCAACACGGTCGAATCTCAACTCTTCCGAAATTGATACGCATCATGCTTCCGAATATCCCAGAGTTTCCGTTCTTACGAGGGCTAATATTAAGAAGTTGAGAATAGATGGTTGTGGGATCAGCTTGAGGAGACCATTTTCGCAGATTATACGATAAGTTTGCAGCATCTAACAGTAACCCCGAAACACGATATATATCTTGTACAAAGGTCAGTTATGGTAGGATAAGAGGCAATTATAAAAATTTGACTCGCTTCCTCTGTGATCGAACGATTTTGCAAACGTATTAGGCTTGAGAAATTGTTCAGGGGCTGAATTCGCAAAGCTTTTTGTTCGCAAGATCTGTTTGCCATCAGCGGATGCGTTCGATATTATTCATGTTAGACGTGATCATGACTGGCTGACAACTGCTCTTACGAACAGTTCTAGAATAAGATATTTCTTGTGATTAGGGTATAATATTGTCTAACACTGTTGGCACTGCTAAGAGGTGCAACGGACCACGTATCATAACTAAATTCATAGGTGCCCTAGTAACAGGGCCACATCAAGCATGTCGATGCTGAACTTCTGTAATGGCCTTCTGCGATGTAGCTATAGCCAAGTAAAATAAAGGCCTAACCGCATTTCTATAAGCAGCCGCCATGGCTAACAGGATCAACGCGGTGGAATACTTCGTTTAGCTATAACTACCGTCAGCTATAATTGATGCACAGTTTAACAGTGATTCATGTCTACATGTAACAGCTTATTAGGCTCAGATCTTTTTTATTTGCCATATTTCCGAAATTATGCGCTTAATTTCTAACATATAATCACATATTTACGTCCAAAAATATGGTGCAGAAAGTCGAGGTTTGGCTATGACACAGATGCAACGTCTTTTTTTTTTCACGAAATTTATTACAAAGAAGCACCGTTCTTACTCCCCCCCCCCCAAAAAAAAAAATTATAGGCAGCGCTACAGTGCACCAGTCACTACGAAAATAATAGAGGGAGAAGAAAAGAAAGACAAAACAGTGATGTATACTTATGTTGCATATGGCGTGTGTTAACTGAAGTGGTTTACGCAATGTGGTTGCTTTGTTTGTTGCACAGTAAGACGGTGTTTTATTTTTCCTAAAGTGAAGTGCGACTTCTACAAGTTAAAACAGAAAAGAAAATACAGGGAAGGCTAGGTAATTTATTTTCAGGATGTTTAATGTTGTATTTTGAATAGTATTTGACAGGTGTGTGCACTACTCGACGAAATTTCTTATAAATTGGGTGCTGCAAGAAATAAGGTTTTGTTCTTACCTCTTTTATTGGACAGCCGCATGGCAGCCCCAAGAAATCGTAAAAGAGGGGGCAGTCCTGGACGTTACAAATGTCGTCGTAGTCGCAGGAACCAAAGTCATTGACGCAGGGCACTGTGACCCACAAGTAGACCTTCTTCTTCATGCTGATTTCTACCTAAACAACGAATACAGAAACAAAGAAAGCAAAATATATTAGAAATATTGTTTTAAATACAGATGCAAATATGAATGGTGTTATAGAAACAGAAGCTCTGAAATCAAGACTCGGCATCGCATTCATACTTGCGAACACTATGCATTTTGCCTAGGGTTCCTTTAGCCTCCTCAAGCGCGAATACCGATCAGGGGCACGTTGCTTTTCAAGTCGGTTCTTGTTAACGACCCGTGTCACTTACGTGATAAACACATTTCTTGTTTAAATACCCGGGTAAGACGCTGGAGGCAGCATCTCCGTGGAGGTGGAGGAAGTAACCGTCTGCTCACTAACCTTGTCGTAAAAATGTTTTTATTGACCTCAAGATAGATGAAATTGTAACATCGCGTGGTAGGCAGGCTTGCTGATACTGCATCCTGAAATTTCGTGCTAACTCGCGCCATTCGAACGGCACCTAATTGGTGCTTTTCGTCGTCACTGACAAGGCGATTTTCTAGACCAAATTTACAGAAATTTTCGCAAAAGCTGGGGACCATAATGCTCCTAAACTATATCAGCAGTGTTTCGCTAGTATCTAATTAACTGAATATGACACGTAAATAGCTTCTGAGTTAATATGGAAAAATATTAAGAGCAAGGTACACGGTTGTGTACAAAGGCGCTGGGAAGGTCATGCAAGCTGCACGACAAATGCTCTGATAGTTAAATTCGCAAACACGGAGAATATTTTCTGCAGCAAACCGACTTGCCGCAAACGAGCCAAGTAGTGTGTAACTCATTCGCATGGTTTAGAGAGAGAGTGAGAAAGCACACAGAGAACGCAGAGACGTTAACCAAATATGCATCTTGGCCAAATATTGGCACAAGTTACGTGAGACACGTGGTAAACTCAGACACGCACTACGTCCACACATTGCGGTTCCGCCGTTAGGTGGCGCAGCGTGTACAGAGGGAAGTGCGAGGTAGGAGCCCAGCTGTAGTACATACGACTACATGACGCCTTTCAGCGGTGGCAATATGGTTTTCAATGCTAATCACGTTAACGTCGACAGTCATCCTGGTATGGTTACTACCGGAATTATTTCTTTTGTCGCATGGTTTGAAACACGCCAAAGCGGGCTTGGATGCATTGAAGAAAATGCAGAACTTTTCGTCAGGAGTAGGCCCAATCCGAAAATGTAGAAACAAGAGTTCAAAAGACGGAAGCCCGAAGCCTACAGTATATACAATTTTTACAGATCAGTCCTCAGTGCACAGCTTCACAATGTGGTCAACGTTCTGTTTTCAAAAACTGCGGTGCTGCTTCTTGTTTGAGTACAGATTAGTTGAGTACAGATTAGTTGCCCCGCCGTGCATACTGCTCAGATGCAACGCTCTCAAATTGTTGTGTACTGAGACAAACATTAAAATTTGGAGGACACTTAAGCTACGCCTTTAACAGTAGAACGCCCCTCCCCCCCAAAAGCATTCAAATGTGCCTGACTGGTTCTCACGCTTGACGGCACTTGCAGCTTACGTAACAGTAATGTTTACCGGGAAACGCTGGCGGCGATTGCCGCCGTGCACGAGGGTATTTCTGGTAGAAACGCGGCCTCTTGCTTGGGTCGCGCACGCGCGTAGGCGAGCGCCATCTGGATGGTGATGTTGCAAGGAACCAAGCTCGGCACGCAACTTTATGAGTGCTAAAAACGCTGGAAAAAGGCTTAATGTTTGAATTTCCGCGTTAGAAAATTGTTTTCTCGTATATCCAAGTTACAATCCGACGCTATCATGTCTGGGGTTGTGCGCAAATGAGTACTTTACGATTTCTTTTCGGGAATCTCACTTTCAAAAACTCAATTACTTCAGTAACGTCATTGCGCTACACGTATGGCCTGCATGGTTGGGTATGAGCGGTTCGGAATGATTTTTCATTCGATGACGGTGGCCGCTAGACACGGGACGACGGCGCCGAATTTTGTGGGACACGGCGCCCTTTGCACTATCACATTAAAGAAACAAAGACCCACAGGGACTGCAGTATAGGGTGCTGCTGAGAAAGCCAGAGATTTGATCTTGACTAATCCTGGCCAAAACGCCATGACGAGAAACGAGCAACCCCTCCCCCCCCCTTTTTTTTTTGTCTCCACTGTGAGCGCCACTGCACTTGTGCAGAATCAAAGAAAGAAATCACAGGAGTCACGGGGGCACTCAGCTTTTACCTTGATGGGCGCCGTGACGTTTCTGGACACCTTGATGGCCGAGGTCACGAACACGGAGCCGGGAAAGCTGAGCGGGTCCGGCCTGAGTCGCAGCTCCTCGTACTGCACCGGGTCGTAGCGCGAGCCGCAGTTGCGCACGGAGTACTTCCGCACGGAGTCACCCCATTTCTGGAAGGCCAGGAGCCACTGACGACAGGTCACACATCCGAACACTTTAGGGGCTCGACAGTGCACCTCTATCACACGCGCACACATATCGGCAGAATCTTTCACCTTCTTCTTGGAACAAGTTTTGCAATTTCTCATATCGGTATGAAAGAAGGCGAACGAATAATGTTGTTCCTTTAAATAATAACAGGCTTTAATTGCCCAAATCCGTGTTATCAGGAATATTCAGCTCACAACTTGTTACTTCCTTGCCGTCTGCTCGGCGTCTTCATATATGTGAATAATCTTCATTGGTATCCCATACAGAGCAGATTTTCAACAGCTCCCTGCGTTTAGTTGGGTGATCTGAAAAGCTCACGAAAGACACCATTTAAATAGGCAATCCGGAATACCCTGAATTATTATTAAGTGCGCTTAGCAAAACTCGCTATAAGGGTGACAGAGGTTGATATAATGACAACGTTTTCAAAATTCAAACGCACTTGCAATTTTGATGAGCCTGCTTAGTCAAGCGCAGAGCTCAAGAACTGATCTGTTGCATGCGATACTATAAATACATTGTGGCTGTTTATGAGGCACTGATTCTTATAGATCAAGGCATGGCAAGGTAAAGATGTACTCACAGCT
Source organism: Dermacentor albipictus (assembly GCF_038994185.2). Lineage (NCBI taxonomy): Eukaryota > Metazoa > Arthropoda > Arachnida > Ixodida > Ixodidae > Dermacentor > Dermacentor albipictus. Next base: position 39,903,624 of record NC_091823.1, read on the forward strand.
TGTGGAAGGTCTGGAATGTACCGCTCTGGAACCTGGGGTGTGGACAAAAGGAGGAGATACCTCTCCCATGTGACGTCGCGAATCTTTTCGGCGTCTGCACTGTGGTTGAATGCTTTCAATGCGGAACCGAATGGATTTTTCCCTTTTGCTCCAGGTAAGAGAGCCAGCAGTAAGGCAATCGCAACCATCGGTGATATGGAGAAATTCCTGCTGGAATGAACAAACAAGGTGCTCGTAGTAGAAAGGACAAACAGAATAAAATTGAAAATGCCACACAAGATCAGATTTCCCCTATGCTGATAAAGAGACAAGCCTCGCGATATATTTGAGAATAAATAATGTGGCAATATCGTAATAATATTCGGGTAATAAAGAAGTCGTATCATGCTTGCTACATTGTTGTTAACCCGCCGTGGTTGCTCAGTGGCTATGGTGTTAGGCTGCTGAGCACGAGGTCGCGGGATCGAATCCCGGCCGTGGCGGGCGCAGTTCGATGGGGGCGAAATGCGAAAACACCCGTGTACTTAGATTTAGGTGCACGTTAAAGAGCTCCAGGTACTCGAAATTTCCGGAGTCCTCCACTACGGTGTGCCTCATAATCAGAAAGTGGTTTTGGCACGTAAAACCCCATAATTGAATTGAATTGAATTACATTGTTGTTATTTCGATTAAGTCAAGGCTCACATATAAGTGTTTCGGAAAGGGGAGGTCGTTTGGGCGTGGCATTGAAAGTGAAATAATTGAGGAAGGAAGCAACAGAGCTTGCATAGGGCAGAAATGCTTTTGATTTAGTAAAGACTAGCGCTCGTTTACCCTCGCCTTTGGCAAGAGACAACCAAAGATAGCAGAAGCGAGGGGTCTGATTGGTTCCGAGTTTTACTATTTGGTGAATGTGCCTCCGTATATCCTATATATCTTCTAAGATTACAGCAATTTATATAAGCCAAAGCCGCGTTTTCCCACAGCTACGTCGCAATTCGTCTAATTCTTTATGCAAATTCGTTGTGCACTCTCATGATTACAAAGCTTACTTGCATCTGTTTCATTATTTCCATTCATTCGATTGCCACTGTCGGTTTGTCGACCTTCCATCTCACACTGGTCCTGATGAAAAACCCAAAGATCACTCCGATTTTTCTTTCCCCAGTTGCTGTAGGGCTGGCCTTCTATCTTATTGACGAGACGTTTTCTTTTTCTTTCATTCAGAGTCCCGCGCTCTACGTTTTTTGAGGGTATCATCGCATACTGCACACGACCAATCTTCATATACTTGACCTCGGTCAAAGGGCAGGCCCCTTATTCTTCATCGAAATTAATACACATTTTCCACTCAATCGTCTTCGTCGTCATCCCTCTCGCCCTCTACTGAAGCGCCGGTAAACGACCCCACACACTTTGGAAGCTAAGAGCGCCCATCATTGTAAAATGAGGCCCGTACCTGAGAGCGCCTCCGACGCACCTCTGGCTGGCGTCGTCGCGAGTCTTCTTCCCCTGCCGCCGGCCCTGGTCGGCCGCCATGTCAGCGGCGGCACAGTAGCAGCGGCGCGGGTGTAGTGGCTCCTTCCTTTCGGTGACCGAACGGCGATGGCAACGCGGCGGCTGCGGTGGTACCCGCGGATCTCGTGTGGCGCTGACCTAACGCGGCGGCGGCGGCGGCTGCAACGTCGACGGGACTCGTCCGTGTCACGCACTATGGGCGCCTGCGCGCTCGCGCTGCCGGCGACTCGCTTTCCGATCTCCGGTAGCGACAAGAAAGAGGAGGAGGAGGAAGAACGTCGGGACAACATTTGCCTAATGATGGAAGTGTAAGAGCAAGAGAGGAGGGGGTGGGGGGGAGCGGTTTGCCGAGCCCCGAAAAATCTGCGGCGCCAGCCCGACCGACGCCTCCGCGCGTGCGTTTGCTCGCAGAATGCAGACGCGGGGCAGAAGAGGACAGCTTCGCGAACACGGATGCGCGACAGCCGCGTTGCTGCCTTGTGCAGAGAATCCGGGTATCAGTGTGGCCCCCCGAACTCGAGAGAGCCTGTTCTCGAAAAGGGAACGATGCCCTCCCCCGCTCTCCCCCCCTTCAACCACCACCCCCGTCCGAAAAATAAAGTGCAGAAATAGGACCGCTAGTTTGGTGATACTGCTGCGATCGCTGCAAGAAGCTGATTTTCTTTTTTTTTTCGCGAGCCGGGCAGTCCGATCGAAGGCTTGCGGGCGTCGAAGATTCGGAAAAGCGGACAAGGGCGTTCGCGTACACTTACTTTTGCTGGCCCCGAAACGAGCAGCCGGCGCGAACCTGCTTTAAGAAAAAGGACTGCCCTATTGCGTGGCAAGGACGTCCTTTTAATGTTCGGTGGAAAGTGTGCCCATTTTCGGTAAAATGCAGTACGAGTGTATCAACGTATCGCCAGGAGGCTGTAAAGGTGCGAGGTGCACGGGCGAACTTAAAGACGGGTCCCTGGCTCCTTGATCTTTTATGTTAATTTGTGGAACTTTTCTACCGTTATTCTTGTCAGGCAGCAGTAGTGACCTCACTCGACCTGCTGGGGAAAACATCGCAAGTATCTTTGCAAGTAAACAGTTTGCAAGTGACAAGAAGAGCTAGCGCCATTAAGTGTCTTTGACGAGCTTTATTTGTTGTGTAATCGACTGCTTTGATAATAATAGATGTTCTTTGTGCGTTATAAATTATTCTACTGCTACGGACGTTTGGTCCCTTTGTGCGTATTATTGAGCGCGTAAAGCATTCTCTGCGTGTATCTGCTTTACTGGAACTTGTACGTGTACTGCTTATTTGATGCACTCCCTTTGGTTGTATTTATATGAACATTTCCTTGTATAAGTGGCTTATAAAGCGGCTCTGTCGCCATTTATCAAACAAAACCAATGAAACAAAGCCTTTGAATTGCAGTCTTGCAAGCTATGTCGAACTCATTAGCAAACACTGTTCTATTAGAGATAGAGGGAAGACGTATGTTTTACCATCGCTGGTTGTATACGACAGCCCTTTACCACGTAGTTTCTTCACTTACACATCATGGCAATACGTTTCTCACTGCAATAACTAAGGCCTCTTAATGTTTCGATTGAAAGCACTATGATAACTATCCAAAGTGATAGATAAACAACAAAAAAGAACAATGTGAATTGAGCGGAAACCGCTGATGTTAGATGTCCGGCATAACGAAGTAGGTTTTATGGCTTTTTTTATTGAAATGAAAATCAAATAAACAGATATTGTCACCCGATAATGTAGACGGCTGCTCCTTTTCGCATAGCCGAAACAGCAATATAAAAAAATATATGTATTAAGAACATGAAAAGAAACCACATCATAGTGCCAGAAATCCACAGCACACAGTGCTATACACCAACGAACATATATATAAAAGGCAAAGGCAAGACCCACAGTAATGAGTTTGTAAACAAAGCGAAAAATACTGACAAGCGGCCGTGATGTAGAACATGGTGAGCATATAAATAGATCAGTATACAAAGAATATAAAAGAGTATAGCATGTAATATATGCGCTAATAATTAAAACAGAAGCAAGTTGCAGTTACATCGTGTGACTGTTCAGTTCGATATTTAGTACTTCTTAAGTAGCTTTTCACTCAATATGTTCCTGTCGTAGCAGGTAAGGAAGATATGCTTACATTGGACAACATGCGCAACAAGCTGTGAAAAAAAGCTTACGCAATCTTCTTTACTACAATGGTATGCTTGGTAGTAGAAATGAAATCATACTCTTCACAATTAAACAAATACATATGCGCTTTGCAAACTGAAATCGTCTTACCATCGCGCCTTCTTCAGGGGTCGTATATCAAGTCCTCATATTCAAAGGCACCTAGAGCTAGAGTAAGCCATAGTGATAATCCACAAAAATGAGGGAGGCATGATAAGGCATAACGCGTTAACCAATACGAATATCATTAGAAATGATGATATAATAACCACTATGATAACCACCCATGTCATGGGTTGTCAAGACGTCAAGGGTTCGTACTCAGATGCACGTGCAGAAGTTGCTGAAGAGTAAGGACTAATAATTTATTACTCGATTAATTTACTTATTCGCGCGGATAGTGTGGGATATATGTGTTGCCTGCCACTACTCAACATCAAAGAATGACGCGAGGTGAAATAGACGCTCAGCGTAATTTAAACTGTTTGGTATCCCATCCGGAGCAGCCGTTACCTTGCTTAAAAAAAAAATAAAACGAGAAAAAAGTGTAATATAGCACTACGGAATGTTTTCGGCTGACACCGAAAGAATTAATCCGCTAATATACATGGAGCAGTTACTTTTCAATAAGCAAAAAAGAAGAAAAAGACCAGCAGATGCTACATAATTTTGCCATACCAGACGAAAGAAGAGAAATAATCATACAACATCAAATCCAAAGATAAGCAGCCTAAATTTATTTACTATGACACAAAAGAAAAGTATCTTCAATCTGCAACAGCGAATAAATGTAGAAGATAAAGAAATATTCAAGAAAAAAAAAGACAGCAGTGGTAAAAGAAGATCTCATGAACTAATAGGCAGCTGGTGCGCCGTCACGTTTAAAGCAACGAAACAACAATAACAGCCACAACAAGGAAACAAAGTAACAGTCCTAAGCGGTGATCTCGTGGATTAACACGGTACTGGCGTGTCGCCATGCGGAAAACAACAAACACGGCAAGCGAAGACTTCGTGGACTAATTTGTCGCCGGCGGGTCACCCAGCTAGCGCACTCGCAAGTTAATAATGTCCAACGGGCGAAACCGCGCCATGCAGGGGGCACTCTCAGGTGACCGCGCACAAACGATTCTGGTAACGCGTGAGCAGATCCATGTCAGATCGAGCATTATTTGGATCGCGGGCGCGTCCGGGTGTTTGCTTCTCGTCCCTCGGGTTCCGCCGAGGACCAAGGCAGGCGTGACGCGACGCGCTGCCGGCCCCAAAACCGGGTTTTTCTATTTTTCCTCTTCTCGGCGCTCGCCGCACGTAGCGCCGCATCGCAGCCACCGTTGCGGGACGTTACAGCGGGCGCAGAATGCTCCCCACTAAAAAAACGGTGCTTCGATCAGGCGGGTCGCGTCGCGGCTGTGGCGAATACGCGCATCGACACATGCATACTTTCCCACGAATGGATCTCTTTCCAGAAATTCCGGGCTGGCGCGTTCCTTACGCATTGCGTCACCTAGCACCGGGGTTGGACACCTGAAGCCCCAATGAGCTGTCCAAACTTTTGCGTTCCACAGTGGACAATTCGCCACCTGTCGAGGCTCTGCCCAAGAACGAGGGATACCCGAGAAAGTATACGAGAGTTGCCAATCCACGAGCGGATCAGAAAGACAGTTATACGCGTTGGCTCATGTACCGTAAGTTCGCTAAGCAACTACTGCGGCCAGGGAGTTACAACTCCCAGTTCCAACGTGGCAGTAGCCCGCTCTATGGGACCTTGCGTCCCGTAGCTCGCAGGACCTTTCATTAAAGTTATTCCATCCATCCATCCATCCATACTGAAATTTCGGCTTGAAGAGGGCCCTCCACGCGTCTATTTAAATTAACATCTATGCCGCAGGGCAAGCTTCGCGAAAAATATAAAAACTATGTAAAACAAGAACAGATTACAGGGAGTAAATGACCACGGCCGGCTCTTTAGGCATCCAAGTAGTCATTACATATGCGCACTCACGCTCGCCTGTTCACCTGAGTTAGTGTGATCTGGCTGTCTACTCCGTTAAGTTGAACGAATAAATGGAAAAGAAACTAATGAAAGGCGATCATAAAGACAGGAAGAATAACCCCGAAACACAGTGCTTTTCATGAAGTCTCGAGTCAAGTCGGGTGCTGTGCAAACAATTCATAACAGCTCTCCCACACGCACTTCCCGCATTGCCGTTCCCACAACGTGGCCAAAATAGCACCTATGGATAATCCATTATTTCAGAACAGCGTAATCCGCTTGCTCACATACTCGGGGCAGTCGTGAAACGCGTTTCGTAGAATCTCGGGAACATGGCAGGGCTCACACCGCGGGCTGTCAGCACGGCCAATAAGATTAGCGTAGCGTCCAGTTTAGGCGGCGTCCATGCAAAGTGGGTGAAACGTATACTTGCTGGGCTTTGCTTCACTTTAGCTGGGAGTCAGAAAGCCCTGCCAGCATTTCTTTCTCTCACTCACTTGTGCTGATTGTCCGGATAAGCGCAGCAAGTCACTTTGCAATCTCACATAGGTTTACATCGGTTCGTTAGAAAGGGATCATGAAAAGATATTTATTTAAAGGCAGAGTACGTCGGCTTCAGCTTGTGTGCTCTAACCTGCTACTCAGCACTGAGGAAGAGGGAAACGAAAGAGGGGTGGAGGTCGATAATGACAAGAATAATGGTGGGATTTATGCCACTCGTTAACACAATAGCATGTTAACCGCAGGTTTGTATGAAGATGGCCACATTTCCTAAATACATATTTCTGCTAGGAAGTGTAGCTTGTTGCCCAACATTACGTAGGACTGTCCATATATATTGCCAGAAGTTGGGTCGAACACAAAGACGACATGTTAACGCCTATGATAAATACAGAAAACTTCGCAGCGAGGCGAGGACTTGAAGTCAAGGAAAATAACCAAAGTGGTATATAGCCAGCGATGGTGCGATATTTCTATGGGTTCATCCAAAATTCTGTTCCGGATACTGCGTACAGGAGAACATTCCACCACCGCTCCAGCCTCCAATGGCACGGCTTATGTCGGATAATAACTGCGCACGCACGCTACGGCAAGTGTGCGGGAAGCTTCCACCTGGCGAATGCAATCGCAAATAGGATGCGAAACGCGAGGAGCTTAACCGATAGACCAACATCCGGTTTGGTGTGATACCCTGCACTGGGGAGGAGGCAAGAGAGACAGAAATATGAAACGGAAGAATCACACATGCAGAGAGAGAGAAAAAAAAATACAGACACGCATGGATACGTCCACACATAATACAAACGCGGGGGTGTCGAAGACGAAGAACTTCAGTAGCGCCTTCGCCGCCTTATGGTGTGATAACCGTATATTCCGGCATTCCAAGATTGTCCACTCAGAAAGCTGCCGGTCGTCGAGGCGTGCCGGCGTTGTGGCGAGTGCCTGCCTCTGGGTGTGGTAACGAAGACATTGACAGGCGACATGTTTGAGCACGTAGTCGCATAAATGCTGTACCTTACTGTATTTTTGGGACCTATGCGCGTTCTCATTAAAATATCTCGTAGCTCAACAAAAAATAGTGCACTTTAAACATTGTCTGCGTTTTACGGAGACGTGTGTGGTTCTGTACGTGATCTCTGGCATGAGTCGCATAAATGCTGTATCTTACTGTATTTTTGGGACCTATGCGTTCTCATTAAAATATCTCGTAGCTCAACAAAACATAGTGCACTTTAAACATTGTCTGCGTTTAACGGAGACAAATGTGGTTCTGTACGCGATCTCTGGCATGACAAATGGTTCATAGAAGACGGAATCTTCAAGTGACCAACTGTGGCCGGATAAGGAACTCAATGTTTTGGCGAAGACGACTCCAGTCCTCTTCTCGAAATGTTGTCTCCAGACTAAGGCAGCCCTTGTTCTTTCACCGTTGATCATATGATCTCTCAGCTGCATTTACTAGTTCTGTGCGCACCTCTGTAAACTTATTTTTGTTTTGTTTGTTTATTTTCTTATACAGATGTGAAAAGAGGTGCAATACTGTGACTGTTTTTTATATATACTGGATAATGTCGAAGCCTGTAGTGGTTCAACGTCTCCGCGTTGTTGGTGGTGGCATGTGTTATTCTGTGCAATGTCATCCTTACAGATATTTATTTATATTTTATTTTTATATTTCCTTTCCATTTTTTTCTGCTACATTACAAGCTGAGAGCCTGGCTTAACCGGTTTTGCAGTAGACTATATATGCGCTCGCCTTATCATCGTTCAGTTAACAACAGTACAAGGGGAATTACCCTGCAGTTCTCATAACCATTGCCTGGCCTGTCGATACACTGCCGGAGACGCCGCTTTAATGAAGCAGCATTCGCAAATTCTGCGCATCTACTGAGGGGATAGAGGTGGCAACGGGAGTTTGATTATTCCATACTCATAATCGCACGTGACCCGGCATTGCACGAGTATGTTCCCGCAAACAGTTGTATGCTCCCCGTGCGGCACAACAATTTTCCCACCTAATTTTGCCTATCGTTCTCGTGGCTTCCTGCTTCTTTGTACTGTTTGGAGTCGAGCCAATACTTATGCCGGCTGACCACTCAGACTCGATCCCAGTATCCGCTTTGTTAGTTTACCTTTCCTTATTGTGTTTACTTAGTGGCTTCCTCTGAAGAAGGCGGCCTTTTGCTCCCGTACGTATATATATATATCTGTTCGCTCTAGGCACTCAGTCCCATAACGACGCTGCTACATTCAAGGACGCGGAACTTACGCCACCTGTTTACATGAGGAAAGGTGTACCAAGGGACCTCATGTAATAGCTCTATTCTAGAGGCTATATACTTTCAACTATAGAAAGAATAACAAGAAAAGCGTCTCAAGCACGCCTGAATAATGTATGTTCTCTGAAAGCTGCTGTCTCGAGTGTAAGCCTTTCTCGGAACCAGTGCGTGCTATAGAACGTTTAAATGTGCGGAGGACTTACACCTGCAGATGTGTGGGAAGGTTGCTGTTTAATCTGCATTGAGTACGGGTTGAACGTTTTCGAAGCTCTTCAATAATTAGGAAGCTATACTAGCATCACGTCAAGAATTGGCTTCAGACGATGCATATACTCGTATCATAAGTAATCAGTTCTTAGTGACTGAAGATTGCTGCCCGCTGAAAACCAGGGCCCGTATTCACAAAAACGTTCGAACGTTTGAACTATTCTTGAGAACAACTGTTAGCCCAAATTTCGCAGGGAACAAATATTCAGCGGAGGTGGCCAGTAATTGACGAATATAGCTTATGAAGGACAAAAATTGTGTACCTGGGCCCCAAGTCCATTTTAGGTTCTTTAATTATTTGAATCACAGGATTCTACATAGGGATTTAACGGGAAAAAATTACTGATGCAGGAAACCAGCCCAACGCGTTTGTGCTTGGTTCGAGCATCATAACGCGCAGAAATTGTAGCCTTTGCTTCACGAGAGCGGCTACAATATGACCAGAAACTACCATGCGTTTTCTCGTTTCCGATATCTCTGATGATTTATGTAGTGCATGACGGTGACAACTTCATTAAAAAAAACTGCTCTGTCGTAGGCATAGAGAGAAATAACTGGGACGATTTATCTCACCCATAATTAATGGCGAGTACTGTAGTCACATATTCCGCTTCAACAAGATTGATTTTTTTCCGCTGGGTGAGCATGAATTGCTCGAATCATTGTAAAAGTCCTCATGTAATAGCTCTATTCTAGAGGTTCTTTACTTTCAACTTCAGTACGTACTTCGTTCTTATGTAGGTATTTGTTTTGACATACCGTGATAATTTCAAGGGGGTCGAGGGGGGGGGGGGAAGAAGGGGGACGTGCAAGCGTGATAGGAAGCAGTTTAAAAAGTATGCTATAAGAAGCATTCAAATACACGAGTTGAAGAAGTTACTGCAGTGTCCTGCAATATCAGCCTGCGACAGCCGCCATACAGAACTCAGCTTACGCATCTCGTCGTACCACCCCTACCGGATTCTGGCGTTGTGAGGCCCCTGCCAGACGTGTCTGCTGTCCGGACAAGTCCGTAGACATCAGCTCCTTGTGGCGGGGCCGTAAGCCTGGGGCGTGGGTGAAGCCTTTAGGAAAATCTTTCTCATGCACACACGGCAGCTGGAATAATGGCTGCCCCAGCGCCCGTACTTCTCAAAGGCAGATCATGGTGGTGGGGCAGCTACAGGCGAAATTAGCCTGGCACTTTCGAGCATGTCTTGACGGGGTGAAAACCTGCGTCGTCAAAATGTTCATCGGTTCAATTTCACAAGAGAGAAAGAGAGATAAAAGGATGGCAGGGATGTTACCCAGTCAAGACACCGTTTGGTTAACGTACTGTGAGCGAAGAGGAGCATAAAAAAAGGGAGAGTTAAATATCACAAAGAGAAAAAGCGACGTAAGTAGCAGATGCAGTACATCATTTAATGCGAAGCATTACTGTCCCAGTCAACCCAGTTTGCGTCTTGTATGAGCTATCTGGCCGTTCTAGTGGGCGGATCCTGATGGCAGCTCAGTCTAAAAATATGTTGCTACAGAACTGCTTGTTGGCCTAGTTGGTGCTTGCTAATCACAATGCGCAAACCACGTTTTTCTGAGATTAAGATCCTTGGTAGAAGCAGAAATCAAACAGCATGGAAGCTAATGGAAGCTTATTACATAAAAAAGAAAGGTTCAAGTTGCATTAGCGATACATATATGTTGCTCTACAAATCGAAAACGAGGTTGTTTGACCTCTGGGTAACGTAGGTTCGTGAAGAACCTGCGCATGCGTGATATATTCATGGGTCACCGCCCAAACTAAATCAGTTGGAAGTGCCGCCCGTGTTGTCTTCTATGTTTCTTCCTTTTGCGTGTGTTTTAACTTGCGGCAGAAAACATGTCTTTTCTAAAAATATGTGCCCCTGAGTCCTCGCGGTTTGTGCGACGGCTCGATTAGGACATCTTAGCTATCATATTGTGCCGTTGCGGTCAGGCTCGTACGGGTACACGTATTCTCAGACCCCGTATTCGTCTACTCTAGACGAATATCGTATCCAAAGATGGAGCTGAATATTTTCTTGACGGATACGTTTTCCACCAGCTTCATTGTCGTCACGTCGCGCGTATTACGCTATGCCAGAGCCGTTTGACATTCCGCCCGATTTCTCGGAACATATAGCTTAGATGAACTTTCCAGGTTTCTTGCGCAATGCTTGGAGCAAAAAGGGAGGCTTGTATCTACGATATGCAGAAATGGTCCCAGTTGGCATACAGTTTCGATGTATCGGTGTGAAGCACGTATAATGGGCAGGTAGTTCCGAAATAATTACTACAGCAAAACATCGTTGAAGCTTACAAAAAAAAAACCGTTGGAGAGATAAACATGAGAAACATCATGCATTGAAATGTGGTACTGGATACAAATGCACTCTCATATGAATACTGCGCACGCCAAGATTATTACGAGTAGACACTAAAGTACTCTTTGCCTGAGGGCAGGGCACTTATTTTCCTCAACTGCGCTAATAAAGCCTCGCTTTAATTTTGAACACCTCCTTTGAAGCAACACTCCCAATATCTTGGTACGAGACAGTTTACAACCTTATCTTTCGCGGCGAGACAAGCTACCATCCAAGGTTATACCCAGGCTGCTGCCTTAAGTCGACCTTCGATTGAATTACCATGCGCGAAGAATTAACGCGGAACGATGCATCAACACGTTTCGTAACTACGCCTCACGTGCTTTTCGCTTCTTTTATGGGCTGCGCACAGCTCAGGCGGCCTCAGCGTCTGTCACTCAAGGCAAACGTTATACCCTTTCACTAGCGTCTGTAAACAGTCTGATCCGCAAAGGAGAACTGCCACGGTTTTGGGAGAGGAGAGCAGAAGGCCTCTTCGCTGCAAGCCGCTCATTCCGAAGCGCATTCGAAGTCCCTCATCCGCGGCGGTTTTTATGACACGTGCGGTGGGAGGCGACTACTACGCGCAGTGCTCTCGAAGCCAACCGACGAAGGACGTAAGCGTGTGCCGTCCAGGACGTGCCTCGCACGCTTGCACGCAATTCGCCGTCCATGGCGCGGTGGCTGGCTATGCACCATCGCCGTCGCGAAGGCCGCGCGAAATTCAAGCAGCGCTAGAGACAAGCTTCAGGAGTGCTGTAAAAGCAGAGGCTCACCTCCAGCCAGCTTGCGGCTTCTTCGTGCAAGGAGGAAAAAAAAAGAGGGCTGTTGCCATCTGCAAGTGAACCTATAGCCTTGCACACACTACCAACATTTGCAACACTACCTGCATCTGTGTCACAAGTTTATCATAAAACGTGCGCACAAGGTCAACTGAGCGAAGAGTTTAAGACATATTCTTATGTACAGCGGCACGGTGATTTTATATTACTTCGTGTGCGTGCGCGTGCGTGCGCATGCGTGCGTGCGCGTGCGTGCGTGCGTGTGTGTGTGTGCGTGCGTGCGTGTGTGTGTGTGTGTGTGTGTGTGTGTGTGTGTGTGTGTGTGTGTGTGTGTGTGTGTGTGTGTGTGTGTGTGTATGTGTGTTTGTGTGTGCTCATTTGCTCATTTCCTCATCTAATTCCTTTGTATGCGCGGGAGGATAAAATATGGTATAAAAGCTGTCGAATAATGTTACCAATACTTCCTGTATCAACAAATAAATCAATTAATGAAGCATGACACATAAGTACTTTAATACCTCTGCTTCAAGGAACTTTCGGTCGAATTCACAAAGCTTACAAGTTCTTATAAGTGCTTAAGGTACGATATTGGCTAGCCGGCTTCCTAAACAATATGTCCGACATCACGATTGGCGAGCATTTGTTTTTACGAACAACTTTAGCCTCCGAAATGTTTGTGAATAGGGGCTCCTGCGTGTACGTAATTTTCTTTTGTGATTGGCCGTCATTGTGATGGTAGTCTCGCTATCATGCTTATTGCAATGAATAATAGTGGGGTTGCTGAAATACTGACAAAAGAAAACATTTTATGAGTACGGGCCGAGCTTCTTTATGGTTAAATGGGTCATATGGGCACACCTTGCCCCGTCGACGTCGGATGCTGTAAAACACGAACCAGCGGGCGCGATGAAATGACGTCTTTAGTGCAACAGCACGCACACTTAGGCGTAAAAGGCTGCAAGTTTCATCGTCGTTCCAAACTTTCGGGACGTGAAATATTCTCGCGCAGTCATCTTATGACCTAAATAAAACGGCAACTGAACTTCGCATTCAACGACGTCTTGTGATATATGTTGAACGTTCTCGCACTTTTCGTTGGTTAATAGTAATTTTCCGTACAACTTTCCAGTTGCGTACTCCTTGCTTTCTGCCGTGCAGGGGCTGAATTCATGAATATTTTCGTTCATAAGAGCTGTTTTTCAACGTCCAGCTGCTATCTCTAACACTTTGCCTAACAACACGTTTAAATATTTACTTTTTTTCGCACAGACTGCATTGAGCATGTGTTTTAGCTAGTGTAATTGTTAACTTGTAACTTTTTTGTCATGACTTCTGAACTACTCGTGGGAACTCGTGCCTAAGTGCCTTTGTAGTTCTACGTTTTTGTTCTTTCCAGAGTGTTCCTCCTTTGGTGGCATGGCATAATAATAATAATATATTAAATATTCGCTGTGACCTGATCTGAAGAATAGTTATAGCGTAAGAAGCAGGATCCGAACTCGCAAAGCGCTTCTTTCGTAAGGTTTTGTGAATACGGGCCCAGACCCTGTATAAACAAAGCTCTTACACTCGACATTTTCATAAGAGAAAATTTCAACCAACTCTGATGCTGGACATATGATTAGTGAAGGTTGCCGGTCAATGGCAAGGAGCACTTACGAAAGAAGTGCTTTGGGAATTTAGCCCCTGTTCACAATTACGAGTTTAATTTCTCGCTTCTCGCTTCAGCGTTATTCCCACTGAGTATAACTTGACGCTGAGATCGGCTTTTTCACAGGAATAGATACTTATCATGCTCAGTTATCCCGAACTAACTGACAACATACTTGCCACTCGTTGTTTTTAGAGAAATCCATCTGGATATATCGTAAGTAGGCCCCGCCCCAGACAATAATTTCCAGAACATCAATCACCGTTATGGCCAACGTACTGAAACAACGAGAGTATCCGCTCGAAATCTAAATTTATTGCTCCCGGAAGATTCTATTTTAGTAGTGTTAGCCGGGTCTTACGATGTATGATAACTTGGGATCGGTTTCAACACATCCAATTGGCGCTACTATCACTTCATACTGCGCAACACTTTTTAGTATGGCCGCTACCAGTGCCGAATAAGAATTAATAAAACATGTAATTTTACGTTCAGCTGCCAATAGGCGACCGGCTTGAAACGTACCATATAAATCATGCTACCACGCTACTCTTCCTAGAATAATAGCGATGTGGGAGAGTTGCTTACGTCCATGGTGTAAAATTTCTGCAGCGCGAAGCAGTGAAGTGCGGAAAGAAAGGTAAAAAAAAGGAGGAAGAAAGAAAGATTGCAAAAGGGCGACACGATGGCTGTGTTGTCTTCTTTGAAAAAAATAAAGGTGGAAAGGCTTGTAACTTTTTCCTTCTTCTTTTTTTTTGAATTTCGAGTTTAGAAAAGAAAATAGAATGGGAACTATATAGACTGCTATTCTAATCGTATTCGATTTGATAATTCGCTATTACAAATCGTAGAATATTTGTTTCTCTTTGACTACAAGGGGGTGTACAGACAGAACGACAAATGCAAATGGTGACAGTTGGGAATGATTCAGCTTCAGGGCAGTGGCAGTTAATGAGCAATCGCACAGAGCAGTTAATCTATACTCAATAATTTCTTGTCCTCAAAATAAGATGCCTCATGTTTAGGCAGCTTACGGTCTCTTTCTCTATTTAGGCGATAGCAGTTTATTGTTTTCACAATTTCATCAGGTTTGTACCCTTTTGAAACAATGTGCGGTGCCGCAGTATTACATTTGCTGCTTCAACGAACACAAGAATCTACACGTATCTGGTAAAGTACTATTTCTGCATTTGGTTACTTTGATTGCGATGGTGCACCGGATACAATCTCCTTTCGTTGTTTCTCCCTTGCAATGAGCTGCTTTGTTGACCCGACGTCAAGTTCTGAATTGCATTACATGTACCAAACGATGTAAATAAGCATCCTCCATGACTATTTTCTGGCTTTCTTTTTTATTTTTTGTAACTAAAGATACGAAAATTGTGGTGTTTCAGGTGCCAAAACCACTTTCTGATTATGAGGCGCGCCGTAGTAGAGGACTCCGGAAATTTCGATCACCTGGGGTTCTTTAACGCGCACCTAAATCTAAGTCCACAGGGGTTTTCGCATTTCGCCCCCATCGAAATGCGGCCTCCGTGGCCGGGATTCGGTCAATTTTTGCAACTGAACGGACTCCACACAACCTTTATTTATCACAACCTTATTTCGTTCTTCAGCTCGACTGTTCGAATTCGATTCGATTGGGAAATGTCGTTATTCGAACACCTCTAACCAAATGCAGCTTTCGAAATGGACGGCCTCTGGAGCGGCTGTTACATAAAGGACGGCTTGTGAAAGAGCGTTGGTAACATGCCTCCAGTCGTTCGACAGAAAGAAACGCATTGTGTCTTCCAGCGAAATCTCGACCAAATAATGGTCTATGCACAGCGGGCATGAATAGAGGGTGTGTAACCAGTTGAGCCATCCCCCTAGACACGCTTTAACACCACTTCCGCATTGTCACGCGGCAGTGACGGTTTTGACGAAGCAGCCATCGTTGCTTTTCCTTGCCAACTTCTTCGCTGTTGGAGTGCGAAACTCATGGTTCGGAATTCTTCAGGAAACGAGCTGTTCATAGGGCGGCTACAATACTTCGCAACTGGGCTCCTATTGCAACGCTGTCGATCTGGCTTGCGTAGCGTTACCTTCTTAATGTGTTATATACGGGGTGTCCCAGCTAACTTTAGCCAGAGTTTTAGAAAAAATATGCGAATGCTACGTAGCTGGACAGAACCAAGGTAATGTTGTTAGCCGTCGCTTGGAAATATTCAAATTATTATTTGTTTTCATTAAGCCTAAGGAGGTAATTAGCCTTAATTAATTAATGAGCTTCTCAGATATTGTAATTAGATGAAAAGCGTCAATGAGAAAATTGTAGAGCCACATGAAAAACTCCTGATACAGCTTTCTTTTGCTCATTACGTGCTGCATAAGAGTGTTTTTCGGAGCATGAAAGGAGCCCGCAAATGCGCGTAAAATTGCCGCGTCCACTTGGGAGAGACGTGAGAAATACAAGAAATAAAGATAGAAAGCCACAGCCAATGGAATGCAGTGGATAGGGATCATATGTTAGCATGGAGCATGTGAGGGTTCGCAGCTGCGAGAAGATTGTTTCTCTTGTTCTTTGTTTGATGTCGCTGCAACTTTTGCGAGACCACAGAGACGATCAATACATCCACGCATACAGGGACCTCCGCTGACATATGAGTTCCGCGAACAGCATTCAATCGCCTTCTTTGCACAGGTGGTATCTGTTGTGATTGCGGACAAAGTGCTCTTTATACAATGTCTATGCGAGTATGAAAAATAGAATGAAAAATAAATTAGAAATTGCATGACCAAGGGAAGCAATAAACATCAACATAAACATCAACATTAAGAATCTCTAATAAATGGTGCACAAATACTCATATAGCTTCATAAACATGCTATATAATGTACACAATATATAACCTGTAGTAAATGAGTAAAACATACCGAGAAAATACTCATTCATGCACCATATATGTCGGCAAACTTGGAAACACGTCTCTGGCGCGTTGGGCATGCATGTAAGCCTACCTATGCTTCCATCTATTCTACTAGAAAGTGGGCTGAACTTGTGTATTAGAAATGACTCACCAACTTCTCTGCCGCAGTGAGCGGAGAAACCTAATTTCAAAATAGTACATATATATATATATATATATATATATATATATATATATATATATATATATATATATATATATATATATATATATATATATATATATACAGTGAAAGCTCGTTAATTCGAACTTCAATAATTCGAATTTATGAATAATTCGAACTGTACGATTTGGTCCGGCCAACCTCCACAGAAGTCTATGTATAAAAAGTCCGTTAATTCGAACGCGAGAAGGTTCCCTCACGGATAATTCGAACTACGCTCGCCTGGCACACGGCCAGAGGAACGCGCCTACTGCCTACACACAAGGCTGTATTGCCTCCGAAACGGAGAGAACGGCGAGAGAAGGCAAAATCGGAATAAAATCTAACCGACGCGGGGTCAGCCAGAAGGCAGCCGCGGCTGTCGCCTCTCCGTTCTAGGTAACCTCCGAGACTTCTTGCCCGTTGCGAATCTCGGAGGCTTTGCAAATCTTGTACAGCTGCTAATGTTGTGCGGAGATGGCACGGTAAGCTCCAAAACACGGCGAATCAAGTACGTCGCAGCTGCGCTTGCAATCAAGAACCAACGAATCAGGGCCTTCGCCACCTTCACATGTTCAGCGTCTTTGTCTCGGCAGTCTTCATCGGTTGTGCACCTCTGTTTTCAGCTTAGGAGGTATCGGCCGTCGCGATTCATTGTGATGGTGTTAAGGCCCGGCTAACGTTCGTTTCGGTGGACATCGGTGGTGTGGCACAGTCGGACCCAGAGCTTCGACTTGAAGATGGCGTGTGCCCGCGGCACACGCCATCACTTTCTGACACGCCAAATTTCTGACATGCCCTACTGCTTCCAAATCGCAGTGTACTGTTGCCCTCCTTCACTTTCGTTAGTTCGAACTTTCGTTAATTCGAACTGAAGCGGCTTCCCCTTGCGGTTCGAATTAACGAGCTTTTACTGTATATATATATATATATATATATATATATATATATATATATATATATATATATATATATATATATATATATATATATATATATATATATACATATATATATATATATATATATATATATATATATATATATATATATATATATATATACGTCAGCAGTACTTCTCTCCTCGAAGACGCGGCACGTATGTCGAGTGAGCTCCTGAAAAACGCTTTGCACTGCGGGGAACGTCGTTTACATCATGTATCCAGGACCTCAACGAGGTGTGACGTAATGCTAACGCACTTTTGTGGCTTCTGAAGCTGGATTGCCGCTGAATGTTTATTGAACAGTATTCCTTATAGTTATTGTGTGCAACGGTACAAAAGCAATGGTATTGTGTCAGCTATAGCCTTGGGCTGATTTCACAAGGCTATGACTTGGCATTCACAGCGTCGTGTCTGTGCGCCTTAATTTACTATGATCTAGTTGTCAATTCCAATATTTCTAGTCTACTGTTAACTAAAGCTGAAAAAGAGTGTGTACAGTGTGCGCTGATTTTGTCACCATATATTATGAGAATATTTCTTCAATGCTGATATGTTGGAGAGAGAGAGAGCAAAAAAAAAGAAGAAAGACAGAAGACGGGAATCTTATCTAGAAAATTATCTGGCTGGCTACCCTACTCTGCGAAATACGATGAGCAAAACGAGAACAAGATGAAAGCAGGAGCCAACGTTTCGACAAGTGGACTTGTCTTCTTTAGGTCTTGACGAAGACAAGTCCACTTGTCGAGACGTTGGCTCCTGCTTTCACCTTGTTCTCGTTCGGCTCATCGTCTCTAATTTCCATCTCTCGCCTTCCCCGTCTTTCCTCTACTTTGGGAAAGGGGAACATCGCAATAGAAAGGAGAAAGGGAGAAAGGTGAGGGCGATGAATGTGTTGCACCTGGGCGCGGACAGCATCACCCAGTCAAGGGTGCTCCCGCTAGCGCGTCGTTTTTAAAAAGCACAAGAGTGCCCTCACTGCCCTCTGGGTCAATAACGGCATGGTACGTTGGAAACTCCTCAATGCTTTTAGGTGGCTCAAATAACGTGGGACATCGGGTAAATAATATAATTCGTAAGGAACACATGACGAATTTAGGGCTTTCGTACTGGCGAATGATGGCTCAATGTTCCTTTTTAGGTAAGCATTTGGCGGTTTGACTCCTGTACAGCTGTCGCAAGCGCTGCTCTTGGTAAGAGTGAGTGGCTCTATGAATCATAAGTGTGAGCATGCTTGCCTTGGTAATGTTGCAGTGCTTGAGTACCGTAAAATGAGCTCGTTCGGGCATAAATATGCGTGTGTCTCTGGAGGAACCTTTCGGAGAACGTGAGTCCCACGAAGGGAAACGACACAAAAGAAGGAAAGATTGCTTTTGAATGTTGCGTACGCAAAGCCAAGGTCAAATTAACATCGTTATGGAGACGGCACAGAGTGGTGGCACTCTCGCGCTGTGAAGGACGCTGAGCCAATTTCGCGCACGCCACAGCGGAGGCGGTCGGACATCGTAGGGAATTTCCCTTTTTCTTTCTTAGCACTCACGTGTGTTGCGAGGGTCAGGAGCCGCGTGCTTGTCGAACGCAAAAGTGTGGAAGACGCAAAGATCCCAATTTCTGCGACCACTCTTCGCCGAAGAGTTCCCCTGGCTGAGAAACTGTTGTAAGAATAAGTTTGCTAGAAAAGAAATTAAGACCTCGTAGAAATTATTACGTAAGAGTGGGACAAGCAGAATCATTTGGAAGCTCCTTTAAATATAGCATTCGTCCTCATCTGTCTTTGCTTGGCTGGGCACGAACTGTGTCTTCCTCTACAATTTGACGTAAAGAGACACAGCCTTAGAGCCAGCCATACCGGAAGTCTCAACTATCATGCACCAAGATCTTAAAATATGTGGAAATGCCGCGTAGATGGATGGAACCAAGGTAATGCTGTTTGCCATCGCTTGGAGGTTTGCCCCGCGACTGGCCGCTCGAGGCACTTTGCGTGTATTCGCGGGCTTCTTTCACGCTCGGAAAAATACCTTTATGTAGCACGTATCGAGCAACAGAAAGGTGTATCGGGAGTTTTTCTTGTTGCCCTACAATTTTCTCATTGACACTTTTCATCTAATCATAATATTTGAGAAGCTGAATAATTAATTAAGGCTATTTATGTGATTAGGTGGAATGCAATAAATAATTAGTGTCTCCAAGCGACGGCAAAAAATTACCTTGGTTTGGTCCAGCCACGTGTCATTTGTCTATTTTTTTAAATGTTAATTCATGATAGTAGGGACAACCTTATAATGATACGGTGAGTGTAGTAGACCACTGACCGCTGTAATTCCTTGCTAAATAGGCGTGTAATGGACTCGCGGTTCGGGTGTGATTACGGTATTGTAGGCGCTGAACGGCCAGTCAATAAAGGAGTCGTCTATATCTGGCGCACAGACGATGCTCATTCATTTGGATGGGAACATGGAGGGCATGCAGTCATTAGTTGCCGTTGGATTTGTTGCCGTTGTCATGTTTGTTTAAGGTCTGTGAAGTAACTGCCAGGCTTCCGCAAGGTTTCCATGAAATCCCTGCGAGGAAGCGATGACGAGAAGTTGTCCTGGAACCAGCTTGAATGCATCCTTGTTTGCACTGCCGCAATGAAAAGCCCTCGGCTACAGACAACGAGTGTTGCATGTTTTTCTTGTTGTTGTTGTTGTGAGTGTTACAAGGGGAGAGAACGCAGCATGCGTTCCCTGCGCATCACACTGATGCTGTCACAGTGATTCTTCTGAAAAGTCAACAGTGACGAAGTTCGAGCTTACTCGATCTGCAAGGTGTCTTAAGAAGGAACATTGTAACCTAACCAGGACAACTTGATCTACGTCGCAGAACTGGCCTATTGATGAAACAAACGAGTTCCACTTGAATCCTTAGTGTAGTATCTGCTCGCCGCCAGCGTTGATATTTATTTTCCTAATGGGCGCGCCCCAGAAATACCCGTAGATCGCTCCGTAATCCTCCGACTGAGTGCGTCACCGTAGCTCCTAATAGCGAAATCCAGCGCATCGCCACCTGCAGCGACGCCGGCACGTGACGTTTCGACCTCAGAGGACGCATTGCGGAAGCAGCCGTGTAATTACCGGACGAGGTGACGCCGAATCACACCAACGGCCGAGAAGTAAAGACCCGCCAAAGTAGTGACGTCGTGGGGACAGGGCTGATGACGTAGCCTCGGGCCACGCATGGAGAAAGCAGCGCAGAGAGAAGCGGCGGGGTTTCCTTCGACGAGTGCCGCCGAGGTAAGCGGCTGCTGCCCGATGCGAGCGAGCGACGTGTGTGTAGCGACGCGTGCGCCCTTGAACGTGGTCGACTGCGACGAGAGAAAGAAAAAGAAAGCCACCACGGCCGCACAAGGAGGGATACCGAAGTTGTGCTTTATTCGCACGTTGGATTTCTTGCCGGTCGGTTGCAGCAGCCACGCTCTCCAGTCGCTTCGACTTATGAGAACGTGAGTAGATGCCGCTTGGCCCGAGTCACTTCACTAACGCAAGGCAGCATGAACGAATCTTAACAGTTTCAGTGAGACGATGCAGATTATGAGTGCAGTGGTTATGTTGTGTCTCCAGGGCATCTCGTCAGTCTCATAAAAAAAGATCGCCTTGACGACTTGTCGCGCTCGTCAACAATGTACATGAGGTGAGGTAGGCTACCGTTCTTCGGTTTATTTGGTTTTGAAGAGTTAAGAGGTTTTGAAGAGTCTTGAAGGTTTTGGTTTTTCAGTGTTAAAGAACTATTACGCATGTGCAGAGTAACTTAGTGCATCACGCTTTGGGCCCCGAGTGTTGTGTTTTGGTGGAGCACTTAGCTAGGTGTTATGTCATTTTGGCGGCGTAACGTAAAGCGTGTGCAGATATTTACCCTTCTTGTTTAGGGCAAGCTCGTCAGTCATGACTTATTCTTGCTAGGAAGTGCTCTCGAAGGACGATACTTTGGTTAAAATTCTAGCGCTGACATAAATGTCTCATAAATAGATATCATAGCAGTTAGTACTTTGCAGGAGCACACTGGAGGCCTGTCAGGGCCAACCCATACAGCTTTCATACCTTCCTAAGGTAATCTAAATTACAATGATCTGCATATGTGAGGCTGACTAAAGTGCACTACCAAAACGTCGTTTCTGTACAATGTACCAGATTATGGCGCACAGGCCTTTTTGTACAAACTTTATGAATCACCTAATACTGTCATAAACAAAGGTTCATAAACGATGGCTTCTGAAAGCGCTGAAATGGTAGACGTTTAGCTATTACTTTAACTTATCCGCACATCAAGACGCCCTACGTGACGGCCCACTCCCATATTCGGTACCTCACATCAGCCTATAGTGTACTTCTGTATACCTTGTAGGGGCTATCGGTGCCTCGGAACCCATAGACACATCTATAGCTACAGTAGCAGGGAGACGTGGTCTTTAGATAATAATTGTTCATACTCGACAAATCAACGCTAAAACTGTCGAGAATAAAGAAAGACATTTGTAGTTTTGAGTCAGCGCTCATGTTTGAAGTTCGGTTTCTTTGTCCTCGTCTCTTCTAGCGCTGTTTTGACTAGACGTGAGACGAGCAGCAAATTTTCATTCTGGTCCAGTACTAATTATAGCCTTTTTTCACAGTTGACTGAGCGATCTCAATATCTTTACAATTTCAGAAAGATTGCTAACTTTCGTTACCCGGCCAGATCACTCCACGACAATAACGGTACCGATGTTGCCTCGTCTTCGTTTCGATTACGTTGGTATCAGACATTCAGTTTTTTGAAAAAAATATAGATATTAACGCAATCGAAGAGGTATGTGACAGGGAAGTGACATCAGCAAAATATTGAAGCCGTCGCGTCATAGGCGGGCAACAGAAATACGCCCTGGTGGAAGCGACAAGAAAAAGTGTCTTGCAGCCATGCATTGTCACACGTGGCCAACAACACGTCAGGACCTTCCACGGCTTCTCTCAACCAGAATCGACAGAACCTTGACAGGCGGAAGCTATGGAATATTCCGCCCAGCAAATGTGCCGACCAGACAAACAATAACGGAACACCCATGCCTGTGGTAGCGCAAACGACCACCTCAATTTCGACAAAGTAAAATGAGCTCCGCTAGGGAGCCATTAGACGGTTTGTAGAATTGAGGAAAGCGCGCATTGTGGAGCTCCCGCGCTTCTCTGTTTTTGCGTCGCTTGCTGGCTTGCGTGGGCGACCTTGAGGTATATGAGATGTGCTCGAGGTGATGGACTCGCGCTGTAGTCGCGCATCGCTTCTCTTTCTTGATTTGTGTGCCTTTTTTCTTCCTTTCGTACTTGTGTCGTCTTTTCTTTTTTCTTTTTTGTATGGCGCTCGCGAGCGTTGGCGTTTGCATCGAGAAAGCCAGCCTGTTTCGTGGAAGGAGTTGTTATGCGGCCCCCGACAGCTCGCCTCCATCGCGCTAAAGGCTGGTTAAAACCATGCAGCCTTATGAAATCTACAGCTAGCGTCAGTCAGTCATTCGCAAAGCGATTCGCACGTAAGGACACTACTGTGACAGCAGTTTGAATGGCCGGTCATGGCAGTAAGCGCTAATGATGGAAGTCTACTTGGTCAATTGGTGCAACATATCTTAAATGGATGCGCGGTTTAACAGCGGGGGTGAAGAAAGACTTGAGCGTCTGTCCTGTCAAGTCTTCACCCCTGCAGTGAACGCGCTCATCCTTTTACGATAGTACGCGTTGCGTTTGTCCAGCCGCCGACCAGCCAATCAGCAATTACTTTCACGAGCAACCGGTTTCGCTCCCCGGTCCACCTCCTCGCCAGTCGACACCAGCAATGAACCTCCATAACGTTGTACGTAATTCTCTTGCGTTGTTCGCCTTACATTGGTTGCAGCTTAACCACGCAAAATAGGGGTAGGCGTGAGGTTACGCACGAAGTCGATGTGTTTGCATGGCAAGATATCCTTTTCCAAGAACAGCTAGTAACACGTGGCTGGATTCAGCCAAGGCAAGTCAATTTATTTCCATTTGTGCACACAAGGACGTCACCATGTCTGAATGGTATGCTTTCGAGAAAATGTGGATGGTGCAATGCGTTCTATCGTGAGTGGCATGCATTCGTCTGGAAAACGCAATAATTCTCCTTATCTGTACTCACGTTACATCCTTTTGGCTCTTAAGCGGATCAGGGGATAAGTGTATACGAAAGGACAAGCTACCCTATATCCATGGGTGACATGTATCGAAATCCCGGCTTTCATGGAAACCCAGCGACATTCGTCCTTGGTTTCTGTAGCAGGCAACCACACCCTATAACTTTAAACTCTGTCTCTGAAAACCACAATACTTAGTTAGTACCATGGCTTTTATTTTTGTTCCTGTTAGTTCCACCTGAAGTTGTTGTCATTAATCTGGGTGATACGCTTAATGGTTAGTATATGTTCACTTGAGAAGACCACCTGTTTTTCATTCTTTTAAGCGTCTAAAAACTGCAGGAAAACATTTATTTGGTCAACACTTTCTATGCGAGGTTTGCAATAGGAAGTTGTCGCTAGGAGTTACAGCTAATGTTTCTCAACGCTGTCAATCTTGGTTATTTTTCGGACGCTGGCACTTTTAAACAGAGGTCGCCCATGTTAGCAAAGTATCCCATTGTTTGCCTCTAAGAACCAATGGAAGCGTCGCAACATCCAGGATCTTCCTTGAGCGCGAGAAATGACATAGAGACGGACCATTGTCTCCACAAGAACGTTTATATGCAGTCTCATCTGTTTTCACGCCTTGAAGGTTGCGATGGTCACATATATATTAAGGTGTCCATGTCATGAAAACCCAAGCTTGATATTTTTGTCGCATAACTGCATATTCTTGGAAATTTCACCGCAGTGTACCAAAGATCTCTTCACTATGGACTTGAAAATTCTTATGGATCCGACCTACCTGTCAACTAGACACAACCTTAGCAGATAGCAGGAGGGTTCCCGATGGGCGACAGCCTTTACCGTGGTTGAACATCACGACAGGTAAGTGGTTGCCTGTCATGTAAAGTACGGCGAATTAAGTGAACTAAGTCCATATAAATTTTATAGACTACTATTATGGACATACGCGTACACTAATATATATATATATATATATATATATATATATATATATATATATATATATATATATATATATATATATATATATATATATATATATATATATATATATATATGTATGTATGTATGTATGTATGTATGTATATATATATATATAATTTGTGCGTCCTAATATCTGCAGACTGTCATCAGCATTGGTTCGTAACGTCATTTTAGTCAAACTTGCAGTTCACAAATATATAGACATCTACTTTAGAGAAAGACTAAATCCTATCTTACGTTAAAGGTTCAATTAGGTCGCTACAGCCTCGTTAGACTATAGTCGTCTCAGTCTCATGAAATGAGGCCTTTATGACACATTGACACTTAAATTAGAGCTAGTCGAAGAGAAGCTTAGGAGGTTGCTCATGTATTAACGAAACTGTACTAACCCCACTTCTGCACCTACGCAGGCGGCGTCAATGTTCGGCACGCTAGAGCCATGCGAGAGGCCCCTACCGTTCCCACATGGCTCTGGCTCTGGCTACTGGCTTGGGGCCCGGGCTCTCGGGCCTGGAAACGGGACGAGATGCCCTCTCACAGCCGGGCACGAACCCTCGACTCACTCTACATTTCGCCGCAGTACGCCGTCGCCCTGACCGTTGGCACGGGCAAATTGCTGGCCGCCTGGTCGCGCAGCAACTGCGGCATCCAGCACACCAGCGATGGTGGCCTGCTCATCACCGGGCACCAATGTTACGAAGTGCCTACCGTCGACATGTCCACGTGGCCCGTGCCGGCATCTGGCATTGCGATGCACCTTACGTCAGTGCGTTACCTCTCCGAGAGGAGCTTCGCAGGCTACGGTCCTGCACACCATGTGCGCCGCTTGGAGATGCTGCAGAACAAGATCACCAACATTCGCCGGAGGTCGTTTGTCGGCTTCTCCAACGTCACTTTCCTCAACCTGGCCGACAATCCCATCAAGTTCCTGTCCGGCGAGTCCTTCGTCGGCCTCGACAGCCTGAAGGTTTTGATATTGTTCAGAACGTGGCTGCACGAGTTTTCTACTGTAGTGGCAGCTATCAGTCCTCACGTGCTGCCCAGTCTCGAGATCCTGAATCTTGGCGGCACGCAGATATGGCGCATAGAGGAGCACGATCTGGTTCCCATGGAAAACTCGTCGCTCAAGCACCTCCAGATCAACCTGTGTGACACGCTGGCTTTCATGCACCCTCATGCATTAAAGCCTCTCAAACATTTAGAGGGCTTTTACTTCAGGGACAATCTGAACATGCAACTCGATAACATTGTCGACGTCATCACCAACATTACTCAAGAAACTTTTCGTGTTATTGACGTCAGTCAGCCAGTTTCGAAGACAGCCACTTACACAATTTTAGAATCAGTGTCTAGTACAACGGCGGAAATCGTGATTTTTATTCGGCTTACAGACGCTACCTTAACCAAAGACTTCTTTCCCCTCATGCCGCGAGTGAAGTGCATAGTGCTAGAATCTGGGAAGATAAGGGACTTCAAACCGAAGGCTGTAGCCAACCTTCCGAATCTTGAAGAAATAAGCTTTGTCAGGAACCAGTTTCTAGGGATTCCTTCTGGAATCCTGGAGCCAAGACTAAAAGTACTGGACTTGAGTGGCTATGATCGGGGTTTTATTCAACTAGATGTTCCTGACTATGTATTTGACAAAATGTCTAACCTTAGAGAACTTTATCTCCGTTACAAAGCATTGCCTTCACTAACAGAGTTTACATTCTGGGGTCTGGTAAGCTTAGAGAACTTGGACTTGAAGAAATGCTCTATAGATTCACTCCCTGAGGGAGTATTTAAGCACCTTAGAAAGCTTAAGCACATCAATCTCAGTCGAAACCCCATATTTCGCCCCGGCTCCTCTGTTAATATGAGGGCGTTTCAAGGTATAAGCTCTTTAAGGACCCTCATGCTTTCCGATACCAAACTAACAGACCTCACGACGTCATTATCATTTGAAGATCTTCAGAGCTTAGAATACATGGACCTGTCGAACAACTCAATATCAGTGCTTCCCGACGGCTTCTTCAAAACAAGCCATAACCTCGAGCATCTCAATCTACGTCAAAACCTCATAGACAGTTGGAAGCCAGCAAGGTCATGCCTAGAAAAGCTTAAGAGTTTAGATTTGTCGGTTAACAAAATCCGGTATCTCGATCCCGACGCTTTGGGAAGCTTTGACCGCCTTCACATCCTAGACCTCTCTGAAAACGTTTTTTCGTGCACGTGCGGCATCCGCCATTTCGTGGAGTGGTTGAAGGATACGAACGTCACGGTACGTTATCTGCCGTACACTGCGCTGTATGCGTGCAGCGATCCTCTAGAGCTGGACGGGAGGGCTATCCTCTCCGTTGGCTCTCTCCTGCAACGAACGTGTAAGCCCACCGTGCTAGTAAGCATCGCGTGTGTGGGCGTCGTTATTCTAGTCTTCATCAGCCTGCTCGTAGCTGGCTACATTTACAGGCACCGCTTCAACCGCTGGCTTCGGTCGCAATCCACGGCATGTTCCGCCGCCAACAAGGCGTACTTGTACGACGCATTCGTCTCCTACTGCAATAGCGACACTCAGTGGGTCATCAGCAGGCTGCTGCCCCAGCTTGAGTGCAGCACTATAGGAAACCTTAAGCTTTGCGTCTACGACCGGGACTTCGTTGCCGGACGCAACATTAGCGAATGCATCTTGGAGAGCATTAAGCAGAGCCGAAAGATTATCTTGGTCCTCTCCAACAGCTTCCTTCAGAGTCCTTGGTGCAAGTTCGAAACGGACCTCGCACAGTACACGCTTCTCGAAGAGAACCGCGACGCCTTCATCCTGCTCAAGATATCCCGCCTCGATGAGACGCTTCTGTCGCCAAAGCTGAACTACCTACTCAAGACGCGTATCCACCTGAGCTGGTCTCAGTCTCCCAAGGAGGAAGTAGCTTTCTTCACCAAGCTGCACAAGGCTTTAACAGACGACGGACCTCGACCTCACTGTGAAGAAAGAGCACCGGTCGCCACTAAAAGGTTTATATTCTTCAAGAAAATCAAGAGGAAAGCCACCCTCGTCTAGTTCAGGTTCATAATTTTATCGAGATCATGTGTTCACTGCTGTGTGCTAAGAAATGTGTCATGTGTGCTGCACGTAGTTGTGCGAGTGAGCAAGTCAAATGTTTGTTGTTTGTTGTACGTCTTTCGTGGTAAATAAAACTGGTGCTTCATTTAAGAGCACTTTCACACCATCTGCTGTCGTAAAACGCTAACCACTCTGTTTACAAACAATTCGGATACAATCGTGTCGCAATTCTTCATTTCACTTGGCACTGTATACAGCTATGTGCCTTTTGAACATGAGATTACGTGGTAATTTCTAACTTGCAACTCTGCGATCAAATTAATCCCAAACAAAGCCTAGCCAAATCTTTGTAATTTTTTCAAACTTCTTTCGGGACAGGAAAAAAATGTTATGTGACCGATAGCACAAAATAAGAAGTATGAAAAAAAACTCATCGAGATCACACGCAGTGTAGGAATCGCTGTAAGCGAAGTTTCGATGAGCCTGCCATACAAACCGGCCCATCACCGTAAGAAACGCCAATGGATTTCAGCAACGAACGTGTTCCGTATCAATTCCCATGGCGGACCAAATTCGGAGGGGGAGCATTACGCGGTTCAATGTCGTCCAATTACGTCGGAACCAAGGACGAAGTAGATTACATGTTTGCAGTGCAAGTCACGTCATGCTCGTCCGCGGAATTTGGTATGTCGTGTTAATCAGTCGTGGTGGCGTACCTTGCAGAGAAAAGCCAAGTTTTATTCAGGGGCAATTCTCAAACGACCACTTTCAGTGACACCGACATCTCCGCAAGATTTCGTGTGTCTCGGCAATGGGTGCGTTGGAAGTGGACGGCCGATAGTGTTCCCGACACCGTGTGAAGATAGTGAACATGGCACAGCCCCAGCCGTCGCTGGAGTAAATTAGTCGTATTCATCCAGTAAATGAGATTTTCTTGAGCCCGATCTAATGGGAAGACAACCGGGTTTATCACTTTTGTCGTGGGAGCACTTCAAACACTGGGCCCATATTCACATAAAAGTCATTGCGCTAGAACCATTCGGGAGCATATTCTAGCTACTCGGCCTGCAGGACATAGCATTATTGTAGGCAGCTTGCCATTAGCAAACAACACTTACTTACAAACGAAAGTTTCGTGAATGCAGAAAAATGGTTCGTAAAATGTTGCAAAATCCTGGCAAGAATTTGCGAAGCAATAATACTCGTCGGCGAAAATGAATTAACCTATTATATTCTCAGCAATGGCCAACGTCTTAAGTGAGACCGGGTAGAGAAGCCACGGGGAGGGTTGCCCATTCAGACGGTGACACTATACTACCTTAAATTTGGCATGAAGGGCTGCGCGTCAATCTTTCGTCGATAGTCTGTGTGTCTAATACGTCATATCAGTCGTTTTCCACAATATAGAAGCAGAAATTGTTTTAGTATTACTGCTGAATGAGGTGTTTCCGTTAACACTAAGTGACACTGCACCCATTTTTATGGGTCGTATTTTACTTACAATACTCGAAAGCCGATACTACTCCTATTTTGATGTTGGGAACCTTTAAAAGGGTGTCTCAATGTGTGTATTTGTAGCCTAAGTGGGAATAATGTTGATAAAAAGCCTTCCCAAGCTTCTGTCAACTGTTTTTGTACTAATTCTTCATTGCCATGAAGAGGTCCTCCGATGTCTCTTCTTCCATACAGAAAGCAGATATTGACTACAGAGGTGTCGAGCTGGACAGGCGCACACAACGCCTGCTTGTCACTGTTGCCCGCTCCTCCATCCGCGAAAATGGACACAGTAAAAAAGCCACCACCGTCGCTAGCATGACTAGAAGCGGTGCTGCTTCATACCTTCAAGGCGAATAAATGCATGCACGTGCGCTACAGATGTAAACGCGCATAAATGCCCAGGAAAGTGCAGCGAAAGTCAGCCATCACTGTCTGTCGATCATTTCGTAGTGTAACGGAGGGGAAAGTGTGTGGTAGTGCGGTCCTCGCACTACAAGTGCTTGCCGCCTGTCCATACGCTGTTATTTGCTTTGTCTGAACTATTATCAAGAATATCAGGCGAATGGCTTCTCACAATTAAACCAGTGGTGCTTTCTCCCATGAGCGCTCACTTAATTTGTAGCAATGAGGTAGAACAATGTGAGCAAGCCTCAACAGACGTAAAAACGGGCAAGCTTCACACAAAAAATGAAGATTAAGCGTTTGGATCTAAAAAAAAAAAATGAGTTCAGGCCATAGAGCAAAGCATCGACTGCGATAGCAAGGTTTTCCAAATATTTGCGTCAGTAGAAATAATAGTACTATTCATATCAACATAATTCCTTAGTACACATCTAAAAAATAGTGCTCCCTATTTTGGTCATATGCTGTGTTCAGAGAGGTGAAGACGCAGACGAAGAACAACATCATTCAGCTGCTGACGGTCAGGAAATGTATATGGGATATGCTAGAGTGACAGCCTGTCAGCAATGGGTGCGGTCTAAAACCCTTTCAGATGCTATTGTGATAGTGGTCGAAGCAGTGCTGACAGAAGCTACGGAACGACTAGCATAAAGGTTTTCGGAGACTCTAGATCAAGTGCTTACACCTCAAATGATTCGGCTTTTCAATTCTGTAGCGAGTTCCAATGCTAGCTCGCAGATTGCTGCTCATCCCTTTACATGGAATGCTGAACAGCCGATAGACCTTGTGGGAGTTCCTTCGGTCTACCGGGGCGCAGTCGTTGCTGTGCCTAAGGCTCCGGACTTATTCGCCATTGCGAGGAAAACCTCTCCCAAATGCCTGCCCCTCGACCCGCGCGCCGTTTTCCCCGGGCGCCGCGGCCGCGTCCCGCGACGTCATGCTACGCGGCCCTGCGATTGGGTCGTGGGGCGTGACGTAGGGAAGAAGCCCCGACTGGGGACGATCGCGGTGCGCGGGGGTGTCGTGCTGCGAGAGGGACGAGCGCCGGTCACGAGAGGCAAGCTGCAAGGTACGTGAGCGACCAGCTATTTGTGTCCCCAACGCCCCGGCCTGGGGACGTTCACGTGCTTTGTTAGCTTGCGTAAGTGTGACTTGCTGAGTGGCTTTGCGTTCCGCCCTTGCGGTAGCCGCAGGCGCTCAGTGCATCACATTTTGCGTGTCCGAACCGTCGCAGACCATTGTCGGTGACGGGAAGCGCTAGGTAGCGTTTGCGAACGCATTTCGGCCCGCGCGCGTAAACCATTGTTCGACGCGGCGTGTAACCCGCCTTCCTCGCCATCGGGAACCGCGGGCGCCGAGTGTACTCCGTGTGTTTGTGTGCAGTCTGGTACATGTTGGCCATTGGTGATCAATAAACGCCTTAACTGTCCTGGACGCCGTGTGTTCCTGGGAGAGCGCCCATGCGTACGGCCAGAGCCGTCCAGGTCTTTCGGCTCGGTGCTCGAACCTGCGGTGGGTCTATCGCCGTGCGCCGTCGTGCCGCGTCGTGAGGCTCCACTTCTCGGGGGCCACTTGGCGACGCCGTGCGCGGAGACGTACTGTGAGCCCACATTTTGGCGCCCAACGTGGGGCAGTAATTGCCTTTGCATTGCTGCGGTGCGTAACGAGCCGGAGACCCGCTTGATCGGCCGGCCGTGCCATGTTTTCCAGCTTCAAGGAGTCGTCATTGTTGACGACTCTCGCGAATGTCGCCCTGTTCGATTAATCAGCCGATGCTGGTGTCGAGCGTGGAGGCACAGCTCAACTCCCAGAGCACGAAACACGGAGTGCAAGCTTAGTTGGCGCAAACCTACCAGATGCGTGTGATATGTCCACGCCGCTCCATGACGGGCGTGGATCTCTCAATGCAGCGATAAGCAACGATGAGCTTGCCGCCATGGAAGAGGGGAGACTGCCGCGAACCCCACCCGCATTGAGGAGCTTCGCGGCTGTGGCCTCCCCCACCACCGACAGCGAGCGCGGAGGGAGTAGGGGGTTACCGCCTGCCGCGAGCACCGTTGTGCGAGGTGGCGAGGTGGCCTCGAGTCGCGTAGGGTTGAGCGAGGTACCGCTAACCGAAATGAGGGGAGGGTTGCAGGTGCCCCAGCCTGCCCAAATCCCGCCTGCAGACGCTCCTGATGAGACGAGCGCACCGGACGCGAGGGCGTTGCTTGGCGAAGCCACGCGACTAATTCAGTCCCTTTCGAGTGCCCTCCGGACTTCCTTGGAGTCGCCAAGGCACTCGCGGCCGGTGGTTAAGCTGGCAGTGCCCACATATCGCGGGTACGCGGATGCGGTTAGTGTCACAGACTTCCTTGACAGTTTGGCGCACTATCAGGCAGCTGTGGGGCTTGATGACCGCGAAATGCTGGCTCGGGTTGTGCCCGTTGCTCTTACAGAGCGAGCAGCACAGTGGTACAGGCTTTCCGGCCACCGCGCAACGACGCTCGAAGATTTCAAGGCGGCTCTCCGCCACGAATTTTTGCCTGTCGACTACTATCGTAGAATGCGGCGCGAGCTCGAGTTGCGGACACAAGCCCCGGACGAATCACTCCTCGAGTATGTGCGAGCGATGGAGGAGCTGTTCCAGATGGCGGAGCCGACGGCCTCCAGCGACGAGAGAGTCGAGAGGGTGATAAGGCAGGCTCACCCAACCTTTGCGGCCTACCTGCGCGGAAGTCGCTTCCGTGATCTGGAGGACATGGCCGCCGAGGCCAAGCGTATACAAGGCGACCTGCTGGCCATGCGTGCCTACCGCCCTCCACCGCCCGCAAGCGAGGCGCTAGAGCCGCGCTGTGCATGGACGGGAACTCTTTTCCGTTCACGCCAACAGCAATCGCCCGCGCATTCCACCTTTGCGGTGGGCTTTGAAAACCGGCAAGCTTGGGGAATCAGCGAACGCGCCTTGGATCCTCATGCATACGCGCGGAGCGCGGCCAGCGCGGAGCAAAGGCCCAATCCGCCCCCTCAAATACGCCAAGCAATCCGCAGCAGCGCGCGCCCAGCTGAAGACGCATGTCCCGAACGGCCTGAGGGCAGCGCAGCGGGCGGAGGAGGACGACCGGGGCAGAGTGCTTTCAACCGCAGGAATGCGCGCGGCGGAGCCCGCTGTTTTGAGTGCAGTGAGCTGGGCCACATTGCTCGTTACTGCCCCAGACGCACCCTCCGGCAGGGAAACGGGGATGGGGGTCGGGCGTGAACGCACGTCCGACCGAAGTGATTGTCGCTCCCTCCGTGTGTCGTGCGGGCTTTCCCGCGGATGCATTCGCGCCATTCGTCACTGTCACTATTGCTGGTCGCGAATTTGCCGCGCTCCTCGACACAGGGGCCAGTGCGTCTTTGTTTGGCGACGACGTTTTGACCCTCTTGCAGCAGCGCTTTGTTCGCTTGCGCGAATGCCGAGCAACTTTTAACCTAGCCAGCGGCTCCGTTCCCGCAGGCGGGGCAGCGAGGCTGTCTGTTCGTTGGGATGGTCGAACGAGGCGCCATCGCTTCATTCATTTGCCTGGCTTGAGTGTTCCCGTGATTCTGGGTCGTGACTTTCTTCGTAAGACCCGTATAGTGGTAGACATTGCGAACGGAGGCTATAGGGTGGGACCGTTGTCCCCTTTGAGGCTTTTCGCTGACCCTCCGGCATGTGTCGCCGCGGAGCGAGTGGCGGGCCCGCACGGCGCGCTAGATAAGGGGGTTGAGCACTTTCTGGCGCAGTATTCTGCGTGCACTACCGCTCAGATAGACGTGCCTGCGCGAGGTGGCTTGTTCCACCCTTTGATCGCCCGTGCGGTAGGGCTGGAGCTCAAACAAAAATCTGACATGTCCGAAGTTCTGTTCAGCTATGACGACCTGTTCACAGAAGACCCAGGTTGCACTGACCTTGTACGCCACAGGATCGAGACTGGGGATACGCGTCCTTTGAAGTGCAACCCCAGGCCGGTTAGCCTGTCCAAGAGACAGGCTATCGATGGTGTGCTTAACGAGATGCTGGCGACCGGTGTCATCAAGCGTTCCGATAGCCCCTGGGCATCTCCTGTCGTCCTGGTTCCAAAAAAGGATGGTAGTTTCCGCCTTTGCGTTGATTACCGTCGACTGAACGCACTTACCCGTAAAGATGCCTATCCGTTGCCAACCATCGAGTCAATTGTGGGCAGCCTAGGTTCAGCGAAGTATTTCACGACTCTGGACGCTGCTAAGGGCTACTTGCAAGTAGAGGTGGAACCCGAGGACAGAGCAAAGACCGCCTTCACGTGCCATCGTGGGCTGTTTCAATTTGAGCGAATGCCGTTTGGTCTGTGCAACGCCCCAGCCACATTTCAGAGGCTAATGGATCGGGTTCTGGGCAATGCCAAATGGTCCCATGCCATGTGCTACCTCGACGACATCGTGATCTATTCCGAAACGTTTGAGGAGCACATACGTCACGTTGGGGACATACTTGGGAGGATCAGGTCAGCGGGCATGACGCTAAATCCGGCAAAGGCACAAGTGGCGCAAACTCGAGTCCACTTGCTGGGGTTCACCCTAGGAGGAGGCTCCATTGAGCCGAATTCGGAGAAGCTCCGGGCTCTCCTGGATTTTCCCGCCCCCAAAGATGTACGCGGCCTCCGCCGCTTCCTCGGAATGGCCAATTTCTACCGGTCATTTATTCCATCTTGTGCGAAACTCCAGGCACCGCTGACAAAGTTGTTGGGGAAGTCTGTGGAGTGGCGTTGGGAACCGGAGCAGGAGCAGGCATTCCGCGGCTTGTCCCGAGCCATCGCCGAGACAGCTCGCCTCAGATTGCCTGACCTGACCAAGAAATTCGTCGTTCAGACGGACGCGAGCGATTTGGGATTGGGGGCGGTCCTCCTTCAGGAATTCGATGGTGTCCTGCACCCTCTGGCTTTTGCTAGTCGGGCGCTGCTCCCTGCGGAGAAGAACTACTCCGTGACGGAAAAAGAGTGCTTAGCGATTGTGTTTGCACTGAGGAGATTTGACGTCTATTTAGACGGCACGAAATTCGTCGTGCAGACGGATCACAGCGCGCTCAGCTGGCTCATGAGGATTCGAGAACCTGCGGGTCGGCTGGCACGTTGGGCACTTCTAATACAGCACTACGACATTTCGGTGCAGTACCGAAAGGGGAGCACGAACGTCGTCGCAGACGCGCTTTCGCGTGCGCCGCTTCCCCACCCGGCTGATGCCGGAGGCGAGCGGCGAAAGACGGAAGCCGCCGACACGCCCGCCTGTGCGAGCGGTGAAGTGGCCGAGGAAGAGAGGGAGACCGTCTTCGTGTCCCCACCTATAGAGGAGACTGCGGTAAAAGAGGTTTTCGGCGTTGTACAGCCGGGCGGTGACGAGAGTTCTCCATCAGTGGGGGAAATAGTTGTAAACGAGCCAAAGGGGAGCATTGTGAATAGATCGACCGGCACTGGTGGTAACTTAACCGTTCATGACTGTGCCTTTAATGAACACGATGTCACCGCGCATGATGTTCTCGCACGGGTGCAGAAGGAGTTAGCCGCAGAAAGACAGCCGCGTACCACGACACCGGAGAACGAGGCCTTTGCAGTATCTCCAAAAGGAAGTAATGGAACCGGCTCTCACTCTGGAGGGACCGCGATTATTTTCAGCCGAGAAGAGCTCCTAAAGGCCCAGCAGGAGGATTCATTTTGCAAGGAAATTGCTGGTAGAGTAGCGGAAACGGAGCGCCGTAACGTTGCTGGTGTTGCAACGAGCGCAGAAGTACCCGGGCCAGCTTTTATTGCTGGTACTTCCGAAGATTCCTACCTGCTGGACCACGATGGGCTCGTGCTTAGATATATCGCTACCGAGGATGAATCAATTAACCCGTTTAAGGTGGTGATACCGAAAAGTCTGAGGCGCGCACTTTTGCACTACGCTCATGATGAACCGCTGGCTGGGCACCTCAGTGGCTCTAAGGTCTTTGCAAGACTCAGCCACACTGTCACCTGGCCCGGTATGAAGCGCGACGTTTTCCGTTATTGCCGGACTTGTCACGTCTGCCAGACGGTGAAATCTCGCGGTGGCCGTCCGCCGGGTTTAATGAAGCCGATTTACAGTCAGCGGCCTTGGCAGTTTGCTGCCTGCGACTTAATTGGGCCTTTTCCAAAGAGTAAACAGGGCTTTCAGCACCTTTTGGTAGTGGTCGATCACTTTACAAAGTGGGTGGAGCTATTTCCGCTCCGCAAGGTGACGGCTCGGGCAGTGTTGGATAAGCTAATGGAAGTTTTCACACGCTTTGGATTTCCGGAGCGTTTGATTACTGACAATGCGTCTTACTTCACTTCTCGGGTGTTTCGTGAGACGTGTACATCCCTTCAGATCGAGCATCGCCTCACATCGCCCTACCACCCCCAGGCCAACCTCACGGAACGCTTTAATCGTACTGTGAAGTCGATGCTCACGGCCTTTGCCAGGAGCCAGAAGGATTGGGCAGACCACGTGAACGAACTCGCGTTCGCCATCCGGACGGCGCAAAACCGCTCAACAAGTTTCTCCCCCGCTTTCCTCATTTTTGGCCGTGAACTGGCGAATCCGCTAACCATTGTTACGCAGCGCCGAGCAGGTGTTGAGAATGCGCCAGGGGACCTTTCCTCGTACGCAGCGCAGCTTCGCTCCCGGCTTGCCCGCGCTTTCTCTAGAGCAAGGGACAGCTTGGGAGCCGCCCGAGCCCAGCAGAAAGCTCAGTATGACAAGAGTCATCGCGACGTCTGCTTTCAGGTCGGTGACTTGGTGCTTAAACGCAACCACGCTCTTAGTGACGCCAGCAAAGGGTTTTCCGCAGCGTTGGCTCCTAAATGGCTGGGGCCTTACCGAGTGGAGAAACGACTTTCACCACTTGTGTATGAGCTGACGGATCCTCAGACGGGGAGAACCAGGGGCCGCGTTCACATTGCCGACTTGAAAGCCTACCATTGCAGGCCAGTCGAGCCGGCGCCGGAGCCCAACGATCTCGGGTGTTCCGGGGAACAGAGCACGTCCGGTGTTTCCGACCGCTTTCGGCCGTCGCATCGATACCCCCTCAGGCGACGACCACCATTGTGAATTCGCCCTCGCGTTGCCAGACCTTTCTGGTAAAAGAAACGCGTTACTCTTGCTTTCTGCCTCTGCGAGCGAGTGTTTCTTTTCTCTCGGGATTTCCCGCATAGAGGCCAGCGCGCCACGGTTCCAGCCCGCCCTAACTAGATGTCAAAAAGTTTGCCCGTTTGTTCAGTGCTTGTATTTCTTCTTGCTTGAATAATAGGTTTAGCCTTCCTCGTGTGCATAGCCTTGTTTTCAAAGTGCCCCGCTTCTTACCCCGCATCGCCATTGTACGTAGCTGTAGAGGGGCGCTTGGTGCCCTCATTCTTTTGTTGTCTCGTCTTTGAGACTCGCCGCGTAAGTGTCCGGAAAGCGGGGGCGTGCGACCACGGGAGCGTCAGATGAGAGTGAGGTTTGAGACATTGGACGCCTCAGACATTGGTGTTGCCTGCGCCCGAATCCGTTGCAAGCCCTAAGGGCACGTGTCGCGGGTGCCTCGTGTGTGCGCGTGCAAAAGGGGACGAAAACCACGTCCAGCTGGCTTCGCGACCCTCCATCCTGTGCCCCCCCCATCTCTGCTCGCTCCTTCTGGAAAACGACTGGCGTCAGCATTTACTACTCCTGCTGGCACTGCTGCTGCCGGTGCCCGGAACTGTCTTCCCGCTGTCATTCTCTCTCGACAGTCGCCTTCGTCGGTAGCTTGGAGTTGCAGCGCACTCGCGCTCAAGATGGACAAGCCGTCTGCCCTTGTCGCACCTTCGAGCCGCCGCCGACGCCGGCGCTGGGTTGCACAGCCAGGCGCTCCAGCCGCAAGGATACTCCCTGCTCCAACGACTGTCCCGCCTGCCACAGCTACGGAGACCAGTCCGAAAACATGGAGTGTGGCCACCTGGACGTGCCAGGAGGGTGTATCGGCACCCCTCTGGTACGTGTCGGTGAAGGCATGGCCCGCGCAGCGCAGAGTGGAGAGGTGCCAGCACCCCGTGCCCTATCCTTTTAAGGGGCACACTCTCACTCTAACGGAGGCAGCCGCGGACGGCGCCCACCTGCCCCTCCCTGCTGGTGCTGCTACCTGCGGGAAGTGCGGGACTTTAAATGTTTATTTGTGAGCGTGTGTCTCTGTGCGTGTGTGTGTATGTTTCTGTGTTGGTGTTTTCCCTCTGAGGTATATGGTTGTACACGATTTTCGCTGGGCTTGTTGTACGTGTTAAATAATTGTGCTATTAGTGTATTTGCCCTGGTTGTATCGTTCTCGTTTTCTTTAATATGTGTTTAAGGGCTGGAACGGAGGCAGGAGGTTAGCCGTCCTTGCAATATCTAGTGCTGGCTGATACAGGGGACTTTTCCTTTGTGTTACATGCCGCCGGCTTATTTCTCAGCTGGTAGGGACATTTAAGGGGAGAGGGATGTGGGAGTTCCTTCGGTCTACCGGGGCGCAGTCGTTGCTGTGCCTAAGGCTCCGGACTTATTCGCCATTGCGAGGAAAACCTCTCCCAAATGCCTGCCCCTCGACCCGCGCGCCGTTTTCCCCGGGCTCCGCGGCCGCGTCCCGCGACGTCATGCTACGCGGCCCTGCGATTGGGTCGTGGGGCGTGACGTAGGGAAGAAGCCCCGACTGGGGACGATCGCGGTGCGCGGGGGTGTCGTGCTGCGAGAGGGACGAGCGCCGGTCACGAGAGGCAAGCTGCAAGGTACGTGAGCGACCAGCTATTTGTGTCCCCAACGCCCCGGCCTGGGGACGTTCACGTGCTTTGTTAGCTTGCGTAAGTGTGACTTGCTGAGTGGCTTTGCGTTCCGCCCTTGCGGTAGCCGCAGGCGCTCAGTGCATCACATTTTGCGTGTCCGAACCGTCGCAGACCATTGTCGGTGACGGGAAGCGCTAGGTAGCGTTTGCGAACGCATTTCGGCCCGCGCGCGTAAACCATTGTTCGACGCGGCG
Source organism: Dermacentor albipictus (assembly GCF_038994185.2). Lineage (NCBI taxonomy): Eukaryota > Metazoa > Arthropoda > Arachnida > Ixodida > Ixodidae > Dermacentor > Dermacentor albipictus. Next base: position 39,942,260 of record NC_091823.1, read on the forward strand.
TGTAACCCGCCTTCCTCGCCATCGGGAACCGCGGGCGCCGAGTGTACTCCGTGTGTTTGTGTGCAGTCTGGTACATGTTGGCCATTGGTGATCAATAAACGCCTTAACTGTCCTGGACGCCGTGTGTTCCTGGGAGAGCGCCCATGCGTACGGCCAGAGCCGTCCAGGTCTTTCGGCTCGGTGCTCGAACCTGCGGTGGGTCTATCGCCGTGCGCCGTCGTGCCGCGTCGTGAGGCTCCACTTCTCGGGGGCCACTTGGCGACGCCGTGCGCGGAGACGTACTGTGAGCCCACAACCTTTTGCTCGTTGTTGTAGAAAACTCTGAAAATACACAACTGTCAACTTCAACTCAACAGACCGACAACGGATGCTTCTCTGGTTTAGTGTCAAGAAACAACCAGAATGTAGAAATGGTTCCTCCGACGCTTCAACGCACCAGACCCCCTTACGCTATTATTCATCGATCTCTGTCCCGCATTCAAAAACTAAAAAAGTTTGCTAAAGACCGTCTTTCAAAGACATATACTAATGCTAATTCTTCCAGCTCCGGCCCTCAATCGAAAACCATGAAGCGCGTTAAAGACAGTCTTTCGAAGATAGATTTTTTGAAAAGAGAATATTTTCGAAGCGTTCTATAAAGTAGACATTAATTCGTCATAGGTTATTTAAAAGTATTAGTGGTACTGCCTTCTATTATTTCTGCCGTTACAGATTTAATATGGTATCGTTGTACCCGATTTTCTCCTGACATTTCTTGCGGGAGACTTGGTTCTCAAGTGGCTAAGATTTTCACATACGAAATTATAGTTTATTTTGATTGGACTGTCCATCGAGAGGCAGAGGACTTGCTTTCTTGATAACAATTAAAATATCTCACAAAGCAAAAGTATCTATCGGTATATGTCTGCAGAGTGCGAGATACAAGCAATAGATGTAACTATTCCTGGCTGTTCCTCATGTTCTTCAGTTAATGTACACTTTCCCGCTGGTGTATATTAACTAAACACATGAGGAACAGCCACACCCATTACTGGCACGAAAAGCGATTCGTGCACTAGTTCCCGCTGGTACTCAGGACACTCGTTACCCTGATACCGTTGTCAAACCTTGTAGGAAAGAAATTATGGTAGCCTAGGTCTTTAATTCGCATCATGTTCCTTGGGATTTCAAAACGGACTCTTGTGGAAAGCGATTGTCGGAATGGGCAGTTAACCAAAGATGTTATTGCTTAAACTTGAAAGTACTTACGTTTATTCAACGTCGTTCTAAATCAACATTGGATCTGACATTTGCCAGTTCGGAGATTTCTGTCCCTTCCCGGTCTACTGTCGACTGTGCCTCAAAGAATGACCATCTGCCTAGTAAGTTTGATATTGTATGCCACCTTATTTCTTTGGAGTCTACGGCACGCACTTTTGTCAATTACCAAAAATTTCAGAATGTCTTGAAAACGGTCCTTAACTCTCAGATAACGGTGCTGAACGACATCAGAGCCATGATTCCTTGCTCTGTACTATAAAGCTCCTTCAAAAAGTCTCAGTTAAATGTAAACATGGATAAAAGTACTTCTTCTGCTTAATGGAATTCGGCGTGTACGCGGGAGTACAGACGACGAAATGCCGCTTGGAAACAGCGGCTTTACAATCAGTGTACGAATAACTAGACATATTGTAAGTTCGTAGCTGCTACATTAAAGAGAACAGTTTCGAATGTCAAAGATGAGCGTGATGAAAATCATCATCACTTCTTCTCTAAGCCCAGCAACAAAAGAGCTCTGCTCAAATTTTTTCGGTGTGGAAATTCATACCGACACCAACGAATATTACGTCTCTGACTCTTCCATCACGCGAGATATCTGCTTCTTCGGAATTAATTGGAAAGCTCTTGGAACTATACGCTAAATATCATTTTTGCCGAATGCGCCCTTAAGGCCTCCTATCGTGGATGACTTTGTGGAAGTCACAGTGTCTGAGCTTTCCAATATCATTAGAACTTCGCCTGCCCCAGCCCCAGGTCCTGATGGCATTTCCAATTGAACGTCAACTTCAAAATACTGTTTGCAATGTCCCCTCGAGACCTTCTGAACCTGGTGAATTATTCTCTAAAATATGCTCGGATTCACCCAGGATGGAGGACAGCCAAAATAATCCAGCTACTTAAAAAGCAGGGAGCTGGCTACAATCTACAATATTAAGCCTATTTCTCTTACGTCAAATATGATAAAACTTATTGAAAGAACTTTATGTAACTGCACGATGGCGCATATATGTGAAAATGTGTTGCTAAGCCCATGTAAAATAGGCTTCTGGCCTGGTCTTTCCATTAGATATGCGTGTGTAGACTTCGAAAATCGTGTCCAACTTGCTCGGCATAGAGAAGAATTTAATGCATTAGTGACTCTCGACATAGCAAAAGTTCATCATAGCGTTGATACCCACGACTGCGGGACGGAATACAATCCTACAATTTTCCTAGATATAAAACGCATGAATTTGCAAATTTCTGAGAAAGAGAGATTTTCATTGTTTTGAAAACGGCTTTTCTTCAACAAAGTTAAAAGCAGACAAGAAAGGTGCCACAGGGAGTTGTTGTGTCTCCTGTACTATTTAACCTGGTCGTGAGTTCAGTTCTGCTGCGCCAGGATGTGCATGTGCATGTCCATGCAGACGACATAGCATTTCTTGCGGCAGCGAGAGACATCAATTCCCTTTACCTGTCTTTGCAAGCATACGTTTGTACTCTAGAGACGTGGCTTCACAATCTTAATTTTCCACTAAGCGTAAACAAAAGAGTAGTCCTTGTCTTTCCGCTTTCAAGGCCGATACAGCTATCGTCTGTATAGGACCCTTCTCCGGGTAGAGTCGCTTAAGTGGGTATCACATATGACGGAAAATTTTACTGCTGCTCTCATATAGAAAGTATTGCAACTAAAGGGACACGAGCCGTAGGTATACTACGTAGAATCAGTAACCAGCGTTCTGATATGCGAAGTAACAAGCTAATCATGACTTAGGGTATGTTTGATCGATCGATTCTGGGATTCACCCAACGCTGTACAGCGTTCGCTGTCCTTGGTGCGGAGGCCGGCCAACTCTCGCCCACATTACGTGGGACTGCGAGAACAGGCCACCCAAAATTATTACATCAAAAATAGCCGGCAAACTTTCCGGAAGGGAGCAGTGGGAGACATGGCTCGCCAGCGAGGATCGGGAGATGCAACTAGCGCTCCTCGACCAAGCACGGCGGACCGCTCAAGCCAGTGGGGCCCTGGACTAGGGGCTCCACCCACTCGCTTTCTGCATTTTTTTTCTTTTAAATAAACGTTTTGATATATATATTTCCGGAAGTGCGAATTATGAAATAAGAACACTTGTTCTTTTATAAATAGAACCTCTTCGACTACGTTTATGTCTTCCTAAATTCGTTGCTAAAAATGTGTAATACAAAGAAGCGTGAATACCTTTCCTTCACATGAGATTCCGCATGCTTACGGTTCAAACCTACTTAAGAACTTATGAATCTTCCCTACGTCCTACACAATATGAATTCACTTGTGAACCAATTTCTTTTTTCTGTACAAATACAACTCACAGGTTGTATTTGTACAGGAAATATTAGCACCTATAGATGTTCGTATTCGGGAAATCATTCCATTTGATATGTCCACGTTGTCACCTAGAAGTGACATTGCAGCAGACATTTTTCCCAATGACGCTGAATTGCTGCCCGCAACATATTTGAATGCCTTTTCGCAAGACTATTTGGCCCATTTCCCAATATATGTAATAGCGACTGATGCTTCCTCCTGTGAAGAGAAGGCAGGTATGAGAGTGTGCCCACCATTCCTCGATTGGTCTTATTCACTTCGCCTGTGAGATTATACATAAATGTTTCAAGACAAACACCTGGCTACAGTTCTTGGTGTGCGAAATTATCCCTTAATGCTACAAGAGTAGTTATTCTCAAAAATTATCTTGCTCTATGCAGCGCGCTTGAGGTGTCAACAAATTCAGCAACCTTGAACATATTTTATGGATTAGATTAGCCCCACTAAAGTTTAGTTCAGTTAGTACGGGTACCCGGCCACTGAGGCATTCATCCTAACGAAATATTATTATTCAATAGTTTACTTACTCATTCTTTAAGTCGGCCCTTTGCTATAGATATTTTTAATATTAGGTTCCCGTTACTCTACTTGGTTGACAACTTTATTATAGATTATTTTATTTCATTTATTATCGGTTTCTTTTCATCTTTGATTATTGATTTATTTTCCCTCGTTCTTCCTTTTTAAAATAAGTCTACCGCCCCCTTCCTACCCTATGCCTCACAGCGGGCGTGTGCCATTAAATAAGGCATCATCGTCATCATTAGGCTCGCGCAGGCACGTGAGGAAGAAGAAGAAGGGTTGCACGCTCAAACGCTCACGTTCTCCGCTGGGTCCGCATCGAGTCTGGAGGAAGTCGCAAAATGGTGAGTAGAACTCAGCATTTCAGCAAAGCCCAAACAAAATTTTCAGCTCCCGTACTTCTAGGAAGAGCGTCCTAAAAAGCTCGGCTCTGCGACGTTTTAAGAGTAATTCCTTCTTCCGTTTTCGTCGATCACTGATGGCCGCGTTCTTTCATTTCGGAGGCTTGCTCAAAACAACGTACGCTAACATGTCTTAGGTTGCGCCGCTGCAATACAAGGGATATATTCGCCGCATATGTGATTCGCTTAACTTTGTTTTCGAAATGCAGAAGGTGTAACGATTTGCGATCGGTCAATCTGATATGAAGCAGCTGTTTGCACCAAAATAAAAGAAGCGCCAGCTTTGATAGTAGTGCGCCGCTCGAGAGATACGGATCGTAATACCGTAGTGGCGAGTTACATACAGCTTTCCCGAGCATAAGACCCAACATCCACATGGTCTCAAGATCACCGTGGAAAGGACTATAGGTGCCATCAAGGTAGGTAGCTCAAGTCTTATTGTCGTCAAATGAGCGAATAGCATCATAGATGTGGCTGCCACTTATGGCTAAACACAAGTCCCCGACCTACAGCTCATTATCCATTGGCATAGTTTTACCTCATATAGGTTTTATGCACTTTACAGCGACTGTTTTTAGGCCCCTTTACAACTACGTAACATCTCCCTTCGTCATTCACAGCTCCATGGCGAACACATTAACACCGGCCTGGCGCTCTTTGGCCACATTTGGCTCTTCCGCCACAAAACACCAGATTCATCATCAAGTCCCCGACCGAATAAACAATAGCGTCATAAAAAAAAGAGAAAGGAAAAGAAGCTTAGCAGTCTTTTTTCTACCTCCTCAGGACCTGTCAGACTACAAAACGGGAACGCCAACTCGAGGCGGCCAAGACGTAAGCCCAAATTCATTCTATTGAACTGTGAGCGTATTCACAGCACCCACATTGTATCGCGTGCTCCAAAGGCAGGTACCACTGCTTCGTATGCAGGAAAATGCCGTCCCGACGTCGTCGAGAAATCGCTTCCGCGTTCTGGTGAGTGTGGACCGGCGATTGTGGCGGCATCTGTGCTTCGCGCTGGAAAACTTCGAAAACGCGGACCTTCCGCCACCTGTCCCCGCGTTTCTGAATTGTATCAATGCCACCGCGGCTGGCGGCGTCTTCGAATGACCGAAGTGCACTTCGCGCTTTCGGGATTCGATTTCAACAGGAATCGTCGAATGCGAGGAATTCGATTATTGCCTGCTGGTGCACGGTCGGATTGCCGAAAGGGAAGTATACGTGTACATTGGTACTGTGATTACGGCGCAGCCGCGTTTAGCCTGAGTTCGTAAACCGCGTCGACCAGCAACTAGGCAAGATAGGGTGCGGTACGTAGAAGCAATGTTTCTGCGGTTTGTTTTAAATGCCGCAAGGGGGCAAAACGAGAGAGCGATACAAAGTCAATTAATGTAGAAAATAAAAAAATTTCAGTTGAAAGAAAACGTTCAAAGGGGCATAGTTTATAAATCAAATAGTAAAGTGATCCTTTCATAAAATATTAGCGGTGAAGATTCACAGAATGTATTCGGAATTATACTTCCTGGACCTTATGGGTCAGCGAAACCACTCCCGAATTCGAAATGCCGACTCCATTGCACGAACGCTTACTAAGTAGGGGCTTGCTTGTTGCTGGCATCCGCATCTGACACTCTTTAGAATAAGCAAGTTTGACACGCTTGTGTGCAAACCTTTAAGTACTCCGATATCATTAAGGCTGTACGCCTGAGGGCCCTACTCAAGACAATATGATTTGACTACTCGTATTTCTACATTCCCCCATTTTCCTCCGCTGTTTTAACGGCGATATGCGGCAGTTCGAGTAGAATGTCAAAAATACCGTGTCCTTTCTCCATCTTGTTACTTTGGACTTGGCTTGGTTCTGGCGCTGCAGCGTGAGGCTCGTGTGTAAAGGAGAAAACTGTCACGTAATTCATAGTAGCACAAAACCATATCTGTATTTATCTCTCCATAAAACGTTTTAGCGTTTCAGTGTCACGTTCGACGTGAGAAAATTCGTTGGACGCGCCGTGCTTCTATCGGCAGGGAAGGCTTCGACCGCGGCTTCCAGCCATGCTGCCCTTCGACAAGGAGCAGCCGCACAAGAGGAAGCGAAAGAAGTTGGCTGCCTTTTACGACGTCCACGAGCAGCCAATTCTTATGTTGGCCTTTCTTCTGAGCCTGCAGGTAAGACGGCGTAATTTTTCTTCCAGATGCGTAGACAAACAATCATATACATTTAGCGGCAGTAAAGCACAGGGCGTTGCCACAAGATAGGGAGAAAAAAGAGCAAGTATTTTAGTAGTTTTGTAGTTATTCTTCGTACTAAAAAGGACACATGGTAAGGTTGTTTGTCGTAGCTCTCACTTACTCAGTAGGACGCAGTACTAATAATCCAGCTGTCCTTAGAGTGAAAATGGTTTCACTTGTCTACCTGCTTTCACGTTCTTGACGCTTTTATACTTCCGAAATCTCTTGTCAGAGCATGATTTATTTACTGAACCATTGTTTGTCTCACTTAAGCCAAACCGTTACCTAGGTTACTCAGATATCATCGTCGATCTTCTTGGGATGATCTGTAATCGGAAGCTCCGTCTGGCCTCTCGTTATCATGCGGCAGTGCAATGTGGTACAGGCACTGGAAATTATAGAGCAACAAACTCCCCTATGATCATTCAGTTGGCGCTCTGTGCTGCAACACTGCTACAATGCGTCTGTCTGCGTCATTCTTGCCAAATATGCGCGCAGAAATCCTTCACAGTGTCGTCTCTGTTGTAACTATGCCATCGGCCCTTTTCCGGCAGCACTACATGACGGTGCAAAGCTTGACGGTGCTCCAGCCCAAGGTACTGTCCGAGTTCCTGTGCACGGACGCGGACAACCCGGCCATCGGGCTCCTAGTGGGCTCCGCCTCCTTCATCTCGGGCATCGGCACGCTTGTCCAGACCACCGCTGGAGTCAGGTGCAACTGCGCAACAAACTGCACCTTGCTATCGGTCCTCGCGAGTCAATTCAGTCTAGGTCTTGGAACGTTGCCGGCATTTTACAGAATATAAAAGCCTTGAGCACAACCTCTCTGGGGTCCCATGATGCACCCCTACTCTATGTAGATTGAGGGACTCCACGAGAAATTGGCGTAGCAGTTCCACCTCTCTACGGAAGTCGTCACTGTTCTTCAGTGACACACCGTGGCAATTCATGAGCAAACGTTTACTGACCAGACTCTGTGGCCGCCCACTCGAATGCACCGGAGCGGAGGTGCGTTGAGTAAAAATAAGAACCGTTTTCGAAGTCTTAAAAATCGCCAAAAACCGTAAATGAATAGTCGCGTGTTTATTTCAAGGGCTGACGCCATGTACCCTTTGTGTTGGAGTGTAGAAATAGTTTCTCGAGTCCAAGTCCCGTCTGAGAATGGTGAAGTGGTAGACTTCACCAATATTTCCTGTGCTTAGGTGATGTAACAAGTGTGTGCGCATACTTAAGCAAGGTTGACATTAAGGCGAGTTCGTTGTGGTTCGATCATAAAGTGAAGGCAGTGGGAAGCACGTTCAGTGCGCATACATGCTTTCCTCGTGACGTCACCATTCTGTCGATGACGTCAAGACCGACGATGGCACAATTGTTAAGACGGAATCGAATTCAGGGCATGCACCAATGGGGATTTCTTGTTTTATTGCTTGCGAAATACATGAATTAAGAATGCCAGGGGATTAAAAACACGGCGACATATGCCACAGAAACCACGAAAACTGGATGCAGTGCCTTAACAGCTGCCGCCGCAATAAAAAAGTTGACAGTCACATAAGCATACACTAAAAAGGATGAACGCGAGAGCCTTCAAGCTCACGGGACATTCATTGAATTACTTGACATTCACATTCGAATGCATGCTTGCTTCCTATTACTTATTTTCTCTCACCTAAGGCAATGGGATTGAATTCCTTTATTAAGCTTACCTTAATTAACTCTGGCTTAATTAACTTCGTCTTAACAGGAAATGTCGTGGGTTCGGCCATTAGTAGTGACCCCACCAACTTTTGTGCCATTAAATATTGGTTACTCCAGAAGTCGGGGGGTTCGACTCCCACCAAAGGTCGTGGGTTCGAATCCCGCCAATTGTTCTGGGTCATCAATTTTGGTCCCATTGATTTTTGGTTCCATAACACGCTGGACGGTCAATTTTTCGATAACTCCGGACGACAAGATATTTCTACCCATGAGGCACATAAGGCTTTCACCTTAATAAGTAAGTAAGAATAGACCAATAAAACCTAAATAGCTTTATTAGCAAAAAATAAAGAGGCACTTAACCGAATGTATTCGTCATTCTGGCCCACCTAAAAAGTGATACCAAAAGAAAGGCGCAACAAGAGCAGAATAAATACAAAATCGCTATTTGTACACCAAGAGAATGCACAGTTTACCAAAGCAACTGCGATAAGCAACTTGAGAATACGGTAGACGACAAGGACAAGTGAAGCAGCTCATAACCAATTGTATTTAAAGCTAGTGCCTTGGTGAGATGAACTAATGTGAAACTGGTGCCCTTATGATGGGGACAGAAGACAAGGCGAAGATAGCCCATTCAAGTGTCCCTTATAATGCCGTAGTTTTTCTCATTTACTGAGCGTCGGCACACTCTCTACGTTTTACGAGAGGATAGCGCCAGAACTCATTGTCTTCGCAGGCTTCCCGTAATCCAGAGTGGCGCCTTGGCCACATCATCACCCGCCCTCGCCGAGCTGAAGTTTGACCACATCCCGTGCCCGGCGAACAGCACACTCGACGACGGGGTCTGGGTGACAAGGCTCCTCGAAGTACGCCTCAACCTATTTTATTGCGATATCAATTCTGTGGACACTCCAGGCGCGTTTCCGCCATCGGCTTCGGCGTCACTGTTGCCGTCGCCGTCGCCGCGATGTTCCGTGTAAAGTCCAAGCGTGATAACATGGCGGCCGCGAGCTGTATGCTGTGGGCACGATTGAGAGCGTTCAAGGGTAAGCCGAGAACGATGGTGGCTCGACCTCACATGCGTAGGGAGAAAAGCGAGGAGAAAGCGCACCGTCTTCCAACGTGTGCAAGACAGCAGGAGGAGGCTTTGTTCTCTGCGCTGCGTATGGTTCGGCTGAGCGCGGCCCCGCGGGCCCTAAATTGAAAGTGATCTGCGGTGGGTACAGAGTCTAGGCGCGTCGCGGGCACATGACTTCATGTGCCGTCTTCTCGTCACTTAGTCGGCGGTGAAGCGAGAGGCAGTACGAATGACAGTTCGCTCGCTCGCTGCTGCTGCCGCTATTCCACACGCCAGCGTTTTGACAGCGAGTGTCCGCGGTCATCGCAAGTGATATGACTTCACGTTCGCGTTTTGCTCGCGTGACACCAAGTTTATGAATTTAGTTAGCGAGCGAATGGTTACAACTTTATGCGGCCGATGAAACTTATTATCCTCACTTAATATATCGGTCTAATGATTTGCTGTAGCAATAGATGCTTCGCCTTTTGTGCGAAACTGTGACTTTTTTTTTGCCAGATTGCTGTAGCTGGAGTTTATGTGCGAACACGTGAATGCAGTTAATTCGTGCAGCAGACCGAACATCGGTGATTAAAGAGTATTGCGGAGAAAAATCCTTTGTGTCGTTCTCGGGAGCAATAGCTACGTGCATAGAAAACTGCACCACTTGCACTGCTGTGACGAAGTGGTTTCGTTCACCCAGAAATGCATGGATTACTAACTCACTGTTGAAATACATTAAGAAAAAAATATCCTTCATAAGGAATTAAAAGTCACAGCCTTTTAACCTTAGATTAAAATCCCGCTGTCAGAAATATTCTGAAACGCTATCTTCTTTATTAAAGCGCGCCAAGTGCAATTATTACCAGGATCTTATTGTAAAAAAACTCAAACAACACGACGCGCTGCTGGAAAATTATTAAAGAGTTTCTGAACAAAAATTATTGCTCAGAGACAGCAATGAAAATAAAGCAAGGCGAAGAAATGTATACTGATCCTCTTAGAATAGCTAACGCATTCAATGAGCATTCTTGTGCATCTACGCATATGCAACAGCCGGCGTGTCCTTTACCTGACATACCTCAGCGTAGTCATTCCTTATATCTGCATTCGATGACTGCAGATGACAGTTCACCAGGTCATCACATCATTGAAGACTACAAGCACTGGCTTAGACCACATTGGTCCTTGTAAAGTAAAACTAATTTCGCATAACATATCGTCAGTTTTGGCACTAATCGTTAACAAACTGTTCTCTGCAGGCGTGTTTGCGAGCTGTGTTAAAGCAGGTAGAATAGTTGCTGTTTTCAAGAAAGGTGATCAGACTTCACTAAGGAAATACAGGCCAATTTGTATCCTTCCTTTTTTTGGTATAGTGATTGAAAAGCTTTTCCACACTCAATTAATGCGCTACTTAAAAAAATTTAACCTTTTGTCTCCTCAGCAATTTGGATTTCGCCAAGGATATTCAACCGAACTGGCACTTATTACTTTAACTGAAGAAATCAAGCAAGCTGTTCACATAGGTATAATTGTCGGTTCTGTATTCATCGATCTGACGAAGGCATTCGACACGATAGGCTATCGCATACTACTCGTTAAACTCAAATCATTAGGTATATCTGGTACTCCAGTAGACTGCTTGAGAACCCGGTCTGAAATGGTACAGGGTAACGGCCATCTCTCATCATCCAAGCTAATTAACGCAGCAGTCCCACAGGGATCAATATTAGGCCCATTTTTATTTTCGATGTTTATTAATGACCTACCCATTATTCGTGCTAAGACCAAGTGCACACTTTATGCTGATGACACGACCATCTTTGCATCCAGTAAAGAAATCGCCCCACTCCAGTCTAACCTTAACACCTACTTAAACATTATTACTTTATGGGGTCAAAGTAATCATCTGCACATTAATCCCACTAAAGCCACATTTATGGTGCTCCATTCCCAACGAGATTCCATTCCCTTCGGTTGACATTGGTGATTACGTCAGACAGGTTTCGAACGAAGCGCGGTTCCTCCATGTCATCTTAGGTACTGAACTAAAATTTCGTGGACATGCCCAATCAGTTGTGAAAAAGATTGCATTTGCCATCCACATTATCGTCAAGACAAGAAGTTATTTTCCACCTCACATCGTACGATCTTTGTGTTTTGCTTATGTGGAACGTCTGCAGCGACTTCAGAAACAAGCTATGCGACTAATGACTTCAGCCCATTTGATTTGTCCTGCAGGTCACTGTTTCCTAAACTTAACATTCTCCCGTTACGACAATTATTCTGTCAGAAACTATCCATAATTGCACATAGGCTCATCACACGCGACATCTTCATTGAATGTATTTATCCTGAACACATTACTAACAACAACAGCACCCAGTTTTGTTTTACCTGCTCAATAACCTTCTTTCACCTGCCGTAAGGACGAATTACGGCAAGTGCGCAGCCCTCTTTTATGGCATAGCAATATAGAATTAATTACTTTTTAAAATAAAATCATCACACAATGTTCTTGCAGCGCAGCAAGAAACATGCTCCACGCGCAACAAGAAATATTTCATTCAGGAATTAACCAACTCATCTTAATTTCTTGTTTAGCTATATATATATATATATATATATATATATATATATATATATATATATATATATATATATATATATATATATATATATGTGTAATTTTGCTGTATACCTTTGTATAAGTAATTGATATTATTGATTATGAAACCAGTTTCGTGTCTCATGTCGGGTTGTTTATTCTTGTTAATATTTGTTGTTATTGTGCTTATTCACACGTTTTCGATTATTTTTCATGTTACTTGAATAATTAGCATTACCATTACCTTTTGTGTCCAATTTCCTGTTATACATAATCAACTTGCCCAGTTATTATTGTTATTATTTAGATGACCATACCTATTCGTCGTTTTGTATAATAACCCTATATGTAATCATAGGAGGTCCCCCTGGCAGTTCTTTCAAAACTCTGGGACCTCCTACTGTAATGCTATTAGCATGTAACTCGAACATGGCTGTTGCAGTAAACTTGACTTGAAAGATAAAAACCGAATTTTGTGGCTCAAATGAAAATCGCCTTCTTAATAATTGCTAAACGTAGTTAATTCGACAGCTTCAGAGTAAGGCCCTTTTTCAGGTACTTATGTAGATACTATTAAATACAGCACGAGGAATTTTAGGCATTAACACCTGCTCAACGAAGATACTTTTAGACAAAGGCGAATGCTCCGACAAAGAACTTGTCTATTGTCAGGGTGAAGGTGCTCTTCGACTTTACGAACAAGTACCCGTGTCGAAACGTTGGCAACCGGTTGAAGCTTACCTAATACTGTAACTGTTGATTACCAAATTTCAATCTTTTTGTGAAAACTCTGATTATGAAAATTCACAGTACGTATGTCACTGCAAACGCATGCCGAGTAGGCCAATCGTAAGTGGGCTCAGTAATAATCTCAGTTTGTTCTTGGCTGGAAAAAGGTCAAGCATAAAATAATCTACAGCACTCCTTCTTATAGATTTTCTATAGTCGTGAATGTAAATATGTTTCTGATCCGCCTGGCATTTCGAAATAAGTTAACAGAAGGCTTGTCATCAGTGCGAGTACAGCCTGTAAAATTACTCTGGGAAAGATATATAACTTCCTAAGCACTGAACATCAAGAGGACGTGTTTCCCGTACGAACCTGAGCGGACCAAAGTAGCCTCAACTAGGGAGAATTCATTGTTCTTTAAAATGGCACTTGTCCCCTTGCCGGCACATTGGCTTGGGTTTGAGGCTTTTCTTGCTAGCTGACTGTTGATCGAAGTCTCCATTTCGCTGCGACACCTTTATCAGGTCTGTGTACCTTCCTTGCAGCCGAAGACAGCTCAGGGACATAACAGATATTCAAGTCAGTTCATATTACTGACTGGTAAACTGATTAGATATTGAAATCATCATCTTTATGAATGCCGTGAAAGTAAATCTATCCTCTGTCCCTTGTCGTAAACACCACTTTGATCGGCTTGAGCCCAGGTGTAATATATTGGTGTAGCATCACGTGGTAGGTAGACATGTTGATGCTGTATCCTGGGTTGCCATGTTGACTATCGTTATTCGAAACACACATCACGGGTTGATTCTTGTCGTTTGGGACAGCACAGCCGTATATGTCAAATTGGCGTCAATTTTCACGATAGGTTGACGGTAAAAGTGTGCTCTAGCCAGTTCTGTAGAGTTCCCAATGCATCCACATTTATGTCTCGCATAAATGTTTTATGCACTCGTATCCAAGCTCATTTTGAAGACTATTGAACGCAATGTGCATTATAAGGTGTGAGAGGTCGCGCGAGGATATAGAATTCGGGAATATACATCTTTTCTTTTTCGTCGAGCTGACGCTTACAAGCACGAGGGCGCACAATTGCAGGTGCAGGCCGGCACAGCCGTGGCCGCCTTCACTGAGGTGTTCATGGGAGGGCTGGGTGTCGTGGGTGTGTTCCAGCGCTGGATCACGCCTCTCACCATGACCCCCGCCATCGCGCTCATCGGCCTCTCCAACATCTCGGCCGCCACACAGCCCGCGAGCACGAGCTGGACCATCGCCGCGATGTGAGCAATAGCCGCCGACCGAGTATCTCGCTCCACGCGTTTCATTTTCGCTGGCACGCGGTCGGGCGTTAAGACTCGCCCGATTCACTACGGAGCCTGTAGACATAACGCTTCTAGTCACGGCGAGCACATTTCTGTATGCCACTTTTTAAAGCGAAAGCTTTATTGTCCGCGAAATTGCGATTTCGCTGTGGCGGTGCTCCGAGGAGGCGCATGACGTCACAGCGAGCGCCTCACTGCGGATATTTCTCTTTCTCTCGCTCCCTGGTCACTACTGCGCATGCGCCACCAGTAGCACCGAGTCAGAGGTGTTCCGCCCATGCGCAGCGCCGCGCCCATCCGCCGCCGCCGTTTGGTATGACGTCACGCCGCGTTCCTCGTCGTTGAGCTCGCCTCCGCTCGCTGCGCCAGCTACGTCGCATGCCTGATAACATGTCGGAGGATTGAAAAGGACAGCTCGCGTGCGCCACAACCACAGTTGAGGCGGCAGTATGGACAGCGACAATTCTGATAAGCAGGAGGAGGCCTGGAATCGACATCGGAATGAGATGAAGAGGAAGCGAATCGCCCAGAAAACAGATGAACAGCGCGCCGAACGACTGGCTAAACGCCACAACATAGCTAGACAACCGAACTAACCTGCACTTGCAATCAAGATTAACCAAGGCTAACCATGCTATGCCTTAGCTTTCGCTACGTATATCCTGGCCTAGCCGAGCTAAGCCACTGCCAACTTTTTGAAAGAGTTCATTTTAGTGGTGGTAAGAAAAAGACTACGGATATCAAACTTTAGGTACGTTGAACCCCGTGTCTACGTGTGTATCTTAAATTTCACTGTACTGCGCACAACTATTTTTTTAGGAAACTACAGCGTATGAAGGGTTGTCCTACCGCATTTCTTTGGTAGTTGGGAAAAAAAAGTTATTTCTTGGTAACGCTATAAAAGATATATATGCTATAATAGGTATATGACCTCTCCCGTAATGATCGGACTGACTGGAAAAAAGCATCCCCCTACAACTTGCACATTCTTTCAATAGAGTGTGGAGTGCCTTGGAATAAAATTATGTAACTTTGACACATTATTAGACAGTTTATCATAATTTCTGATTGATGAAGAATGTTCAGAACTTAGCGCTTCTTCGTTTCCATTCTAATGTCGCAACAAGGTCATGTTTTGTTTGTACGCGCCACTGAATAAGACATTTGACCTTTTTCCTAGCTTTTCTCGAAAAAATAAAGGTAAGAAGAAAGGCCAATGAGAAAAACTATTGAAGGAATAAGGTGCTGCAGAATCGTTATTTCGATACGCAGTCTAAACCTGGTCTGAGCTGGTCTGGTCTGGTCTGGTCTGGTCTAAAGTCTGGTCTAAACAAACAGGCGACCAACAATGCCAAGAGCTCTGTTGAACGATAGCGACCAAAAATCTATCTTGCGAAATTCGAGCGAGGAATAAATCGGTAAGCCCTAAATATTAGGCTCCGGCGTCGCTGAAAGGGCAGGTTTTGTAAGGCAGAAGCCGAGGAAACATTGGAAAGGTAAAGTAAGAAGTGGTCAGAATAAACAAATAAGAAAGTTGGAAGAAGCAGGAGTGGCTGCGATAAGCGAACATTCAGGGTGAAGTTAATATTCTCTTTTTTTTCTTTTTTTGGCAGCACCGCGGCGCTTATCACGCTCTTGTCTCACTACCTAACACCCTGCCATCCATCTTCAGAAATGGCGGCCGTGAAGAAGCTGAACGACTGCATAACGTTCTTTTCCATCCTTCCGGTAAGAATCAGTGGTACTTCAGAAGCTGCAGCAGCAGTTACTACTGTTGGCTACCGCCTGCAAGGAACCACTTACTACAAAATAAATATTTCGATAAATGGCGCTAATTACACGCTGCATCTTCAACGCTCCGGCGCTCTATAAGAGTGCGCTTGGGGCTGTACTGCTGTAGTTAGCTCTCGCTATCACCAAGCTAATCTTGCCCTCCTGTGGAAGTATCAAACGGCAGAGACCCAGTAAATGTAGCGCTCTGGAGGCAGCGCCAAACAAAGAAGAAACTGGACATAGTTGGTCCAGTTCCTTGGTCTAAGCAGCGCTGCGTCCTTGTTCTCATCAGCATCCGCGGTTCGTAGGTGGGAATTAGAAAAGAACAGAATCGAGAGAACAGAATCGGAACAGTATACCAACCTCGGTTGTGTTAGGACTTCGATGTCATGTCTATGTCATGTCGATGTCATGTCGATGTCATGTCGATGTCATTTCGATGTCGTTCGATGACAGTGCACAAGTTGAGGACGCACGAAGGATATATTCGAATTTCATTTGTAAGAGAAAGTGCTACTGTGTTTACTTTTTTTTATGCGTTTGTATTAGAAGGGTCAAAGCGGAAAAAAAAAGTGTATTGTCTAGGAAGTGTGGAAAGCTTTTTTTGTCACTTGGTAGATGTAGAGAGGGCATGGGAGAGCTCGTCAGTCGCACTTCGCTCCTTAAAGAGGCAGGACCTGTGTCGTGTGAGCGCCTGAACAACACTTTGCATGTAACGTGGTGAACGTGATTTAAGGCATGGGTCCGGGACCTCAAAGGGGTGCTACGTCATGCTAACGCTTTTCTCTTTGGTGATTTATCGCTAAATCGTCACTGATATTTTTTTCTTGCTTTTATTACCGCGCACATATGAGTTTCGGTTTAAAATATCTTTTACTTTGCAGATCTTCGTCACCGTAGCCATCGTATGGCTTGTCTGCCACTTTTTGACGATGCACGACCTCTTCCCGCAAGATCACGCCGGTCGCACAGACCAGATGACAAGCCTCATAAGCAATACGACGTGGTTCCGTGTTCCGCCCCCATGTGAGTGAGCAGCCGTTAATTTGTGTGCACCACGCTCGCGACGCCATGTCTTACGAGCACTCAAGTACATAGAGACTTGCTGAGAGCCGACACAGGTAGCCTAATAAAGAACGTATCATTAGTGATACATTGATACATTAGTGAGCCACCTCCTGCTCAGTAGATGGCTGGAAATTTTTTTGGAATGCGTCATCAGGACACGGCGTACTATTCTATGGAGTCAACACCAGGTGGAGCTTGTTATAAGTACATGTATTACGAATTTGCAGGAGGGAGAGCTCGAGTAACGATGATAGTGTGTGAGCGAGGAATAAGATTTTCCACCGCTCGTGAGAGCTGCGCTCATGGTGTGAGGGGTGCGACTAGCGGCACACACACACACACACACACACACACACACACACACACACACACACACACACACACACACACACACACACACACACACACACACACACACACACACACACACACACACACACACACACACACACACACACACACACACACACACACACACACACACACACACACACACACACACAAACACACACACACACACACACACACACACACACACACATATATATATATGTATATATATATATATATATATATATATATATATATATATATATATATATAATACCAACAATACCTGAAGAATCAGTACCAATCTCTAGAACACGAAACTGTCTGGTAAGTGAATTCTACTCTACTAGCTTATGAGCCTATGGGGCTGAAACATGGTGGCTAACA
The DNA here is from genome assembly GCF_038994185.2 of Dermacentor albipictus. NCBI lineage: Eukaryota > Metazoa > Arthropoda > Arachnida > Ixodida > Ixodidae > Dermacentor > Dermacentor albipictus. The sequence goes on from NC_091823.1 coordinate 39,959,994, forward strand.
AAGAAACTGAAGTAGAACAAAGCGAAATTCACGCGCAAACTCCTCTGGGAGTTGTTCAAGTATGTGTAGGCATTGTGTCACTTGCTCATCTCTGCGCAGCCGGGTGTCATTATCAGTGTTATGAAGCGTGATTCGACCGGCACAGACACTTATCAACCCTCATTCGTCTTTATCAACCTTATCCAGCATGTGTTCTAGAAGAGTTGATGGTTAGGCTAGTTGGTTTTCCATAATTGAACTAGTAACTCAGTGCAATAAAAACCACACACACTTTTCCACCAACCACCTGTCCACCGTTCCTGTGTCCGTGGTTTTTATTGCGATAAGTTACTAGTTCAATTATCGAGCATAATTCGGTGTTTATCAACTCTTATCGGTCCTTGCCAACCTGAACATCCAGCGAAGCTTTTGAAAAACCACTACTACAATTGCTGCGAGGTGTATGCAATGCTTTATTGATGGTTCAGATGTTTGTTTTTATCTTCTTCTCTTTTGAAACGTATGCTGTTCTCTTCTGTTGTATGGATGATGATTGTATGGGTGTGCACGTAAGGCAGATCGCTTGTAGCCTGTGCCTTACGTAAGTACGGGCTATTGCATTTTTTGCTTGCTTTCGGGGGTCTGAACCTTTATTAGAGAGGTATGAGCCATTGCATTTGTCATACGTGACGGACGGACACACTTTTTCGCTCGGTAAACATAGAAATGTTTACGCATTAAAAAAAGAAAAGGAATACGCAATAAGCGATGGAACAGAAAATGATAGGCGCAATAGTAAGAGACAGGAAGAGGGCACCTTCGGCGCGTATCATATCATTTCGGGCAGCAGAGGACGCTGTATAACGTACGGACAGGTTCATGATGTTGCTTCAGGAACTCTTTGTATCTTAACACTTCCCGCTTTCCACTCATATACAGGGTGATAATTTTTAATTTTTATGGAAGTTTAAAAATCGCACATGGCAGATAGCATAATTCTCGTCCTTGAGTTGAATTTCTTGAAAAGGGGGCATTACTATCACGAGAAATTGAAACACGTATTCAAATAATTAACAAAAGTCACTAATTCTTCATTAGGTACCTTACGGGACGTATTGAAATTTACGAATTGTAGCTTTCGAGCTTGCAAGACGTATCCGCTTGAAATGAATTTCCAGGATGACACTAGTTTCGAGATATTATTTCCCAAATTGTGGAACGAAATGTATGGGCGTTCCAGTTACTTTTGTGCTTCGATGCATGAAAGAGCGTTTTCTTTAAAAAATTTTATTATGCGGTTTTACGTGCCAGAACCACTTTCTGATTAAGAGGCACGCCGTAGTGGGGGACTCCGGAAATTTCAAGCACCTGGGGTTCTTTAACGTGCACCCAAATCTAAGTACACGGGTGTTTTCGCATTGTGCCCTCATCGAAATGCGGCCGCCGTGGCCGGAATTCGGTCCCGCGACCTCGCGCTTAGCAGCCCAACACCATAGCCACTAAGCCGGTTTTCTTGAGAGAAACAGAAAGAGGAACAGCAGTGCATTTTTACGGCAAGTTCGATAGCGCATATCTCCAAACTAGCGCAACCCAGTAAAGCCCTTCCAAGTGGATACGCCTTGCAAACTCACCGGCTAAAATTCGTGTATTGCAATATGCGTCGTAAAGGAATTCACAAGATAATTATTGAATTTTCGTTGAGTAGCTGAATATGTGCTTTGATTTCTCGTGCACGTAGTCTCCGCCTCTCTGAGTAATCCAGCTGAAGGACGAGAATTAAATGTGCAAGTGGCTATTTTTAAAAATTTCATAAAACTTAGAAATGATCCCCCTGTATGTTTATACAGGCTCGGCACTTTCGTCTTACGGAACAGCGGCAGGATACTTTGGAGACCAACCCACATTTATATAGTAGAGTGTCTTCCGGACACCAAAGGGAAGGGCTGAACGAACATGTGTACGACGGCGCTACAAGAGACTGACAAGAAGAATGGCGTGTGCATCGTGCCTTTCGCTCTTGAGAAATGATATATATATATATATATATATATATATATATATATATATATATTAAGCGGAACTATTTACCATAGTCTAAGCACCTCATGTTGCAGCGACAACCTGTGGGCTTTTCAAGGCTTGCCGCCAATATATACGCACGATACCTCGTCGGTACAAGAAAAGTCGCTCTGTGTCGTGTTAAGAGGCATTATGTTTTGTGGCTGCAACTCCAGCTCTCACAAGGCCGCTGCTGTCACGACGCCATCCATGACTGCGTCGACGAAAATCTCTGTTTTGTTAAAGGATGGCGTCTGCCTTCTTTTACAAACAACATCCGGAGAGTCTAAGAAAAACTGGTGCTTGCACGGTAGGCACCTACCCTATAAGATAAACAGAATAACAAGAGAAGGAGACACTTCCGCGCCGTTTATTTTCCTTTTTTTCTCTTTTCTTCGGCCAGAGAGTGTTCGAGGCTTGCAAAAAAACTTCTCAACCCATGCATTTTCCAATCGAACTGAAAATGCCACGCGCCCACTTTCGTTGTGCGTTGCAGTCCAGTGGGGCACCCCTGCGGCTGGCTGGGAGTCCATGGTGGCCATGGCGTTCGTGAGCCTGATCACCATGATGGAGACGGTGTGCGACTACTACGCGTACGCGGTGGTCGCCGGCCTGCCTCCGCCGCCGCCACGTGCCATCAATCGCGGTATCTTCATCGAGGGCCTGGGATGCCTGTTGGCGGGCTGCTTCGGTACCGGCGTTCTTTGCGGCTCGCAGGACTTGAACCTCGGCCTGATTGCCCTGACCAGGGTACGGCTTTGGTTCGCACGCCCTGCGCTGCCATCGCCACAGTCACCGAGTTTCCCGCGGGGCTGCCAGCACGCCCATTTTTCCACTAGTGACGTTTACTCGGCGTTTGCCTTGGTGGGGCACGCGATCAGACGGCGCAGCAACCATGAAATGGCCCTTGCTATTGGTGGAACACATGACAGTAGAATCTCATATACGTTTCAATCGCAAGGTGTGAATTTTTTGTTCCAGCGGGTCGGCATAAGCAGACTTTAGGACGGCGATAAGGGTTCATGAATTTTTTCGTGGAACTGGTCGCAGCTGTATTCCGCAAAGATACTACAGCGCCAGCCGGAGTGTCTGGAAAGGTTCTTTTATCTGGTTGTTTGGCTGTAACGTTCCCCAGAACGGGTGTGAATTTTTTGTTCCAGCGGGTCGGCACAAGCAGACTTTAGGACGGCGATAAGGGTTCATGAATTTTTTCGTGGAACTGGTCGCAGCTGTATTCCGCAAAGATACTACAGCGCCAGCCGGAGTGTCTGGAAAGGTTCTTTTTTCTGGTTGTTTGGCTGTAACGTTCCCCAGAACGGGCAAGCCGTTATGCCTGGGCAACCTTCAAGCGCTTATATAAGTATGATGCGATGTGACCGGACCTTTGCGTAGACGGCCAGCCGAAACGAGAACCTGGCCCATAATTCTGTCTTTTTTTTTCTTGCCACGAGGAAAGACAGTGCGCGCCATTAGAGGGCATCTCGAAACTTTGAGGAAGGCTTTGTCGACTGCTTACCTGATCCACTTTTTCCGTAAACGAAGCTAACGAAGCAACATCGCCAACACTAAACTACTAGTAAAACTACGCGCGGTGAATGGTCACAGCTAAGTAATGCGAATGAACCCCCGTGGCGCAAACTGCTCGATCCTCGTCTCGCGCCCATGCAGTGTGCCAGCCTACGCGTGGTCCAGATGGCAGCCGTGATCATGATCGTGTTCGGGCTGATCACCAAGGAGAGCGTGTTCATGCTCAGCATCCCTACGCCCATCGTCGGCGGGCTGCTGCTCGTGCTCCTCTCGGTCCTGGCGGGCGTAGGACTGGCGCACCTGCGTTACGTGGACTTGACCTCGTCGCGCAACGTGTTCATCGTGGGCGTCTCCCTCGCCTCGGGCATCGTCCTACCGATGCACGTCGGACCCGCGTGCGAGTTCGCCATTACCCGCAAGTTATTTTCCGCTGTATACCTTCGCAGTTACGTGATAGGAGATATCCGCCATGGGCGACGTGTGAGAATTCTCAATATTTTGAGCAACGTGCCTATATATGCTTAGACGGCAACGGGTAAGAAAAACAACTCAGACGGAAGCCGTGGCGTAACACCTAACCTCTTTTTTCTTTTCTTAACCTACACTGGCTAGCTGCGTTGAGTGGGCGTGTATTCACAAGGTGAAAATATAGTGCTAGAATTGTTCATAGAAGTGCAGGTGTCATGAAATCGTGATGCGGGACATATTGTCACGTGGCAGGGACTGTGACGACCACAGTAACAAAACTATAAAATCTTTATTGGGCGAACTTGTGCAGTCAAAAGCAAGTTACACTTAAAGCACAACGATAGCGGCGACCACAGTCGGCGATCGTCTGAAATCTGATTAGCGGGTCAAGCGCGTCGGCGTTTATACATCCGTCGTCGAATGTTCCAGACTAATCACTGGGACCCGCGTGTCCTGCACGAAGTTCTACACTATTCGCGTCGCGCATAGATGCGATCAGATTACACAAGGTTCGATGACAGACAGTGGATGGAACCATGGATAACATTCCAGAAACTCCCGATACATGCAGGCGCGCCGTGCGCTGTGCGATAACATTTGTTAGGCGGTGGAACGTGTCGCCCGATAGAGATAAACAAGTGCACTTGTCAATATATTGTCAAAATTTCGGCATTCACGGCTATCGAATGTGGGGTGGCCAGTAAGGCTGCGTGAATTACGCACAAGTCATAATAAGCAACTAGTGACATAACTCTCCGTTAGAAGTAAAATAATTTGATTTGATAGTCGTAGTTCGGCTATAAGCTCTTTCCAGCAGCAATGTCGAGGGGTGCACGCATGCGCATGAGCATAAGAAAGGCACGTACTGTCGACTGATGGCACGCAAGTATCACCGGCTGCCCACCAGCGTCATTCGGTTAGGGATGACTTCACCGATGTCCATGTTGTTCTGTGCCGCTCAAGTCACTTTTGGCATTTCGGCGGATCTTGTGACAACTCGTTTCTCGCGGAAATCTTGTTTCATATCCCAGAGGTCCACGTGATCGACAGGGTGATCTACGCGTTCTTCTCATCTGGATCTGTAATAGGAGGCTTCGTGGGATGCTTACTGGATCACACTATCCCAGGTAAGCACACTTTCTTCTTTTTTTTGTAAAAATAAGAAAGTCACAGTTTTGCGAGAACGGCGAAGCATCAATTGTGATAGCATATTAGTGGACAGCTAGCTATAGGAACTAAGGATAGTAGTTTTATCGGTCGTATACACTAATAAATTTAACAAGCATGGTGTCACGCGCGCACAAGCAAATATGAACACATCTCACTCGATGACCACGGAAACTAGCTGCCAAAACGCTGCAGTTAGGAAACGCGGCAGCACCAGCGAGCGAACTGACGTTAGTGCAGCCGCTCTCATCAACGCGAATTAAGTCGCGAAAACACAGCGCAGCGCAGTCTCGGTACGCGTCGCAGATGGCTTTCGAGATACAGCGGCTCAGCAGGGCGTGCGCGGCAGCCTGGGCCGCCCGCAGTAGCACGCACCCCATTTCCTACCCTCCCCCAAAGCCTTGCGCGTGACGGAAGGCGGCTCGCTTCCTCCTCGCTTTCCTCCGTTTCGCGCGTCACATTGAGCCGCGATCACCGGCTCACCCTCGAACTCTTTCACTCGCACCTACATCATGCGGCGCCCGGCGACGATTTCATCGCCCGTGGACTTTATACGAAACCTCACGGCGGCGTCGAAGGCGATGGCGACGCCGACGGCAGAACTGCGCCTTGAGTATCCACCTAATTGTTATTGCAATAAAAGGAATGTCATCAAAACATACTGGCAATTGCCATGATGGGCTCGCACATACTTGAGTACTTTCTAATGTACTCTTTCGGTAAGGGTAATTTTTGTCAGAGAAGCTCACGCCCTGTAGGACTCGGTGACTACACGTCGTTTTTGTCTCACTGATAGCGGATATAAAGGAACTCAAAAGAAGTGTTTGAAGTTAGATGGTTTTAAAGGCGCCGAAAACTCGTGTTGGAAGCCCAACTTGCTTAATGTGCTCACAACGCTCAAAGCGGGCTTGACGAATGCGGCAGTGACGTTGGTAGGCAGTATCCCTTATTGCGTGCTTAATTGAAGATTTATAGAAAAAAAGACTATCCACGTGGTCTCCAAAGCATCTTCTAGGGCGTTAAGTGAGGAACAATGTTGTACTAATAAGAGGCATCATAAAGTACCTTTGGTAAGCTTTTGTAAGCCTGTCAGCGGTACAATAGTTTTGGAATACTATAGCCGAGGCAGCCCTTTTTGTTGCTTCCTTCTCACATCGACAACATTATTATCATTGCAGTGAAATTATATGTTGACTTCCGTATTGAACAAGACGCCCCCTAAGTTCGATCTGCCGCTGTGAGACATATAGGGTGGCCTTTGCACGCATCAAACTTCCATTCGTCGTGTCATTGATACCGAAAGCAAACCGATCGGAACGACCCAATTATCGTCATAAATAGCTTGTTTAATTTCCAGTAAAATGCAGCGCCTCAGTATCCCGATTTCACGTCAACAGAACTTATCCTGTACACACAAATTTTCTAGTGCACTCCATTTCATTTGTTATCACTAATGACTTACTTTTCTTTCCTTTAGCCCGCGGCCATTACGTTAACTATAAATTACCGGATATCTACGATTGCATGAATCACATAGTGTGCCCTACAAACACTTTTGATGCGTCGTAATCTGGAATGCTACGTATTCATGGCCAGTTCCTAATCTGTACTGCCATATGTTTACTTCCGTATTGGATCAAATAGGAACTCCCAGTACAGTCGTGGCCTTCGGCTCTTAAACACTTGATTATGCGTTGTACAGTCCGCGCCAAACGTTTATGCAGTGTGAGTAGTACGAAGAACCTGAATTTCTGCTAACAATTATGACGTGTTCCCTTCATATTCAATGCATGATGAGCGCACCTTGCGTCTCTAGAGTGTCGCTGTGAAGTAGCTCGACTGTCTTCGTGCGCTATACCATCATGGTAGTTTTTCATGATGCCCTCATTACTCGTCCACCATACGTGTCTCATTACATCAATCATCAGTACAAGGTCGAAATTGAGCGATTTATGCCACGTAAGTATCTTGCGTAGAACCATCTTCCCGCGCAAATGCTTGTCGTCTGTAACAATATACGCTTTCGCGACGTCTTAGCTCTTACCGCTGGGCTATCTCTCACTTCTATACTCTGTTTTCTTCGCTACCCTTTTTATCCCTTTCCCCTCACCCGTACAGCGCCGTGGAGGTGCCCTAGCACGAGAGGGAGTAACAGCGCTGTACTTATCTCTTCCTTTTCCCCTTTAATAACACTCACACGATGTCTTAGCTCCCATTGTATAGCCAAGAACAATTTGGTTGTGTAGGAACGAGCTTGACCCTTAATGTCTGTGCACGCGTCCAGGCACTGAGGAGGAGCGGGGCATCCTGAAGATGCGCGAGTGCTTCGACGAGGCCGGCGCGCGGGCCATGCTCGCGCGCGATCCGCTTCGCCATTGGCAGTACTACAGCGTGCCGTGCTTCGAGAAGCTGCTGCGGAAGTTCCCCGCGCTGCGCAAGCTGCCCGTGATGCCCGAACGAGAGCCGCACGTCTCGTACGTCGAGGACGAGTGACGCTATAAGGGCTGGAGCCCATTCGTTAAAGACAAAAAGGAAATATGCTTAGAAGTTATCTCTTGACGTACATTTCTTGGTGCGCAGATTGCCCACCGCTCAAGGTTGGTAACCGGTGTTTCTTTTGTCTACAACCGAAAAATTTGTTTCTGGGCGTCCAGCATTATTTGCAGGCATAAGTTCAAACGCGATCAAATCTAAAGCGAATCGGCTGCTTTAATGCGTTTCCAGCTTCGCCTGCATTTGTAGCAGGTAAAGCCCTAATTCAAGCTCCACAATGAACATGTGGGTCCACACTTTGCTTTAACACCGTCTAGGGAACGATTGCATGGTTGCATTCCTTGGGGTTATAAGAAACAGATGTTCTGGTCAGGTTTTCTCTTTTTTTTTTTCGAGCGCAATGTCATTGCAGATGGACTGCACGCACTCACAATCGCAGTGCCATAGTTAGCGGTGCTGAGTTGTGGCCTAGTTCTTTCTTGTTCATGTTTCAAGTTATGATGATGTGCAGCCTACGCCGCGACGCGTTCTGCAGGTTTCTTTCGCGGGTTGTGTGCAGACGCTTGTTCAATTTCACAATAACACATACGGCGGCACCATGGAAAAGTTGAGCGGTCACTTTAGTAGTATACTGTCGGAGAAGCAACAAGAATACATCTCGATCGTGGTTTGTATGTGCCCGATGTTTCTAAAGACATCTGTTGTTTGTCAAAGACTAAAGCTACTCATTTCTACTGTTCGGCTATTTATGGCGCACCGTCGTTCTGCTTTACAGACATCACGCCGCTCGTAATTGACCCAATGACGCTTCATGCAATCCGCATCTAGATTGACTACCCGAGCTTTGTGCAAAGCTACGGCCTGCTAGGTTTTCGCGTTTACTCGCAACAATCGTTGTAAATTTTGGAAATGGGTGTTTTGGAATGTTAGTAATTCTTACCGCCTATTAAACGCATATTTTATGATTTATATCGTATTGAGTAGTCCCCTGACAGTTTCATAACTATGGGACCACCGATTGTAATAATGTCGCTAATGATGTTGCCTTATACGAAAACTGAACCTAAATGAACTTGCGAGAGTTTTTTCAAACTGCTGCAGTTTTCATCTGGATATGGTTGCTTCTCCTGTAGCAAGTGTTTCAATTAACAATGCTGCTCGAATAAAAAAATGGCATGTGGATGCCGGAGACAACCGCACAGCATACCATGGAGTAAACTGTCAACAGCCGACATTGTAGAATAGCTGCGCAGAAACTAGGTAAAAAGAAAGCTTTATTTTGACAGTTCGGCAATAGTAATTATAGCACTGAGAAAAAATTGTGCAAAGAACCACAAGCTCATTGACGTGTTTCAAATGTCCGGCGTAGAAAAGCTGTTCCACCATGTGCAGGTATGTCTTCTTATGAAAATATTCATGATGGAAGATGCCCCGTGAAATGAACAGTGGTGTTGCGTGTCCTTGGGAGAGCAGACTAAGCAGGTGAAAGCATGTTATCTTCAGGCTATAATTAAAGGGACACTAAAGGCAAATATTAAATCAAGCTAAAGCGATAGATTAATGCTCAAGAACGTTGCAGGCGTCAATTTTATGAACGAAGCTTTAATAACCGAGAAGTTCAGGTAAGCGCAGGACAAAATTTGATACTGCCCGGGGCACTTAAAGTACTGGCCCGATGACTTAGGCACACATACTTTCGCTAGTACACAAATACTCCTGATAAAGAATTTCGGTGCGTAACAAGACGGAAGAAAATGCTAGTTGTACAGTTCTATATGTATCTACAAAAAAAAAAACATTGACGTTACCGCTGATAACGACGCGGGCGGTCAACAAGTTTCCTTTTTGCTCGACTCTGCGCCGCCCACGCTTTCAGTTTCAGTAATTTTGTTATCGCATACTGCTAGCGTTGGTTTTGCTGGCTCGCGAAACCCGCACAAACTGCATGTAGCAGAGAATTCTAGCCCATGGCTACGTTTACATGAACCCTATGCGAGCGGATAGAGTTAAAAATCGGGTTGAATGAGCCCGACCTGACCGTATTTACATGAACTAACTTCTGACGAGTCTGGACAACGCCGGCACGCAGCGACGAGCCGAGACATCAACGCGTTCGTACTGGTTCCTCTTCTCGTATCCGTCTGCAACAGCTCTATTTCATGGGCCTTGTTACGACGAGGTCGCACTGCATAGTACTTGTCTTTTCCTTGTCATGGTACCATTACCGCTGCCGGCGCATAAATCGCGATGCTTCAGAGGTTCCGTGCAAATCTCAGCGTTAGCTCGTCCGACCCGTTCGTGTTTACATGCACGCTGAAATCTGGTCGGGCTGATTCATCCAAGCTCAACGCTCGTTCAGCCCGACCGGCCAGCATTTACATAAACTTTACACGCCTGTTTCAGCCCGACAAACTGACTAGACCCACTTCTGTCCGGTTCACGTGTCGGGTTCAGTCGGTTTCACCCTTGCATGTGATGTCGTGTCGTGGGATGTTGGAACCGTGGCCCGAACGCGTCGCGCCGCTTGACCGAGAACAGCCGCAGCGGCCAATTCAACTGTCATTCTTGCCTCGGTTTCTCCATAGTGGCGCGTTCGCCGTTTACGCAAAAAGTCTGTCGGGCGCCGTTTTACTCACTGACGTCATCGCTCGGGGGCGTGAGATTTGAATCAACATGTGGGTTAACAGTGGGAGTGGCGCAGCCATCGAACTTAAACTACAGGTAGCGGCGAATATGGTGGAAGAGTATGCGGCCAGCAGAGGCTTGGCGTGCTCGCCACAGAAATCGGAGCTGTTAGTCATTGAGCCAAAACATCAAAGGAGACACGCTGGAAGCAGCAGACCCATCACTGTTTTCGTAAACGGAAATGAGGTTCCCAAGGTGGAGGAAATAAGAATTCTGGGCATGTATATCCAGAGAAATGGATGCAACCTCACGACAATAAAAAAACTAGAAGGATACGTGGCGCAGGTCACGGGGATCTTTGGGAGAATTCCACTCAAAGGCAGGGGCCTCAAAGAGAACAGCCTCCTCAGACTCATGCAAGCGTTCATTACCAGCCGTACAGCGTATGCCACACCGTATCGTGTGTTTAGACGAGAAGAAAAGGATAAAATAGATGCAATCATTAGGAAGAGCGTTAAGAGAGCCCTAGGGCTCCCAGACTCGACCTCGACAGACCTACTCCTCAAAAGGGGGGTTCACAACACGCTAGTTGAACTCACTGAGGCAGTACGAGTGTCTCAGTTGGAAAGATTAGGCCAGTCTAAAACAGGGAGAAAAATCATGGAATGGGTAGGAATTCAATGTGACAGGGGTGCCCCGACTGACAAGAAAGACATTCCGTTGGACGTGCGTAAGCGCTTCCGAATCGCCCCCCTACCTAAAAATATGCATCCTATCTACAACAAAGAGAGGAGAGCGCACAGGGCCAAGGCTCTAGTAAATAAACTTAGACACACCGGCGCATAATGTAGCGTACGTGGACGCCGCTTGCGGCAGAGACGGGGCTGCGGTATCGACGGTGGTTGATGGCGACGGGTGCGTTAAGATAGCGTGCTCCACGTGCACGAGGGACGCCTGTACAGCCGAGGAGGTTGCAGTAGCGCTCGCTTGTGCGGGTACAAAAGCGGGAGTAATATCATGCGATAACAAATTAGCTATCCGAAATTTTAACAAAGGGAGAATCTCGGAAGAAGCCCTCTACATTCTACTCAAAAACCCTCCCAGGAGGGACATAACCTTTATTTGGGTACCGGCTCATGAAGAAGTCCCAGGCAACGAAGCCGCTCACGAGCTCGCCCGAGCACTCTACCACCGGGCAACTCTAGAGCAGCCAGTTCCAGGGATAAAAGATAGCATGATTACGTACAGGGAAATTGTCGCTCACTACAAAGCCGAAAGAAGAATCTTTCCGCCTCCGCATCGGTCTCTCGCTCTGGAGGACGCTCGCATTTGGCGACGCCTCCAGGGAAACAATTACACATCGCCACATTGGATCTACTTAACACAGACGAGGCACTATAACGACGCTCTCTGCAAAATTTGTAAGCAAAAAGGTACGCTAGACCATATAATATGGGAATGTGCTGGCTCCTGAGGGGCCAAGGAAAACATTGACAGTAGAGAAGCCTGGGAGGCCTTGCTCCAGAGCGAGGCTGAAGACGACCAGCGTCGAGCAATCCGCCTGGCCGTTGAGGCCGTGAAGGCCCACCGTTTTGAACGCGCGGGGACTGCTTCGTCCTCCCCCCCCTACGTACGTGTAGGTTAAGAGGCGGGCACCCCAGCTCAGTGGAACAATAAAGTTTTCAATCAATCAATCAATCAATCAATCAATCAATCAATCAATCAATCAATCAATCAATCAATCAATCAATCAATCAATCAATCAATCAATCAATTGAACTGCGCTAAAGGTATGCAGACCCTTCAGATACGATTTTCTCTAAACTAAGTCCTTTCTTGGCATGAAACAAGTGTGTGCGAGGTTTCTGGGATAGTATGTAAACAGTACACGTTGACTTAATATTCCCCTTTAGAGTGCCGTTATTGACGGTGAAATATATTTTTTCGCAATATGTATGTACGTACCTAAATGTAGTGGCGCACGGGGAAACGTGATTAGTGAGTAGAATGCATGATTACGAATCCACTTGTGTGTTAATCCAAATATTCAGACGTAAGAAGGGCGAAAAGCTTTTGTTTTGTGGAGAATATCGTCGTTGTCACTTTGCTATTGCAGGAAGAATAAAAAAGAAGGTGAGAAAAACAGAGACAACGAATTGCATGTAAAGAATGCAAACGAAAACTAGGATGAGCAAATATACTTGATACTTGATAAAGATACTTGATCATGATACGATACAAGATGGTCGGTTAACAAGTGTTTGAGATACATATACAAAATACTACAGCAATTATTGTATCCGATACGATACGTTCCATTTGTATCCTAAAATAGATCGATACATTCGCAAATTTCTTATTATATATCTATATAATGTAGATCATAAATTCAATACTAAATGTAACGCGGTTAGCACATGGTTTTCTTGGGCCCACGTTTACCTTTATAATACTTAATTTCTTAGGATGGTTCGCCTAATTTTGGCACTTTTAGTGTTAAAGAAATAGCATTTCTTTGTTTGGAGGGCACTGACAATAAAAATCGAGCAGATCAAACTTTCCTAGCGCATAAAAAAGTGCTAGTCCGTCCTTAATCTGCAGCTTTCATAGCTCATTCATATTTCTGAAAATTCTTATCACGTAACCAAGTCCAAAAAATTGCTTTTGGTGCTTGCGAGCAGCAATCACGTAGACAAAATAGCTGCTTTACAGGTATGCACAAGTCTCCTTGAAGCAGCGCCACCCGCGCTTTCGTTCACAAAGGCCAAACTTGATAATGATAAAGATACTTGATCATGATACGATACACAAGATACTGGGTCAACAAGTATCTGAGATACAGATACAAGATCCTTGAGATCCTTCAAGTCGCTGTTGTGTGAAAGCCACTAGAGGCAAGGCAACGTCGTTATTGCATTCTTCAGGCTTCGTAACAATGCACCACGCGAGAGAAACTTCGATAACGACACTATAGCTGCATCAGAAGTTGCGCTAAACATGCCGCACGCATTGGCGTACCCAGCTCAGCACGGTGGCTACGAGCAAGTGTCATGGCACCGATGCAGTTGAAAACAAAATATAGAAAACAAAAGGTCGGCTGCGCGCAGGAATTAGCTGGCTCATTTTTGTCAAGACGGTGCAACCACCCCCACGTGACTCTGTTCCACCAATAGGGACGCGCAGACCTTATCGCTGCTCTCGCTGGAGAGCTCTGGCGAAAAGTTCAAAGAATGTCGCTCCCTTTAGATTTATTCAGGTGGCTTAGTGGAAACAGTACCAGCTTGAGGAGCGAGGTTCAGCCAACGTTTATAGTTTCGCGCAGTGATGTTGCGATAGCAGTATCTTGTACCTTAAGACACACGATACATTCTTTCATGTATCGGTAATACAGATACTCATACACGTCTTGCCAGACGTATCATGATACAGATGCAAGATATCCAAAGAGTATCTAAAATAGTATCTTCGGTACTGCCCAGCGCTGGTACAGGGTAGGCGGCTAGAGCACACTAGTTCAGGCCGACCCCTTGGCCTTTTTGTCAATAAAGCTTCTCTGTCTCTTAACCAAATTCAGTTTTATGCTTTCTCTTAATGTACTTCTTAATGTGTTCTGCTGCGTTTGGAACGCTGACCACTGTGTTATGCATTTGAATTTATTGCAGTCATGATCGGTTTCTTTGTATAAATGTTCTAGTTGTTTTCGTAATACCACCCGATCCTAGCTCTGTACCTCACAGTGGCTTGCTGCCATCTTTGGCGAAAATCATCATCATAATTTTACCGCGACCTCTATTCCTATTATTTTACCGCCCGAGTGGCCCGAGTGACCATTTATATATCTCCTGTGCATCTTAACGTGTGCACGCAGTACTCTGTTTCTCCCTCTTTTCTTCTTTCCATTCCCCATTTCGCTAACCTCCACTCTAGGGTAGCAAACCGGACACTCGTCTTGTTCATTTCCCTAGCTTTCCTCTGCTTACATCGTGCACTCTTCCTCTCCCAACCCCATCTTGGCTAATTCCTCGTTGGGGGTATGTGCCAATGTCTGCCATCGTAACAACAATCACAATAATCATCACCATCAGCTCCAAAGCATAGGAAGGGGAAGAAGAATAGCATGCTGTCCGCTGTGCCCAATGTAGCCGCATGGACTACAGGGGCGTGTCCGCCTGTCCCTGACCGCCATTGGTCCACAGGCAGCCTGTCGTTGACCAACGGAAGCGCCTACAAACCGATTCATCTTGCATAGTCCAGGCCTCCCTGATGAGAGAACTGCAAACATGGCAGAAGTGCGCAGCACTTGTGAGGTCACGTCGGGGGCTGGAGAATCCATCATAGGAGTAAAGGACGCACTGCCCGGAAAGGCGCTGGGCGGCGATGGTTCGGCCACGTGTGTGGACGAGCCACCAACTTACGAGACGCAGCGACTGGAAGGGACTTCAACGGAGGTCGTGAGCGGCTGCACGTCTTCAGGCTTCACTACGCAGACCGATGCATCTGGTGCGTGCATTTACGTACTTTTGGTGAGATATGAAATTCTGCTAAGCATGATAATATGTGTTCTTGGCTGAGCTGGTTCATGATACGGAATAAATAATGGAGCTCAAGAACAGCAAGAAGGCACGGGCAACACAGGGAACAGTTCAAGGGCTCCGTATGTAGCGCTCCCCGTCTGTTTGTTGCGCCCTCGTAACTTCATTTGCAAACGCTTGCCTGTCGTATATTCAGTGCGAGGACCAACTTACGCTCCGCCTGCAGGAACTTCCGAATCTAGGCCCCTATTCACTTACACTCACTCTCACACACACACACGCACAGACATGCACACTCACGCACGCACACACGCATACACAGACACACGCACAAACACACACCCACAAGAAAGCTCTTAGGCTAGAATTGTTGTTAAGAGAAAATTGCAGTCAATCTTGATGCTGGGAATATTAGCGAAGGCGGCCAGCTTGGTTTTGTTGCTACAACACGCGCCGTGGCGTGATCTCGGAGGAGGCCGTTCGTAGTTTTGACACAGTCAACAGTCCTCACTTCTTGCCTTTCTAAAGGAGAAGCACCTTGTGGATAGGTTTAGACTAACAGCATTATCAAACTCATTTAGTCTGTGCTGGGCCATATGTAATGCAGCACGCATCGGTTCTCGTCTAAGCTATGCAGCGACAGCCTCTCGCAATGTTTGGAAGGCCGGGGGACCAGCAGCCCAGTCCAGTCCTGATAGGTCCCCTTGAGCTGAGTGGTTCAGGCGTCCTCCTCCAACCAGGCCATTGTGGTTCGCGGGAGCGGGTACTCGAACATGTTGATACGACATCGCTCAGCGTCATTGGCTTCGCCTATTTGTCTCGTGTTTCCGGTGCTGTACAAATAAAGCACTCGTATGGTGGCCACGACAGGAAGTGTCCCTTCTTTTCGCTATGACAGTCGTTGAGGGGCTAAAGCGAACTTTCAAAGATTGTTGTCACTTATTAAAGGTCCCTTCTCTGGGCTCGTTGGCGAACCAGCGGTTGTTCTATCGGCTTCGTTACACTCGCGACCAAGGAAGTTATATACAAAATATTCTACATTTTAGCATGTAACATCTTTGCTCCGGACGGGCGCTCTCTCCACCTCGCCTCGTACTTCACCATAAAACATATGTACGCTACGTCAGTACCAAATGCCACGCTCGCGCTTATTTTTTATTTCATAAAGCAGAAAAAAAAAGCACACTCCATCAGCTTGCACTTATGACTCGGCTAATTTCGTTTCCACGCTGTCGCCCCACCCGCGGTGCAAGACAGACTTACGTGAGCTGAATTCACTTGATTGCCCACGACTGGCAAGCGAGACGGCGAGGAAGAGTGAGTGTGCGACTTAATGACAAAGGTGGGCTAGCAGACGAATCGGAGATTATGTCCCTCGCATACGGACCAATCGACGCCTTGTACCCTGGTGACGTCACGCGCATGACGCTGTTGGTGCTACCACGATTGAATAGAGGAATGGAAAAGGCCAGGAAAGAGCCCGTGGTTTCTTCTCTTTTCTTCTTCTTTTATTTAAACTGAGGGGTAATTTAGGAGTCTTTTAAGGCCGCAGTAGGCGCAAAGCATGTGTTTGGAACCCCACAGAAGTGCTGGTGACTTCGTGCACGAATTCGAGCTCAGTTACGTCTCTTCCGAACTATTTCCCAACCAGAATTGCCATCAGAGGGCAGGAGAGGCAGCGGCGTGCCCAAATCGAGCAGCCGCTCCGTGCCAAAGAAGAGCTGCCGCAGCGGGATGTTCTTCGTCGGCGGCGATGCCGGCATGCCGTCCGCTTCGCCGACCAAGTCCCTCGAACGCCGCCCGGCCGTGTTCCGGAGCCGAGCGGCCGAGTCGCTGGGCGACTCGAGCGAGCGCCTGCGTGGTGGCCGAGACGGACCGGTGGCGCACGACGCCCGCACTGGATGCGCCACGAACCTGAAGCTTCTGGCAGAGAACCTCGTCAACGAGACCGCGTACGTCCTTCGACATCTCACGTCCCATCCGTTTATGTCCCAAAACTTGTGGCCCGGTTCAGGGGCCCTTCTCTTTAAACAGGTTTGACGCCTAAAAGTGGACAAACGCTTACGTTGTTCATGCATTAATTCTTTTATGCCGATATGTCTGCGCATCCAACTAAATCTTCTAATTACTGCGAATTAAAGTTCCAGTTTCAGTAATTGCGTGGATGCCACCCACTGCGGGGCTCTGTGCACGCGATGTCTCTCGACGGCTTCCGTCACATTACCAATGCCGAGACGCTGTGGGCCTCGTGTTGCAGGTAGAATTTCAAGTACGGGCCCGTGTATGGAAAGTACAAAATGCAAGGCTCGACCTCTACCACGTCTGCACCCTTTGCAACGACACGATAAATAGCAATCATCAACGCAGACGTTGGTAATTAAACGTCCTTCAGGATCACACTTATCTGTACGAACACCATTTGTGGCGTATAAAACCAGCGTAAATGCTTCCTCTCCAAACACATCCATGCTAAAATTAAAGCTATTCTTGGTGCTACGTCTGGTGCAACCCCCCGCTACGTCTGCTTGGCGTGACACCGACGCAAAACTTGGCGAATAAGGCAAATAAGCCATAGGCCCGCAAGCTACATCCTAGGGAATGTAATGCGGATAACATTATGAGGATGCCTCCACTCGCTACTCTTACCAAACTGCGTCAGGGTCGGCCCGCGTGACAAGCGCATTAAAATTTCGCCCACATCGGCCACAATTTCGGCCGCATTTCTCCCCCATAGAAATTCGTCCCCCGCAGCCGGGATTCGATCCCGCGACCTCGTGCTTAGCAGCGCAACGCCATAGCCACCGAGCAACCTCGGTGGATATGTAAAGGCGAGTTTACCGTTCGTAGAAACCGCTCGTTTAGATGCCTTGTTCGTGTCTCTGACCGGCGGACCGATGCGTAATGTTTTCACTGCAAACGTTCATAGAAAATGTGCTCTTTGGTGTCTGCAGCGGGCACGTTACTGTAAATCATGCGAAACATTCCCCGATAAACTACATGTTCAGTTGTGAACGCTTCCCATCCCCAAAGAAACATTTAGCGAATCCATGACCCGGCATATAGTTAAAAGAGAGATGCAAAACCACTTTTCTCTTGAAGCACTTTCTGGCTTTCGCAGGCTGGAAGGCTCTGAAGAAGTATGTACGCCGGCCATCTGTACTTTCGAATGAAAGCATCCTCCGTCTTCTTGGTCGCGGCTTCTAGAATAAGAATGGACGAAAAAAAAAAAGACAGAAGAAAAAAGACCGGAGAGTAGGCACTTAAGTCATACTAAACACGACATGCTTCACTGACAGTGCAAATATCCGCTGTATTTCTCAAAGTATGACTACGCGGGTGGACTTGTTATTCGTAGTTCCAATACAGCTGCGGGAGCATAAGCTAAACCTTGCGTCTAACGATTGCAATCTTCCGAATTATGACGCTTCTTTTTTTCCGCTCTTCGTTACTTCAAAGGCAGCACGGAGGAGCTTCACCTCGGTCGTGTTCGATAGCTGCGAGCGAAGGGCCAAGTCGCGAGGACCTCGAAATGCAGTCACCACCTCCCGAGGAACCGGTGGACGCAGCGAGCGTGACCCGAGTGGCGTCACAAGTCTCCGAGGAGGCGCCAGCATATTTTACCGAAGCGCCTTCCACGGGCGCTTTCGCTCCGTGCCCAACCGATTCGGCGTCAGCGTACGAGATCGACGCGGCAGCCAACGAACCAGCCCTGGAGACGGTTGTGGTGCAATCTGCTCCTCGCGCTCCAAGCAAGTCTACCGTACAGGTAAACTAGCTCTTGTTGGGGGAAGCATACGTCCGAAGATTTGAAACCAAGTTGGTGCTAAATGAACCACTTAGCCGTTAAATAAGCCCTCTAAGACTCGAACGACCTTGCAGGACAAGTAAGCTTTCATCACAGGACAAGTAATTTTCATCATCTGGGGTTCTTTAACGTGCACCTAAATCTAAGTACACGGGTGTTTTCGCATTTCGCCTCCATCGAAATGCGGCCGCTGTGGCCGGGATTCGATCCCGCGACCTCGTACTCAGCAGCCCAGCACCATAGCCACAGAGCAACCACGGCGGGTGCCTTAATCACTGATTAACATTCGAAATCAATAAAAAGCTAACTGATTGCTTTCCTAAACACATTGAACTTAAGGGTGTGGAGACAATCAGCACGCCAGGTATGGTCACAGAGTAGATACCTTAGTGTTAGAAGCAATTTCGAGATATTAACTGTCAAATCTGCAACGAAATAGCAGTTATTTCCCGTAGCTTTGCGTATTTTTGCTTCGATATGCTCAAGGAATGCTTTCTTCGAAAGAAATTAAGTGGAACGAAATATTTCGGCTCAGCTTTGAGGACGGATATATTGAAGTTGATGATACAATGAAAGCGTGAGATTGCATATAAAGTGGAAAGGTGGGGGAGGGGTACAATAAATCATATTTTCAGTCATTTCGCAGAAAACGGGTTATAACTACTGAAAAAGCAAATGAAGGCTAATGCTGAATTTTTTTCTTAGTTTGTTCTTGTGTTCTCTTCTTATTTTTGTACTGATGCCTCACTGCTGTTTATAAACATAAGATCTGGACGTCTTCTGGTTTTGCACACTGAAGGAGCCTCCTAAATCTAGCGGGCAATGAAGAGAAGGGCGAGTAGTAAGAGCGTTGAAACAGAAGCCCACAGATTTTCAAATCTTTCTCCCTGTATATTATCGCAATTTCACAATTTCAGTTTGTCGTAAGTTATACAGATAATTCTAAGTATTAGTCTTGGCAAATCAGTTCTGCGGAGGCGTGCAAGGGGGAGCGAAGCTTAAGAAAGGAAAAAATTGTCATCCACCCGATTGCATCACGCTGCTACAGAAAGGAAACCCATACAAGTGTTTCTCCAGAGAAAAATTTCGCAGCTGAAGAAAAATTTGTCCTGGTCCGGGAAATTAGCTATGTAGCTTTCTTTGCAGCTTGCTGCTACATTCGGGTGGATGTCAATATTCCCTTTCAAGTATTAGTCTTAAAGAGATTGACAACTGACCAGAATGTGTTGTGATAAGTTGATAGAAATGCAATGACCATGATGTATAGTCACAAAATCCAGCGCGCTGTTCGCGGTTTAAGTAGGAATTATAATTTTAAATGGGCAAAGAAAGTCTCAAAAATTTGTAAGCGGAAAGGCCTGGCGGTGAAATCTTGGTACTTCGGATGTAGTCTATGAGATTACTGCACCTAAGTGGGATGTTATTAGGTGCAACCGAATTATTGCTTAAAATTCCAGTTCCTATATTATTGGACTTCCACTTTATTCTACGCTTCGGAGATCAAAAGCGCATGCATGACATCGGCAACACGCTGAACTGCATATCACGTGTAAAAGCGTCATTTCGTTTCGATCCGATTTGTTTCGTCTTGACTGGTTAAATGCCAAAGCAGTTGAACAGGAAACTACGAAAACACGTAGCCATTATTGCAGAAATACTTTAACGTCTCGGAAAACATGAAACACACGGACACTGAATTAATAAACAAAATAATGCTTTCTCACAATCACGGCCTCGCTTGTTGTCTTCCTCCCACTAGCGCCCGCGTATAATCGCTATCGCGCTCACCTATAACCGTTTTAAGCATGCTTCTAGTGAACGACTACATCTTCATCGCATGTGAAAAAATTCAGATAAAGAAAGTTGCGTGGTGTTTTCCGCGTTACCACTTCACGATTAGACACTCTGACCGATAACCCTTCCATTGGATTAAAAAAGATAGGTTCCACGAAAATTGGTTGTCAGTCTCTTTAAGGCATTAAGTATTTTATGTAAACTGAAAACTAAAAAAGGGCCCTTCCGTACATTGAAACAACTTAAGACACTCTTTTTGTTCCGGCATAATAGAGAGATGAGGCATGTGACCGGAAGTTTCGGAGTCGCGGGATCGCTGCTGTGGATGCGTGCTGTTTTGGCGCGTGAAAAAGTTTTTAATATATATTGTTTTTAATGTTGATTCCTGTATTCCTTTACAATACGTTGCAGTGCTTCTTTACCAATAAACAAACAAGTAAAAAAAAACAAGCAGACGTTTTCGAAATCCATGATTTCACGGCGAGATGGTCAGGGAATTTTGACTGGTAAGTAAGTCCTCCTAAACATCGCAAGGTTGAGGAAAGCTTCTTCAAAAGAAAAAAAGTATATTGTGATGCGCCCGACTTCATCATGAAGCAAGGAGCTACAATCGAAACAAATACAGTTTTCTCAGAGAGAAAGCTTCGCAGTTGAAGAAAAATTCGTGCTGGTCGGAGGATCGAACCTGCGACCAAAGCATTTTTGGCGTTTGTTCCAGTACAATGGAAGCCCGTACAGTTTTCCTTTGTAGCTTCGTGCTAGTCGGGTAGGTGACAATTTCTCCGTTTCATGAGGAAAGTTTGCAAGCTGCGTTGACTCCCGTCTTTCCTTCCTACGTCTTTTTCTGGCGCACCCAACGTCCTTTCAAAGTAACATTAGGTCTTTCGTTCTTGTCAAAGACGTAAATGTAGTATTATCCCTAATGCTTCCTATAATTTTCATCTTAATTAAAGAGCGAAGAAAACTACAAGCAAAATTTATTGTAGTGTTAAAAAGTTAAACACATGTCGGAGTCCGACCGCCTCCTTCAAGGCATAGCACTGCTTTAATGCATGTTTTCTTCTTATCGCTTCGGCAGGCGCGTGGACACTTTTCGCAGTCCTTGAGTTTAAACGATGGGAAGTGTTCCCCACGAAAGACTGATGTTACCCGACGTCGTTTGGTTGTTCCCGGATTCCAGAAGGAGCCCCCACCGGTTATTGTTTTATCTCTTCAAGACGACGGCACTGTCGGGGTTAATCTAGTGGTCAAAAGCTCCGAGTGTTATGCAACCGCACTGCGTTCCCTCTTTAGGTGGCGAAGAGGCCATTCTTGTGTTGACGAATTCTTTCTGGGAAGTTTTTAGTTTGCCCAATATACGGACGCGGGACATTTGGTGCAGTTAATCTTGCACACAATACCCTGCGCCTTTTCGATATGACGGCGGTTTTTTGGACGAGGCAGGAGGCTTCCGACCATGGAGAGAGGCTTGTGATCAACGTTAATTCCTGCCCCCTGGCAGCACACATCGCTGGTTAATAAAGAACTTTAAGTCAGGGGTCGCAAGCCACACCCAAGCGTTGAGGGACGCAAACCATTGGGTGTACAAAATAACTAAAAATGAGTACAAAAAAACGTGAAGGGTCCGCTATGGAGCTTGCGTCGCCTAACACTTGGGTGCGTCTTGTGACCCCTGTTATAAAGCTCACTAACGTATCACTGACTCCTCGAACACGTAAAGTATCGAGACACGGCGCTGTTGCCGGAGTGGGTTGGCAGCCGCCGTCTTCCTTTCATTCTCGTTCCCTGTTTCCATACCTTACGTTCGAGGAGTCATCGAGACATTCGCCCATGTGTTGCAAGTGGTAGGGGTTAAAGTTGCTCGGAAGCCTCTCTCCGTGGCGGCAAGCCTTCTGCCTCGTCCAAAACAACCACTCTCCCATCGAAAAAGGCGCAGAGCATTGCGTAAAGAATAAACTTCAGCGCCGCATATTGTCGAGACTGCAAGCTTCACAGAAAGAATTCGTGAACACAAGAATAACCTTCGCCACTTAAACAGAGTACGGAGTGCGGTTGCAGAATACTGCGAGCTTTTCGACCACCAGATTAGCCTCGATGGCACATTCGTCTTGGGGAGATAAAACAACCACCGGCGGCAGTTCCTTTGAGAATCATCGCACATACAAAAGACGCCGGGTAATACCAATCGTTCGTCAGGCACACTTAGTGCCTTTTACTCTCAAGGACTCCGAAAAGTCTCCTCGCGCCTGTCAAAGCGTAAAAAAATAAAGGGGGGGGGCGGGGCGGGAACGCACATATAAGTATTCTGCTACGCCTCACGCCACGTCACCCCTGAATGAGCCGTTTGGGCTCCGTAACTTTGGTGTTTATTTTTTATTTAAAATAAGTTTTGGCTGGACTTCGCTCTTTTATTCAGTTGTACCGAACCAGGCACATATCTGCGGAATGTTTGTCTTTAATACACACCTTTAGTGGCCCTTTAAACCCCGAATGGCTTCGACTTGTCATTCCCAACATGCTTCTCAAAAGAAACTAGGTAAGTTCTTTGGCGAATTCTAACTACTTAGGAGTGATTAGTGATTGCCTTAGAATTTGTTATCGTAATCGGTTGGCAGTTTTCTTACAAAGAACAAAGACGTGATGGTGCGTTCTAAAGACCATCCCGGCTACTACAGGTTCTCAGAGTTGAAGTCCCAGAAGCACCCGTGCGGCCTGAGCACTTCTCCGGCTCTGAAGCGCCCTTGGCTGCATCCACACTGCCCCTCAACTCAGAAGTGCCCAGAAACAACAGACCTACACAAGTTCTACGCCACCCACGCCCACACGCCATGCCGTGAGTTCGGTTTAAGAAAACGTTCAGTCGAAGCTGGAGGGAAAGGGGGAAGAGAAAGACAGGATTAACCAGGTAACCAGGTCAAGGAGGTAAAAGGAGAAATAAATTGAATAATAATTCGTGTTCCCGTACTCGACAGAGCGCTTATTGCGCATTAGAACGCGGTTTCAACAATTCCAGTCGTCTTTAAAGAAGCGCATTAGAGAAATGCTGGCTGTCTGTATACAGATGAATCCTGAAGTTCATTGTCCCTTGCCTTTTCTTTCTGGGAGCCATTTGTCGGCCAAACGGCTTAATGAAACACAAAGATCAGGTTTTTAAGCATCAGAGAAAGGACACATGGCAGAGTAAGTTCTCGATGACGCCGTCAAATTATACATACGTTTTCTCTTGTTATTGAACTAGATTTCCCCTTCGTGGAAACCTGTTTCCTACTCTATTATTAAAACCACGTTTTGTAGTTCGTCAAGTTATTTGTAGTTCGTCAAATTAAAGGTGCATTTTCTCTTGTTATTGAACTCGATTTTCCCTTCGTGGAAACCTATTTACTACTCCATTATTGAAACCACGTTTTGTAGTTCGCCAAGGCGAAGTATTTTGCAGCTATTATTCCAGCACGCAAGGCAAGGTCTTGGAAAGCGAACGCATATGAGTGACATACTTCAGTCTAAGTTGAAATTTCCCAGACTGCCAGAATCAGTCCAGTATCACTGTATTTGCCATGTACAATTAAAACAGTGTACACAGTAAAACAGTTATCCGCTAATCAGTCAGAGATGATGCCTTAATGTAATTCATTAACGCAGCAGAGGTCATGTGGAAATATATGGTGCGTAACCTAAGTGGGCAGTAGCGTACCAGAAATTTTTTTGTCGAGTCACTATGCTTGTTATAGGCATTAGCGAAGTTTACGTGAACACACAATTGAACCAAATTTACGCAACGTCGAGCGAGACCACCTTGCAACCGACGATGTGCTGTACTTCGCACCACTTTCGAAAATTGTATAGAAATAGCTATTCTGAAATTTCATCACACCGCCTGATAAATGCCACTTACTAGATATCTTGCAGGTAATCAGAAACAAGAAAAGGTTCATTAAACGAAAAAGTTGCTTTCTGTTTCTTCCTTTACAATAATTTGCTCTACTGAGGTTACTATTTCCCGTAGAAAAGAACAGTGACCGCAAATTATCATAACCGGTAGTATTTTAACATGTAACACAGATTCACAGGCAGCCAGTAAACCTTGCTGACGTCATACAACGCCAGAACAGCAAAGTGTAGCCGTTTGTATAAGTGTGATAACATAAAGCAGTACGCAGGACAAAAGCCTAGACGAGAGGCAAGACATTAAGCCCCATTCTAGTTTTCTCCTTGCGAACGCGCCAGGACTAAGTTAACCGTTGATGGCCAGAGACATTCCTCGTATACTTCTCTTGTGCATGCAGAGCCATTGCGACTCCACTGTGTACCCGATGGTGCTGCGCTAAGATCAGCATGATATCCATGGCGATTATGTCCCTCTTTGCTGCCTTCATGATTTACGCATTCAGGGAAGGTGAGTTTGTTATTATGTAGACGTTCACCTTAGCGCACTTTCTTACCTGAAGCGTCGACAGCAAGGAGTATATTTTGACAGCATTTTCGTAGCCAGGTTCGCGCGTGTATTTTCCCGCGTGGGATGCTGTGTACGATGAAGTCACTGCAATATACATTTTTATTCGCGTACTTTCAGCTCCAGGAGTTGTCTGGACCGTAACGCGAGAGCGAATATTACGAGGGGTGAAAAATGCTGCAGTAAGAAATGGTAAATGGCATATGCGATTAATGTAGCTCTGGTTAGAATGAACTCTCTTGCGTTCTAGCAAAGAGGCCGAAGACTTGTGCAATGTTCTTTCAATATATATGCGTTTAAGAAATTTTTAATTCCGGTATTCTCAAGCAAGCACCGACCCGAAGCTCTCTCGTCTCTATGATGATGATGATGATGATGATGATGATTTATTGTTATCCCATTTGAAACATGGTAGTGACAAGTAATCACATAGCCTGCTTGAGCTAATCAGGTATGCTATACATGCTTCACAGTCAAGTATTTTGTCTACATCTCCTTCATCTTTTTTTTTCTTTTCCTTAAAACTCCTACGCCTACCTAATTGTGTCGTTACATATGCCTGTGACGGATCCGATCCAGCGTCGTCTGTCCAGTGCGCTTCGAGAATGCTCCTGGGGGTTCTCACGACCAGAAGTCGATCTAGAAACGCATCTTCTATCCGGTGCATTTGTGTAGAAGCCGTGCGCACCTGGCTAGAGAAGTCTCGCTCAAGAAACGCCGTGAAGTGCCGTAATTGAAGCGAATGACCACTTCAGTCAAGGGGCGGCACACAGGCTCGAGCTGGCTGCCCAAGGACCAAACGTTCCGGAGCAAATATTCGCAACAAGATCAGGCATGTGTCTGCTGGAGGCAAAATCTGGAGGCAAACTTGGCACATCTTAATCGAATGCAAATTTGTTCATTCAGCGAGACCCCTAGATAACGTCCACTTCCCAGCAGGGCTGGGATTCAAAGCGTTTGGGGCCATTAACCAGTCAGCAGTCTATATAAGCTAGAGGCATTCAGAGTTGCGGTGGCAGACAGACATACAGACAGACAGAAAACATTATGTCCTGAGGTACGCTACTGCTCAAGGCGGCAGAACAGCGGGCCGCTCCAGAGTCGGAACGGGTAGGCCAAGCCTCACCGCCCTTTTGCGGGCCCTCTGGACTGCCCTGAGTTGATACAGAAGGTCTTAGCTGCTGAGCATGGATCTAGTAAAGTTTTTCTTCCTTCGCCGGGTTCCTCTTTCTTGGTGTTTTCGTTCGTTCTCGGCTTTTCCTAAGCCGCTGCACTGTTCTCTGCTTCGGTATTCAGGGACTAAAGATGCTGGATGTCAATAATTTGAACTGAATTTATTTACAGACAGAATTAGCGGTTACAGTGAGTATATATTAAACAAGGAGAGCGAGTTCGCATTAACAAATGCGGCTGTGCAAAGGCCTCGGGGCAGTCCGTCGCTTCTATCGGGCGCCTGACGAGACCAGTCCGTCGTCTCTCAAGTCTGAGACCACACTATTCTCAGACGCGCGCATTCTCACCCCCAGCCGGCAACCATCTCGCTCCGGGCTGTGTAATTCGCACTGGTGCTGGCAGCCGCTCGAGCCACCCGAGCCGCCCGCGCCGCCTCGGCCCGGCCCAAACGCTCCCCAAAGACTCCCTTCTCCAGATGCGACTACAGCGGCCCGCTGCACAATTTATCACGCTCGCGAGAACTAGTGCGTGAGAAGCCCTGCCGCTCCCTTTTTCACCGAATAGCGTCCAACCACCGCCTTCCCAAAGCAGGCGTTCGCTGGAAGCGCACCAGGTGCAAGCCAACATTACAACATTGCAATGCAGCAGATACACAAACACAGAGTATACCTCGGAGAACTGGAGCAAGCACGCACTTCAACCAACCAAAAAGAATGCACACATGAGTTTAACCAAGGCGAACATTAACAGCGACCTGACAGAGCTCCATTCCTCTTCGGTCGTGCGCTGAGGACCCTGTAATGAGGGGCACTGCCGGAGCATGTGATCTAACATGCAAGCGGCGCCACACTCTGGGCATGTTTCATTTCATTTATGTACTCTCAAGGCCGTACAGACATTACAGAGAGGAGCGGCAATAGAAAGAAAATAGGGCTAATGAAGCAGCACGTGATCCCAGATAGCCGACTTGAACACATCATGATCTGTGAGAGTGACGATGGAGTCGGGAAGGCGATTCCAGTTTTGACTTGTTTTCGGAATGAAGGCTTCGAGGTATACATTGCTTTTACACTGAGGCACCTCAACCTTCATTCGATGTTCAATACGGAATGACAAATGGCTCGGAGGCGAATAAAGTGTCATTTTTAGGTCATTATTACTGCAGTACATTTTATGAAACAGGCATAAGCGGGAAATTCGACGTCTAGAAGAAAGCAGAGGTAGGTCAAGCTTTTGCTTCATGCGAGAAACGCTGGCTAAGCGATAGTAGTTAGAGAGGATAAACATAGCTGAGCAGTTTTGAACCGATTCTAAGGACTGCGTTAACGAGCTAGTGTACGGGTCCCATATCGGTATCAAGGTCTTCAATGAACTGGCTGTGGTAATAAAGGCTAGGGTGTGACCTGGTACGAAGCATGCAGAGGGTAGATCCCTGTGCTCTAGAGAGCTTCTCATCAGGCAAGAAAAAAAAAAAAAGCAGGGATGACGTTGAGAGGACCGGATCCATTACAGATATAGGTAATTGTACAAGGTAGATACAAAGGTTCTAAGAAAGGGAGAGAAAAAAAAATAATGCTATGTAGAGAGAGAATGCTAGATTGATAAGCTTCAATAGTTACCTATTAGTTCAAGCAGCCTAGCTGACTACTAGTAACCGCCCCCTTTCGAAGGACATGCCAACTAATTATCATCATAATCGTTAAGTCGGGGTGAGCTTCGAGTGTAGCAAAGTTCGAGAATACGGGAATAAATCTAGCCTTGTTATCTTCTAAAAACAGCAAACGCATGCTCCAAACAGTGGAAGAATGACTATATTATTGCAGAGTGACATTAAATCATAATGGAGCAGTGTTTTGAAAGTGAAGAACTTGAATATACTTACACTTGTGGTGCGAATCAAAGGTCTTTATTCTGATAGTTTCCTAGAAAAGTTATTAGAGGGCATTATTGTCTACGACAGGTACTAGTGCGGTGATTGATCAAGCATGGGTGGGAATGACTGGCGTGCATGGATATTCCCAAAACTTTGTCCTTGTGACTTCAAACGGCTAATTGACTTTACGCATTGATTATTTCAAACAAATGTGTTGCGTTATGAATGAAACAATTGCCAATTATTATTCATGTGTGTGACTTATTGCCTTGCTCTGTCCAGCAACCTGCGATTTCTTGCAAATTTAGAAAGCTAAAGCGTGAAAACAGCGCCACGAGAACGTCTGAAGCCACAAGCACGAATATTAGACGAATCCCTGTACGGTGTACCACCCACTATTCCAATTGCAGCTCAACGATCTGAGCGCCACTATCTCTCTAGTATTTCTGAAAGGAAATTCTACTTTCCTTCACGTGGAAAGCAGCGGAAAAGAAATAAAGGAAGCAATAAAGCAAGACAGGAAAAAGAGAATTTTCTCTTGTGTGTTTTTGTTTCTCGCTCCTCTTCTCAAGAATAGAATTCCAACTAGCATCCTCCTGATGTAAGACCCCCGTTTATCCATGCATCGAGAGCGGTGTCATTGCAGTATCCTAAAGCTTCCAGTTGCACACTTTGGATCTAATTACCCATACTTTTTTCTGCTGCATGCATTAAGTGTGCGTACGTCCGCTTGTCTGCGT
This sequence comes from Dermacentor albipictus, assembly GCF_038994185.2. Lineage (NCBI taxonomy): Eukaryota > Metazoa > Arthropoda > Arachnida > Ixodida > Ixodidae > Dermacentor > Dermacentor albipictus. The sequence continues at coordinate 39,988,678 of NC_091823.1, forward strand.
GCATGTCTGCGCGCATGGATTTGCCGGCGCCAGTGTGCGATGTGCTATAATGTTAGGAACAGATACCATGCCCGGCACCTATCTGCCCACACGTATCTTTTTCTTCTTACGAAACCCCCTAGTGAAACCAACATTGGCTGTAGAGCACAAGTGTTCGCAAGTGAAACTTTCTTGTTTGCGAAATGTTTCGTTGTTCAACCGGTAAATTTACAGCAACATTTCCTAAGTAGAGGTCGGAGTCTCTCGGCGCCTCTACCTAAAGAAAATTAAGAGCGTATTCTTCTTGCGCTTTAAGTTTTTTTCTTTGTTTAGCTTTCGTAAATACGTCTTGTGACTCACTCACTTGAAAATTTTCTGCATGTTCTGGAGCTACGACATTGAGGAGAACGGCGACCATCGCGAAGCTTGCTTACTCTTCAATTTGCTCACGTCTCTCCGCATGAATTGTGCATTTCTTTATCACGTATGCTGCCACTTTGTCCCGTTTGTTCTCTCTCACCTCAGCCGCTAAAGAGTTCCTTGTGTCATCGTGGTTTCAGATACTTTCGTGGATTTAGTAAACTGGGGTAAGCATATATTGTGGTTTCTTATTGGCTTTCAGCGAGTGTTGAGGAATGCCCCAATAAGCCTGTCATGGCGCTCATTATGAAGCCCAGTGGAGTGCCTTTCGAACCGGCAGGGCCAACTGTAATCCCTTGTAATCTTGCAAGATATATTTCCAAGATTACAAGAGCGTGATGCCGACGCATATTTTACCTTGTTTGACGAAAAAACAATAAAGGGAAAATTATAAGATTACTAATATTGATTGTTTACTGATTCAGGCAGTGAAAGGGAACGGCTTGCCAACTGAACATTGTACGGAACAGCGAAAGCTATGAGATGGAGTTGAGCTCCCAGTCATAGTTTCAAAGCGTAATATCTAAAATAGTGTCTATTGAAAAAATTACCAAGCTCAAGATGTAAGACAGGTTTCATAACTCCCGCATCTGACAACAGCAAAAAGTGGTTGCTGTTATTTTATTCATCAATGTGAAAGGGTCTCAAGCAACCATTTTTGTAAATTATAACTTCTAGTTCAAACTGCGCGAATATCCTGAAGTTGAAATGCATCATGTAACTGCGCAAACAACAAGGGACAAAGAAGGAAACACACAAGACAGGTGTGTTTTCTTCTTTGTCCCTTGTTGTTTGCGCGCTTACAGGATGTATTACAATATCGACCACCAACTAGCCCGCCTATCCCTGTTAAATATCCCGAAGACCCAAGTGCATGTTTTCTGCTGTCTTCATGTTTTCCGAATGTTTAAGGTTCTGTATGTTGCAACAACTTGCCGACACAAAAGTGCTTCTTGGTCAAATATCCCTCCGAGAGATTCCCTAATTTCTTTTTTTTTAATCGACCACACAGAAACCCCTGGTAAACAGGCACAGAACATTGCATGACAAACCTAACAAATTGACGGGACTTTTTTGGAGGCGCGTCAGTATTCCATGTTCGGTGTCAAGGGCGTTTTAGCTTGGATCGGGTCATGATTGATTCTAACCGCTCGTTACAACATTTTCTAAGAAAGATTACACGAAAGCACTTCTATGTGCCGAGCTTAAGGCTCCTATTTTATGTTCAGGGCTGTGAATTTGCACCTGTTTGCTCATTTTTCTACAGCGGCAACGTGGAATACTTCCAGCATCAGAGCAAGGTTCGTAGTAACGCAGGCTCTCCTTCCGGAGGCAGGTAAGAGGCGCCTTCGGGAGCACGCTGTACTCTTCTGATGGCGGCGTCATCGTTTCCAGAAAACATCACGGAATCCGGCATTTTCAAGAGGAACGTGCCTTGAAGGTGCTATGCTTACTTCTTGGCGTAAGAACCCATCAAGAATGAAATAAAAGGATGTCCTTTGTTTTCATGCAACACACTTTCTTGTTGGTAGTTCTTGTGTTATTAAGTGCGCTACCCCTGCTTTATAAAAAAATACAAGGTCACGCAGCCTCCCTTTATTGGGCATGCTTACCATAAAGCATTCTTTCTTTAAATCTGGTGAATTTAAATCCTTGAATTTTTTTAGCATTCTCTTTGCAAAATATTTATCCTTTGTGCGAAAAATGTAAGGGAGATTTAACTTATGCTTGCAGGGTTAGATAATTCGGAAACAGTCATGTGTCAACAGGACTTCTATTTTTATTATTTTTTCCTAGTACATAGGTCCGAATTCTATGCGCACGCATTCTACTTCGTAAGGAACAGCTTAACTTCCGCTGTAGGATTGCTGGCACTCCAAAATAAAATATAAATAACGACAAAAAATCAATATCTTTGACGTTGAATCGTGCTCGCAAGTGTTTGGTGTCTAAAGGCAAGCAGGGGCCTGTAGCGTGTACAGTTCTCTGATCTTAAGACGGAGGGAAGTGATGTTCTGCCCTCTCCCTCTGACCTTTCCAAGTTCGTCGCCACTTCCTTCCAAACCTGTCGAAGTGCAGTCACATCAGCTATCAATAATCCCTATTGCTAAGAACCCACTGTTCGATATTTCAAAGCCCGGCATCATTCCTTAAATATCAACTCGGCGTAAGCCGAGGTTTAGAAAACTTTAGAAAGCTCTCAACAAGCTCGGAACCGGCGCGTAATTGTGAGAACAAAGGCAAGTGCCATCAGGGCGAGGTGCGTAACCTGCGCGCGGCGCTGTAGAGAAGTTGCAACGATACACCAGCGAGCTCGCCCTCCCGGCTTATGTCGGGCGTCGCCCTTTACCTAGCCGATAAAAATTCCCTCCCTTCCATACAAGCGACGACGTGCGGCCGAGACATGCGCATCGAGGTTAAGATCTTCGAGCCACTCGCTAACCGTACACCGAGAAATAAACATCGGGGCCCGGCAACCCGAACGACTGGAGCGCTTGTTTGGCACGTGCAGTAGCGAGACCTCCCTCTGATCTCGCCGTGGCGAACGCAAGATTCCAAAAGGTGTGCGTGACGGTATGCGACTGTTTATGCGCGAGCCGTCGAATATTTCCGCGCAGCTCGTCGACTATAGTGTAACCACTGGGGTTTTAAAAGGCGAAAAGAAGGCATACACGATACGTGCATCAGGTATCCCGGATCTAGCCTTGATTTGAACCTTTTGTATACCTAAGCATATTTCCATAGCCGGGTAGAGTTGAAACGCTTATGTTTGACTTACGAGGGGTATAGGGCGGGACGCTAAGATACGGCACTACTGAGGTAGAAGTCCAGCAGTGATACGCACGCCTTTATGCACGATTGGGCATTCGACAATATGAATTCCCATATTGGGAGGGTATTACTACACAAGGGAAGTTTACAATGCACAATGTGAGTGAATGCATAAAAAATGTGCATTAAATCTTATTTGACACACCTCTGGTATTATTATTACACCTATAATTATTACTATTATATATTATATTATAATATTATTATGTTATTATGTAATTTTATATTACTATTATTATATTATAGTACTATTATTCACACGTCTGGTATTTTATGCAAATACCAGAGGTGTGAAACGAAAGGCAGTGTAGGGTCTGCCCCGACTGGTAACACTCAATAAAGATTGAACATATCTTGTTTATCTTTATTACGCGTGTCCAGTCACAATAAACCTACAGTACTCGAGTAATTAACCGACTAGCTCATCAGCAACAATACTCGCAAATCTATAGAGATCCACTACATGGAGCAAAAATTCACTACGTACTCTCTTTTCGCACGACCGCATGTTTGACGTTTCTCCGTACGACCTTTCGGAGCCAATGCTGCATACAACTAACCGTAAGGGACACATCCTGGATGGCACGCGTTTACCATCGGCAGCCCCTTCAAACTTTTGCTAAGCCAGGTTTTTATAAACCCCCCGAGCGCAGACCGCGACATCCGCGAGCTTATCTGCGTGGCTGCAGCGTGTGAGGGGGAGGCAGCCACTTGTCTCAGTACCGCGCCAGGGCGAAGAACCTTGAACTGGTTCAACCGAGTCTCTGCACGCGCCCTGAGAAGGACGAGATAGAAGCCGTGCCGGAAAAAACAAACAAATACGGCGAAAAATGTCGACGCCAAGGAACCGTTGAAAGAAAGGGCTTGCGTAAGTTCGGGAATGTACACACGAGGCCGAGTACACGACGGTTTTAAGTTCTTAATATAAGCACTAAGCAAAGCGACACAGAGGCAGTACGAGCAAGTTCCTTCGGTACATGCGCAGCCAGCAGACTCTGCGAGTTGACATCGCCACGACCGTTAGAGAAAAGGGTTTAACAGAGCTGATATCCGTTTGCACGGGCGTTGAGATGAGTACATATTTTCTTTCCAGGCAGTTATGCATGATAGCCCCAAGCCGTATATGTGCTCGTAATGGCTGTATGCACCAATACTGAAATAAACTTGTTGCTGCGGGGTAATGCCGAAAAAACGAACTGCTGGCGCACGGAAACGGCACTAATGTTTTGCTTTTTCTATTCGCTACATCTTTCTGCCCCTCGGGCTTATTTTTTGTTTTCCCCTTCCTTATTTTGTGGACTGTCGGCAACACTCAAGTGCTGTCTGTCTGAAGGGCTGTGGGACTCTTCGTTTGTATTTGTTCAAGATTTATTACGCCTGTTGGCCCAGCAGTATCACAAGGCAATACATCGGCCTGCAAGACCGGTTGATACGCAGCGGTTAATAGCCCGCAGGGCTATAGGGCAACCGGTCAGTCCTGCCCCAATTAACCGAGATTGTCAGCACACGTCCACGTTGATCGTTTGGAAAAGTTGCAGCCTTTCCGTTCGGAGATGAACACGGCTCACAACGACGGTTGTGTAGTGCTTTCGTACACACCCGCCAAAGTTCATTTTGGCCCAGGTCTTTCGCCTAAGCGATACTCACTTTACAAAGCAAGCGATATGCGGGACGCCTTTGTATTGGGCTCAACTTCGTCATGTCTAGAATGCGCGCTGCTGTATTTTCCGATCGTAGGGCAATGTGAGATACGAGAAGAGGTTATGATTGGTTTGTTCTCGTACTGCAGAAGTGGGGGGGGGGGGGGGTGTATTGAAGAAACGATACTTCAGAGGGCGAAATTTTGAGATTTCGAGGCAGCAACAACGCTGGTCTGCTGGTTGGCGGAGTTTAAATTAATTAGATTGCATTGGTCTCCATCCACGCCTTTGTTCGGGCTCTGTTAGACGAACGAACAAGAGAGTTAGTACACTGCGCAGATTTGTAAAAATTCTTACTGACCACTCACGAGAGCGAACTCATGATTAGCGAATGCGTTCGCTCAATTACAAATGCGTCTTACGAATTAGAAATTGGTTATTCTGCCCAAATTTTGTGGTTTCGTCATTCAAACATACCGGGATTCCCATGGAGGTGCCACATTCTATGGAGGACATGAAAGTCACGTTTCTCTATTAAAAAAAAAATGTGGGGAATAGGACAGGTCCCTTCCCATGTGAGTGCTCAGAAGTAAATTTCGGAAGCTGCAACACATGGCAGCTTGGCGCCGCCACATCTGAAATTCGCTGTATGCATATACTGCGAAACGCCTGATGTTCTTTTAATTTTTTTAATATGATGTAGGAACTATTTGTGCACTATGGCTTACAGGGAGTGGATAGATATGCAGAACGTTTTAATCATTCGCAGTTTGCTCATAGTTTCACGGATTCACACTATTCTGCACATTCCACTTTTCATAATTTTTCTACTTGTACTTTTCTACGGTCAAAAGGTCCACTTTCAGTGATGTCACATGGGAACTCCGTCTGAATAAGTGCACCGATGCTTATTTTTGCGTATGGGTAAATAAACACCAATTAACTGTTAGAAACTTGCGATATCTCCCGTTATTTTCGACATTGTAGCGCGAAAAAATTGATATGATGATGCTGTGGTGTCACACTGAGCTGTGGTTGAGTGAAATCGTCCTTGTTCACGGAACTTGCGTTTTCTAACACTGAGCCTGTTGCAAATTCAACGCATCGAGGTGTTCGGGGATGGTGGCACAAGCTAAACCGAGTGGCCTAGGGAATATATAAACTGAAAAGCACAATGTCTAAAATCATCTGGTAACATAAGTCATCCCGAGAGGGTAAGGAGGCGTGCACGACATTTTAATTGTTCGCGAGTTCTTTACACTTTAGAACACAGTGGTTCAAAAGTCCAGTCACCAATAATCGCCGTTTATTAAATGTGTTTTATCGACTTGCACACATTGCTAGTGGTCACTAGCATAGTTAGCGCTACTAGCAGCATACGTTACTAAAGTCCACTACAAATGCGCAACGCTGCTTTATTATTGGGGCATGTGGAAGGTGTGGCCAAGCACAGAACCGACTGGGGTGGCAAAGTCTCGTTCTTGAATTAGGGTGTCGAATTCTCTTGGTCTCTCGGTTAGGCGTCTTCTAATATGGTTGCACAATACAATAGCGTCAGTGGCGATAGCACATTTCCAACGTGTGGTAAGCTAGCACTTGATGTCTAGCTTTCGGTCGGTTCACCATGAGCCACGTAGTGACGTGGACGGCTGTGTACAACATTTGATAGCTATACAGCAAAACTGCAAGTGTGCAGATGTAGAAAAAGAACTTATTCGTACATTGCCTGTACACCAATTCTAGCCCATCTCTAACAGATTTGTGGTCTGCTACAATGAGGTGCCGGGCGCTAAAAGAAAGGCAATGTAGTCAGGGCGTCACAGGTCAGACGGAGCAACGGCTTTAAGAAATTTGTAGATTGGCCCGGTTTGTATTGGACAAAGGCATCTCATACCCTGCCGCACAGACCTGAATTTTCGAACATATGAACGTTTTAGTGGAGCGCAGATCTCGTTTGCTTAACGCCTTTGTGCGCGCGTCTGTCGCCAGCCCGTCCTGACCGTGTGACACGAACCAGCTAGTCTGACATCAGCAGGTCTTGTTACCGTAGCCTTTCCCTGGGGATGGGTGCCAGAACGATCGGCCGCAGTGCTGCCTACTCGAGCGACTGCCCGCCTGCAACCGGATGCCTTCGGCGTCGCGCCGCCACCGAGGAGGGGGTAACGGGGAGGCGGAGCCTTCGGCAGGGCAAACATGGCGAGCGCCGCGCGGCCGCCAGTTCGGAGCGCGACTCGTGCCCAACCGGCTGCTGGCCACCGTGCCGCATCTCGCTTCTCTGTCGCCACCGCTGCTCCGCGCCGCAGAGCGCGCGCGCCGCCCTGGTGAAAGTGGTGTACTTTCGACGCGAAAAGGATACGCACGAGGAATGAGCGTCTGTCGTCGCTGCCGTTGCTGCCGCAAATGAGTGAGTAAAAACGCATCTTGTGCGCTCCGTCGGTCGCCGTGCGATTATTGCTTGTCGCCGAGTGCTGATCCCTATCTCTCCTGCCACCAAAGTGCGGATGCTGTAGGGCGTCCCGGTCGTGAAGCCACTTTGCTCGGTCTGACAGAAGTTTCCAGAGCAGCCGGCACGTGGAAGCGGGGTTAGCTCGCTGCCGGGATTATCGTTTTCTCGAGTCTCACACTTTTCCCAGTCGTGCTTTCGGTGTGACAGCTTGGTTGAACAATGTCGACGCTTCACGTCTTCCACGTTTCATTACCCTTACGCGTGTCAGAATCAGCCAGACATTTCTTTATTCAGCTGGACCGAAATGTTAGCCGTCTGGACGAAGCGGGCGCCGGCAGCGGGCGGTGGCTGGCCAGGAATGGGTACGACCCTGTGATGTGTGTGTGTGTGTTCTTCTTTAGCAAGAACTTTCATAAACTTCCTTACAACTATAATGTAGCGCCGTAAGCCGTGTCGAGGGAGGACGGCTGTCAGTCGGTGTCGGCGGCTCCGCAGACGTCACCGAGTCGAGTGTGTGATTAGTCAGAAACCTGCTGGGCTTCCCCGCGCTGCGCGACGTGTCGTTGTCGCCTGCTTTGGCGACAACGTCACAAGAGCGACGAACCTCTACGATGCGGCGGAAGCGCCCGGCATTCGATGCTACCGCGTCGTGCGTGAAATAGTCAGGCTGTCTCGGTATCGACGCACACGGCGATTCGCGTTCCAGGGTTCGAATGCCACTCGACGACTCCAGTTACGTCGGGTTGGCGCTGAGTGCTTTGCGTCGGATGTGTTGCTGTTGCTTCGCAGACGCACGTGTAGCGTTTACGATACTCCGGTAGTGCGTCATAGCGAAACCGTCGGGAAGAGTTCGAGTAAATCGGACGCCATTTGCGACGGATGTTTTGCTTGACATGCAGAGGCGGATTTTGTTAGACAACTACAGCTTTGAAGACGGTAAAGAGGGATTGTATATGGACTTCTGAACTGGCAGATGCATGCTAGGCTAAACGGATAGTGACTGCACAGAAGTTCGGCATAGACGAAGATCTGTCACTCCACAAGCAATAATGCGCCAAAACCGATCCCCACTATTTCACTGCTGGCTTCTCGATATGGTCACTTGACCGCAGCACTGGTTCGATCTAAACCATGGAGATTTAGTCTTGTCGTTCCTTGCTTTCGGGCGTTTCAGTAATGCTGGCGGCAATTTAAGCCCCAATTAACCTAATGCCTCCTCCAAGCGGCGCACTACAGCCAAGACTATTTCACCCAGGTGTGCACGTAAAGCTTTGAACACGGGACTGGGTCCAGCTGCAGAAGAAATATCGAGAGAAATGGACAGGCAGATAAGAAGGGGGGGGGGGGGAGCGTTTTCCAGTGTCGTAATGAAGAGACTACGAGAGAGGAAAATTTCGAGAACCTGGGCGGAATTATAATGCACAAGTCGGGTGGACTTTTCCGTCCAAATTATCTCCGATGTGATCGGCACACAAAAGAAACTACCGCGCGGTTTCCTGTAGGGTGCGCCAAGCCGATTATTCCGTCATTTAGCGCCGACACTCGGGTTGTGGGCAGATGTTGTCTTGCACTGCAGCTAGCGTATGCGAGTTATAAGGCGGCTGAGAGAGCACAATGCCTTTTGTTTACAACAGTCCTCGGAGCGCAGCTATGTGTGTTTAGTAAAATGCGCCAGGGCGTGCACTGACGTCACAGGAGCGTGGAGTAGAGTACGACTCATTCGCCGCAATTTGCCATGGGCATGATTCAATAATGCGTGCGTTTGGATTCACTCGAAGACGTTGTTACCGAAGGGCACATTTCCATTTACTAAAACAGACGCAAGAAAAAGAAATGTAATAAACCCTCACAGACGCACAGAGAATCACCGTATTCAAGAAGGTACTTTGTTTTCTCCTCTTGCATTTTTTTACGGTTTTTCGTGTTAAACAAGCATATATTAGACCACCGCACTCAATCCATTGAGTCTCTTTGGAGTTGTAATTGTGACTGATCGAAGTAGTTGCCCTAAGCGATATATAATAGCAAATTTCACAAATTAGACGGCAGGTCCGCAAGTACTTAGTGAGCGGAGCAGATAGTTAAGTTTATGTTGTGGACTGTCGGCTCTCGGTCTGTAAAACCTAATATCTGGATATCATGTAAGGCAGTCTGCGTCACCTTATGTGGGCTCGAAAGGCAGCAACTCACCGCTGAACTAAGCGAGGTAGTTAACAAGCAGACTTCTAGCTTACGAATGTTGCATTCTTTTTGCAGAGTGTCAATGTCATAGTTCATATTTGGTGCGATGTCGGTATGACGTGTTATGGGCACAAAAAACAAATCAAAGCAATTCTAAAGTAGGTGCCTTTATATAATAGGGGCATTCCAATAGTCAAGTTGTTGTTGAATCGATCAGAATATGTGTCGACTCGAACAACAAATCTTTTTACTGCTTTTGAAAAAGAAAAATACTAATACGAGAAAGACGACAACATGGTAAAAGAATGTGGCACAAAAACAGTCTTGCTAATTTCCTTCAGCTTAGGTTACGATACACGAAAATCCATTCAACTGATCCGTTTGCAGATGAAAAAAGCAAGAACGCTCGTCGCAGCTTCCTTTATGTTATTAACGAGCGCCACGTAGCCTGTTCAGCATTTTCTTTGGTTTCTTTATTCCACTACAAGTTGGTTCCAATCGTCGCGATAGCTCGTATATTACAACGATACTCGAATACTCGAAGAAATCGAATGTATATTTCTCCCGTCGGATGCTTCCAGCCGACAAAGCAATATTCGCTTCTTAGTCGAAACTTCTAACACAGTCAAACACCCAGTATCCTTGGCGCAGTTCACATATATGACGCTGTTGTTTAATATAAACCCTTGAGATGCTGTGTGCACAACTGTGCACACCAAAACAGTGCGTCAAAAGGAAGAAAATACTGATGAAAATAATAGTACTTAAAATGTGGCACACACATCTTGAAACACTTCTGATTGGACCTGGGCTACAAGATTGAGAAATTTGTGCGAACTGCTTCAATAAAACGAGTAAATGAGGTTGCTTTCGGTGTCGTTATATGCTGCAATGTAGCGGGTTCATTTCTTTCATTTTTTCAAGTCACTGGATATTTGCTTTTCAAGTATGCTATGCATAAAATAGTCGAGGTTGTCATATCTGACGTCCAGTTTCTAATAAAGACTTTGCATTCATATATATTTGACGCTTCTGTAGAGAGCTTTCGCATGGAGTTACACATTCTCACATTCTATACAACTTGACGGAACTGTCAGAAAAATTGAGTACCCTTAATCCGTTATGCAGCTACAAGCTTTCGATCAGTGAGAAGATGCAAGAAATGTGGCGAAACAAAATTTTTGTTAAAGGACAGAATTATTGGCGGCCGAAGGGGTTCTAATCGAGGAATAAATTACCGTTGTACTTTGGCTATATACGAGCGCGGAACTTAAGCGCGAGACCCAACACGGCGGGCTGGGCGCTCGCTTTGTTTCGCGGTGAATGGAGGAAACGCGTACCTGAAGCGCTAAAAGAATGCGCCTGTGCTACGAAACGCCGGGCGATTGGATTACGCCGCACTGCGTCCGCGGCTGTGCGATCCTCTGGCCGCGCAAGGCAGTGCGTGACTCGATCGCTGAACGGCTTGATAAGAACGCAAAGGCTTTTTTTTGAGAGAGAGAGAGAGAGAGAGAGGGGGGGGGGGCTTTCTCGTGGGCAGCAGCTCGAACCAACCTATTCGTGGGTATTCATTCTACGTCGGGTAAATATACAAATCGGCGATGACGACGATGCCACTGTCGTGAATCACACTCGACACCGGTGAGTTCGACGTCGACCTGCCTCGTCAGCAGAGCGTGAGTCAAAACGGACGTTCGATATGCCGGCGCTTGCTTCGTTAATCCTTTCTGGTGCGAATTTCGGTTTTGAATTAGCAAATGTACAGTTTGGTGCAACTTAGTGCAAAGAGTAAGGGAAAAAAATGAGAAATCAAATTTCCAAAAGCGCTTCCTCAGTGGTATGCGTTCGCCGTCTGTAACGAAATGTGCTATAGAGCCTAAAGCTTCTAAAAACTTCTAAATTTCTATAACCAGTGTGTCAAGAATGGGTGCAAACGATTCTTTTCATGCACTTCCTAAGGCATTTTACACTCGTCGGATGCAGCTCAGATGCAGCTCGGACACACCTTATTACAGCGTAATGAAACATTCGAACTCCTATCTAAATTTCAGAGAATGAAGGTTTTGCAGCATCAAGTCTAGATAGGTCCATCTAACTAGAGTTGATGACACTGATTTCTGAGGTTCGTTTCGCACTATGGTTTTCTTTGCGTATGATATCCCTATGATTTATAGGGGGTATCATAAGCATAGAAAGAATCCAGGACAGTTATTAAAAATAATATGCCTTCGCGAAGCAGTTGCGTGCCGATGTGATGTCTTTGTTGTGCACGACTTGAATAATTTGCTTTTCTTGCAGCTTTTTGTTTTCTGCTGATTGTTGTGAGCTTCTTTCGATCGCTGAGTCATTTTCGAGCGTTTATAGTATATTTACAATCGCGATCCTTTCTCTTATCTTCTTATTTCTTGCTCGTTTCCTGCGACCTTCCTGCCGCTTTCTCTTCGAGGCAGACAGGCACTGTGCCCTTTTACAGAGGCCGCTGCCAGTCTCTCTGTCCCAATAGTTTCAGACCATTAGATTCATGGTCACTTAGCTCAATATGAAGACAGAAAGAGGGAGCAGACAAGGTGAGCGCTAACCCTACGGCTATCTTATTCTATTATATATGGCTGGCTTAAGGTATATTATCGGGCTGTTCAAATAGCGAAGTTTTCGAATCGAATCGAATATCAAGATTCGAGAATAAAAATCTCTGAATATAGAATGTTTTTTTTTTCATTACTAAAGAATAAAACTGAAGCTAATATGAACCTATATATAGTACTGTACCTATAACTGAACTTCCGAACAAGCGAAGAACTCGAATATGAGGAACAAGTGATATGCAGTTAACCTAGTCCACCATGACAACGTCAGCAGTAGAAAGACGGAAGAGCACATCGCGAATGCCCGTGTACGGTGTTGTGCTAAGTTAAGAGAGAAGCGTGGTAGTACAGCACCACAAATTTTTTAGCGGAAAGCAAAGACGAATTGAGGTGAGTACTTCGTATATACGCTGACTTAAAAGAGATCCATTCGTATTGATTGATTGGAAATTATAGAACGTAAATTATCTTACCCGCGCGTTCGCCCTAGAATTGGTGTGCCTGCGCAGCAACCGCAGCTCTCGTGCAAATAAATTATTCTGAACAGTCCTCGCTTCTGTCGTTAGCTCATCATCGAGATGCCAATAAGCATTGTTGTTCAACATACTCGAAAGAAACAAGTATTCAGTTATTTAGAATAGCGACATCTCGAATTGAATAGCAGAGGTTATTTCTTTTTCGAAATTCGAGTGCTCGAACAGCTCTGCAGTTTTCATTTGAAACAGCAGTAGTAATAATAATGATACTGGGCACGCTGGCCCTAAGAAGCCGCTCGAGGCAGAACGTCGAGGGTCACATCTTTCTCCACATTTTGACCATATTGCTGCCCGATGTCACCCACTGTCATGCACGTTATGTAACTCTTCTTTCGACGGAGACCTACTGTAACACTATACTATGAGCAATGCAAAGCTGAAAAAAGCTTCTGGAAAGAAAGTTTGATGAGGCAACAACCTTTTGTCAGAAATACAATGGCAGACAGATAGTTCTACCGGAACAGAAGAGACGCCACCTGATTGGTGGCCTGTCAACGCAGAAGTTGAGCTTTTACGATGTCAGCGGACAACGTTCCGTACCAGTTTGATTGATTGATTGATTGATTGATTGATTGATTGATTGATTGATTGATTGATTGATTGATTGATTGATTGATTGATTGATTGATTGATTGGGTTGAACGCCTTCCAAAGCGACTCAGGGGATCTTTATGAGAGGCGCTTTAATGGAGGGCTCCGGATTAACGTTGACCACCAGGGGTTCTTTAACGTGCATCTAAACCTAAGTGCCTGAGCATTTTTTCCTCGACGCTGTCAAACGTTGCCCGCAGATCGAGGCCATCACGTCGCCCGCATGAACTGCGTTCTTATTTGTATGCGGCTTTGCATCCAGGCTAAAGACCCATCTGCACGGCCGTAAACATTCAAACACAGCCTGCGCAAGCTGCTGAAATACGAGTCGAGCACGTGCGTTGACGGACAGTTCGCGGGCCCCTAGCGGCTCGTTAGCTCGACACACAACACGCAAAATCATACGGGGCATCCGACGTTGAGGGAAGCTCGGCGCAGCAATGCGACGAGGGGGCGGATGGAGGCGGGGTAAGTAGGGGGGCCTCTCGGTCTGCAGCGTCGGCAACAGCGCCGGCTGGGGTCACGTCCGCTCACTGGATGACTTGAGTTGGCGCCGACGTCGTCTCCGAGGTTTCGAGTTTCCCGCATGGCGTGCGCATCGTGCAGCGCGGCGGTGGGAGATTGCTCGGCGCCTTCGCAGAGGCGCTGACCTTCCGCGTAACGAAGTGCGGCTGTTCCTCGCTTCTCGCCAACCGATCGCTCGCGCACAGTGACGGCTAGGCGAGGCGTCGTGTGTGTACGCGCCCGGGTAACCATGGCAGGCTGCGCGCTACACCAGACACCCCTCCGGAAGCGGTGAAAGTGGCCGGCCGCTGGAGCTGTCGCTCCTCTCCCGTGGCACGGGAATCGGCACGTGGTTCTGAGCAGCGCCTGCCACGCTGCGGTGTGAAGGCCGTTGCAGGTGCTTTAGCAGAGGAGTGTGACTCTTGGTTGGAAAATAATGGCCCTGGTGCCTCCAAATTATCCCCTCCCTCCCCAACCGATTTCCTCTTCCCGTACTTCACCCGCCGAATCGTAAGACAAGCAGTCTCTTGCTTGCTGTTCGGCCGCTTGCCCAAGTTTCAATTGAGAGAGCAGAAGCTAGGGGACAGTCTCGCATGACCGCCCGATCCCACGCTGCCACCACATTTATTTAAATTGCATTTTAAGTTAATGCGAAAAGCACAAACGCTCAACGTGGCCAACGGCCCGACAGGCTAATTTGAATTCGTTTCTTGCTAGAAGGAACACGACTTTCTTGAGGTTCAACATTCAAAAGCGTAGTACCAGCCCGTAGTGATAAGCAAAATAATCCTGTCTTATGTATCTTTTTTCATTTTTTTGTGTTAGAGGTGTGGTTTATTTGCGAATGGGCCTTTCTCAGGTGTCTCTGCAGCCTAAATCCGGTTACCCGTTACTGACCACTTTTTTCATAGAAAAAAGAAACGTGACGGGGAATGTTCTTTCTTTCTTTCTTTCTTTCTTTCTTTCTTTCTTTCTTTCTTTCTTTCTTTCTTTCTTTCTTTTTTTCTTATTTATTTATTTATTTATTTATTTATTTATTTATTTATTTTTTGTACCATCAAGGCATGACATCCTTGTGGAGGAGAGGAGCATAGAAAGAACACTTACACATTCGAGAAGGTGCGCTTTACATGGAACAGAAAATTAGGAAAAGGAAAAAAAATTAAAATAAAAGGTAATGACGTCTCGTCACCATATACATGGAATGGCAAAGCTGATGACACACACGCCATTCCTCTATGCAAGCATACACGCGAAGGAGAAAAAAAAAAGGACGAAGGCAAGAAAAAAAATTCTAAAAACACAGATAGCAAGACATCAACAGGATCTCAAGTTCTTTTAACCGTTAAGTATACTCCCTCTTGGTTTGGATCGAAATGCGCACTGGTTGTAACCCGCACTCACTAACGTTGAGCCAGACATTCAGTGTTTAGAGGCTTCATTCGAGCAGCGGCGGTTCTTGTAGGAAAGGCAACAGGGGAACGAGCGATCCGCTTCCGGGATGCGCACGCCTATGCGAACTGGCACTTCCTGCAGCAGGCGTCGATAACGCGCGGCGTTCGAACGCGCCCCCCCCCCTCCCCCCGCTAGTAAAATGTCGCGCACCTCAGGGGCAAATCTCACCGCTGGCACTGGATATATTGGCGTCGCGAAGTGCCTGCGTGTATCTGAGTGGCCCGATTCGATGGCTGCGGACACCGGCGGCTGCATTGCATGCTGACCGCGCGGCAACGTGTTATGCGTTCGTGCGCCCGCTGGCTGCGCGCGTCCGTTATCGCCGACTTTCTCGCATTACGTGCGCGATTTTACAATCGCAGCCGGCTGTAGGATCGGCGAGCGATGGAAAAGCGGCCCGGGAAAAGAAAAAAAAAACATGCAAGCTGGGCGTGCGAGTTAGTGCGTGAGTTAAAAGGACACTATAGAGGGAGAAAATTGAATTCGCCTGACGTAGTAAATTACACACATCCACGATGGCAGAAACGCCGCCCTTACCGCGAGAAGTGGTGCTGTAAGCCAGAAAACGGGCGCAGAGGAAAAACTTGTGGCGACGCAGCCTTGAAGGTGTTCGCTGTACAGAGCCTTGGTAATTAATTATCGGTAAAAATAGGCTACATTGTGTGCTGAAGAAAGAAAAGTTCGAACATGGCAAGTTTCGGGAACTTTTGAGGAGTCAACGCGACTCAAATACAAATAATTTTTTTTTAATCCCTGACGCCAAACTGACATAGCGGCGCTGTGGTTTTGTCGCGAAATTGAAAAAGCCGAGCTGTGACTTTCATACATTCTCCTCTAATATATTGCTACGGCACAATATGTGCGATCACGAAAGGCCAGCAGTGTGAAGACGACGACGACGATTTAGAAGCTAGCGCGGGCTGTTGCCCCTTGGCCAAGCGCAGCGTATTTTCCTTGTAAATATATTTGTACATAGCTTGTCGTCTGCGTCTTCCTACGTAACAATATTCTCCTCTAATGTTCTACCTATTATCGCCAAGTTTACTAATATAAAGCATTGAAACAATACTTTATCGATCTAAGCTGATTTAGTACTTCCAATGAGTGCTCACTGAACATGCTCTCATGGTCTATCGCCCTGCGGGGCTTCTTCGTCGAGCTGGTAGAAAGGTGGCATCTAGTTCGAAACATAAAATCGTTGGTGTTACGCATAAAAAGAAACGAAGTCTGATACAAGAAAGGATATCGAAGGATCGATGTTATCGCGGCTCAGCGACTGCGCCCGATGCACTCAGGATGTCGTAATGGATTCACCGGCCAGGCAAAATTCTTTAGGATATATGCAGATGCTGTTTGCAGAACCTCAAGTAATCGGTAGCCTATATGGATGCATCCTTTACTGCTTAGGCGCGCGCTCAGTTGAAAAACGCGCCCTACGTTAGCTGCGTGCTTTCTTAGGTATTTGGGATACTTTTTACGCAGTTCCAGCATTCTGAACGCTTCTCGTAACAGGGGCCATATTTTGTTACATTTCGTTCCCTCGATTCGAGGTATATTTTTGTAAGCAGTAGCGACGAGTGGCTGATTTTGACAATGACGTTACTGTAGCGGCATAAAATCAAAATGACAGGGGCTGATTGATTGATTGATTGATTGATTGATTGATTGATTGATTGATTGATTGATTGATTGATTGCGTTTAACATTTCTGAGGAAGACGGGACTTATGAGAGATGCTGTAGCATGTTTCACATCTGTCACGGTGACAGTCGACACCTGCTAAAACGTGTGATTGTGCTCCTGCTACATATTCAACTCGACGAGCACCGTTGGGGCCGTTGTGACTGCCGCCGTCTCCATTTAATGTTGAATTTTTGCTAGCCTGTGTTCTCCCGAGCAAAAATTTTCTAGGGGTGGCGAACGGTAATTTTTGAGGCCGTATCGAATACGAATTGAATAATGCCACGAATGAATCGAATCTAATGTCGAATACTGTTTGCATACCTTTCAAATAATTAACCACTGTCACTCGTAATATAAGACGGTGATCACATCGTAGTATTCGTAACGTTAGCAAGGTTCTGTCGTTACATTGCGCATTGTGAAGCGTTGTTTAGTAGAAGCACAAATGGAGCATTAGGAACAAATAAGCCGCTTGTTCACATACAAAGGACTCTTCGGAGAGTGCAGATGATCACTAAAAAAATGGCTGTGGCTTAGCTAAGGTTAAGCCCAGGATACGAAGCATACTAGCCTTTATTTTAGCTGTTGAACCACTGTTTAGCCTGGTGAACTGCTGTTGCTTGGCTATATTTGGTTCGGCTAGACGAAGAAACAACTCATGCGTTACTCTGCTTCGCCTTCAAGAGTGGAACGCGACAGCGTTCTCGTCGACCCGCCAAGGGGTGTAAGACAATGGGCTACAGCGCAGCGACTACGCGTCCCGCATTGGACGCGGTGAGCGTCGAGCAACGCAGCGTTCGGCGCGTCAACAAAATGTGCGCCTGAGCAAGCGACGCACGCCTGAGCCTTAGAAACAGCTCGTTTCTAAGGCAACCCCGTATTCACTAGAGGCGCTTTTGTACCGCTTTGAAGCATCGTACAAGTGGCTCAGTGGTAGCGTCTCCGTCTCACACTCCGGAGACCCTGGTTCGATTCCCACCCAGCCCATCTTGCAAGAGTTGAGCCAAAGCCACCTAGAAAATCAGTCTCTGTAGCACGCCGCAACCTTCGCTTCTCATTCCAATGAGCAGCTCTGTCTCCAGGAGGCATCTCACCTCGTGAGTGTCTAGCAGAGGCAAGCGCAGCTGCTTATATACTGCCGCGACGCCGCGAGCGACGGCGCGAGTTGGAGCCCCGTTTCTCCACTGTCGTGACGTCACGGTGTCACGTGGTATTCAAGGCGACACCGCCGCGCCTGAGGAGCTGAGTTGAGCTCTCGTAGTATGCTTCGCATAAAAGATTAAATTAAATTGTGGGGTTCTTGCGTGCCAAAGTCGCGATTGGATTATGAGGCACGCCGGAATGATCGCTGGTTAAAGATTGGCTCCCTGAGCGGCGTAGCGTGCTCAAGTACCTAAGGTCACATGTTCTATGACTATACTGTGTCCACGGGGGTAAAATGTATCGTGCATTTGCTCCAATTTTATGTTTGATTGTGCAGAGTTGGCACTTTGACATATGCGAATACTGTTCGAAAAATATTCGTATATTTAAACACGGACAAGGCCAAATCGAATAGGACAGTATTAAAGTACATATCTCCCGTGGTGTTTTTGGTGATTCGTCTACCTTCCTGCGTTCCGTCACCGTAGCCTGCAGCATATACGAATATACAACGCCTGCCCAGAGGTGCTGAAGCTGAGGTTCATTCACACGGTATCACTTTATTAGCCGTCGAGCACTGATAGCGGATGATAGTGTGATGCTTTCAGCGCTTCTCATCACGTCTGCCACAGTGCAAATACATAACTGTGTGGCGGAAACGAAGGAACGGAATCAACACATACCAAAGGTTTTCCGTACTCCAGCAACGAAAAGTGTACACGTCAGGGTACGTGGTTCCATTTCAGCGGACCATTTGGACCATGAATTTCGGCGGGCCATGAATTCCGGCAATATGGTACAGGCCGTGTATCCAGTACACAGGAGACAACTCTGTGGCAGCAGCTTGCAGTGCAGTACTAATTAACATCCTAAATCTAGCATTACAGTGGCACTACAGAGTACTATTAATCTATTCACTTATTTATTTTAAAGCACCCCTAAATGCCTTCCTTGAAGGTCATTACATAGTGAAAGGGGGATAGTGAATAAAATAAACTTATAACCACAAATGAAAGAACAATACAGGCGCTCAACAACGCCAGGTGTTCAAAATTTTCCAGAATCCCCACTACGGCACGCCTCATAATCGCATCGGGATTTTGTTACTTGAAAATCCGTTATTTATTTAGACTACCATGCGCGGTGGCTTAGTTCATGGTTATGATGGCGTGCTGCTGAGCGTGAGGTCATGGGCTCGATTCCCGACTGCGGCGGCCACATTTTGACAAGACCAAAAAAAAAAGATAATAAAATAAAATATGACAGAAAAACAAAGCCGTTTGTGTAGTTACATTCACGGGCACGTAAAAGAACCCTAATTTGGTCAAATTATCCGGAATCCTCCACTACAGCGCCCCTCATAATCAAATGCACTGTTACGGGATGTTAAATCGCAAAATTAATTCAGTGAATGTTGAGATACACCGAGAGTACAGCGAGTGCGTGTGCGCTTATACAACGGAACGCTGTATTGTGCGTAGCCAAATACTTTCTTCCGGTGTCACAAAAACAGAGAAAGCAGTTTCGCACGGGAGAAGTTTCATTTCGGCACGTGATCCGCGGACTGCCACGTGACATACTTTCCTGTACAGCTGCGCCGCGCCGTCAAGCGCCGCACTCACGTAACCTGGCCAGCCGCGAATGAAGTGTGACACAAGATGCGACATCAAAAAAGCATTACTTCGCTAATCTCGCGTTGACGCACGTTTCTCGCACAAATGGCTATAGCTGCCAGGCGGGGTTAATCTTGGTGGGGGGATAGGAGTTTTGTGCTCTCTACCGCCGGCAGTGCATCATTAAGCGCTGGTGCCAGACAGATAGTTAGCGCAGGTTGTCGCGCTGCCCATAATGGAAGCCGCTGTTGTTCACTGCGCGACAACGCAGTCGCTTGACCAGTGGAAGTGGGTCGCACACATTTCCACACCTCGCACTTAGCCGGCGACGTTGCAAAATGCCGAGGAAATTCGCAACGCACATCCTCTCGAAATGTCTGCAGACACTTTTACTCCCCCCGCCCCCCCTTTTTTTTCTTTACTTTTGACGTTTGCTTCATAGAAGGCTCGCGGGTGGCACGGCGTGGCGCGCACATATAAGGCAGCCTTTTGACACGGAATTTCCACGTTCGCATCTGCTTTGCAAATGGACAGATGCAAATGCGGGGCTGTCAACCGCCACTTCTTTACACGGCTCTTCCCTCTACACCTGTTTCTGTCACCTTTTGCTCATGCGAAACGTCGGAGCAAGATAAGCAATATGCTGCCCTCCCGTGCAGTTCGCATGCGGTGTAAAGCTTGATTTGTTATCTATTATTTTTAATGAGAGCGCATGCAAAGAAAGACATAGAAAAGAAAGGCACAGAGACGAAGAAGGCCATGGGACAGGTGCTGACAAGCAACTGAGTTTTATCTATAGGAAACAGAGTAGTATACGAACACACAATTTCAAAGCTCGATTCTATACATAAGCACAAGCACCAATAGCATATGTCCGGTAGCCCTCCGAAATCGCAACAGCGTTTCCGTGGCCTTCTGCAGTAGTGAGATGCCATCTCACGTTCCTAAGATCTTCTCCGGCTAGAAAGGTATTCCGTCTAGCTGGTTTAGAACTGTGCGGAGGTGGAGGAAGGTAGAGCCCTTCATTTTCACAAGATGGGCAGTAGCACCGAAGGTGTCTTGTATTTTCTTCGCCACAAGAGAAATTAACGATCATGAATCAGCTTCAAGACGGTCATTCGAAGGCGTAAGGTTGAAGGTTTGACAAATCCACGAATTTACCCATCTTTCTCGTGATGACCAAACAGCCATCCTGAAACTGCACAGGAACATTACATTAAGCCCAAGCTTTCTTTCTAATATTTTTATAGTGACACTCTTACCAGAAGCACACGCAATGGGAGTATAGGAAAAGTTGAACGTAGAAATTTGCTTCAGCGTTACTTTTTGAAAGAAAAGGAGAAAAAAACACAGCTTCTTCTAGAGCCTACTGCGTGAGGCAGGATGATGTTTCACTGCTAAACGTGGTACGTATGTACCTTTTTCAGTATGGCCACCTACACATCTTAATAGGACAGGGTGCATTTCTTTTGGGAAAGCTTGGCATGATGGAATTATTCGGAAGTCACAAAAGTAACTCTTCGCAGAATGTGATGCTCTATAACTAAATATAGAGCGTGGGAAGACGTACTATAGATTGTTATGGAGGGGCTATGAAATTTGCTTGCAATATAGTTACGCATTTAATCTTAGCAACCGAAGTGCCTTTAACAAAGATACTCAATTCTCTGTGGCATCCATTTAATGACGCAAGGAACCACGCTTGTTGCGGTGAGAAACCCTTGAAAGTGAATTATCTTTGACACTAAACGCCTATTCTGGCATATAAAGCAAAATTGGCGAAAGAAAAACCTTTATGTGTTTGGCGCCAATACATTTTATTTCTAGATCGGATGTTTTCACTGCCTTTAGAAATTAAAAGCGGGCTAGCCTCTCCAGATCGTTTTAAGGTATCTTTCTCAATCACACACACACACTCTCTCTCTCTCTCTGTCTCTCTTTCTCTCTCTGGAGTGCGATATGATAACCTCTATTCCATTCTAAAAATGAAAGTATTTCTATCATACTTCAGAACTGTGGTATAGTAGCAGTTCTACCGGAACCCTGTAGTGATAGCTGAAGGTATAAAGAGACTATCATCAGTCTGTTCATATTAAAAAAAAACTTGAGACCGACAAGATTGGCACTTCTTCTTCTATATATTTTTCTGTTGTTGCTCATGAGCAAATGAACCCTTTATGCAATCGAGAAACTGGGGGATGGGTGGAGTTACGGGGCGAGTAAGCGTCGCGTTACAACATAATTGTAGTAGATGCCGGGATAAGTGTTTCTGAAGCACTGTTGTCCGACTGGTTTCGAAGAGAACAAAGGAGGTGCTGAATCGTCTCCTCGCAGCCGCAGGTGCCGCAAGTGGGGCTGTAGGCCATTCCAATGCGGAATTAATAAGAGTTCGTGAATGCCACGCCGAGCCACAGGCGGCACAGAAGTGTTGCTTCCTTTTATTCCCTTTACCCCTTTCCCCAGCACAGGGTAGCCAGCCGGTACTTACACTGGCTAACCTCCCTGTCTTTCCTCCTCTTTGTCTCTCTCTCTCTCTCTCTTCGAAGAGAACTGTACGGTGTGATGGTAAAAGTGGGGGTAAAAGAGCGTGACTTAACTGCGTTTGAGTTTACCTGCAAAACAATTACAGCGCATTCAGCGGGCCAGCGTCCCATGCAAATGCTCTTCCGCCTGGGAAACGAAGCTCCTGCGCTTACATAGACAACTGGCGCTATGTGCACTGCATGCTGCGCAAAAAGACGCGACGTAAACAGGGGCATCGATTAAACTTGTCAAGAGGGGCCAGCGTGCACACCGCCTGTTCTCGTCGCTGAGCCACCGTTTGACAACACCGCGATGCAGTGATGAGCCATTTTCTACGTATTTTTTATCTGCCTAACACACCAGGTGCACAGACCCACTGCGAAACAGGCGCACGAATGCGCGTTTCCAGATAACGCAGCAAACAACGGCCCTTGCGGCACATTTAGAAACGGTGTCGCGTTTACCCCGGTTAGCCACCATCGGAGAATTCCATTTGTCAAGGCAGTATTCGATAGCAGTCAATAGACGTGCGCAACGATGCTGGCGAGGATACGCCGAGTGGTACGTAGAATGCACACAGTCTTAAATTTTCTAACTTATAATAGCATGTGTATAGGTGTAGGCAGGATCGAAAGTTCACGGGATCCACGATCCTAAAGAATGCTGATTATTTCCCGAACCTGGGCACACAGCGTGGCTTTGAAATGTGCTACGTTTACTATAGCGATCGACGCAGTTCTGCACTGTTCTGATGGCTGCAAGCGACATTAGACGTTGTCGCGGAAGTCGCGAGTGCGCGTGTGCGTCCATGTGTGTGCCTGTATACGTACGTGCACGTTTGTATGCTTGTGTGCGCGCTTCCTTCTTATTCAGCTAGTT